>NC_141104.1:422500-757500 GCF_041138505.1 Cibotium barometz
AAGAATCAATCAATCAATCGTATATGCATCTGCATGTGCATAAGACGGTATTCGCACGGCGGAGGGGGGAACTGTTTTCCCCATGTGTTAGCGTGCACTTATGTGAATTAGCACATAGTACATGAGTTGTGTTGGGACCCCTTCATAATGCTCTCACTCCTGTACAGGCTTTCACGATGTAAGCAGGGTTGGGGAAAAACAATTAGGGAAAAGGAACTAAATCCTCTTCACGACTAAATGGGAAGGAAATTAAGAGGGCATTTTCTATGTGTATAAACTTAAAATGTAACTAAAATTTGTAAAATTTGAAGAGAAGGATTTTCCTCAAGTTGGACAACTTCTAGGCTAACGCGAACCCATCTTTTCCCAAACCTTGGACGTAAGTGATGGCCATAATGTTTGGATAGAGGCCTATTGCATGTGTTGAAGAAACATCACTTTGATTATTTCAGAGTTAGAAGTGAACATTCTCCACTTTTATTCTCCGTACATGGTCACTCAAGCATATCCAAGCACCTCTAAAATGTGAAATGCAGCTCGCATGTATATACCACATGGGTGAACATTCTCCACTTTTATTCTACGTACATGGTCACTCAAGCATCCAAGCACCTCTAAAATGTGAAATGCAGTTGGCATGTATGTACCACATGAATTTTGCTGTTCATCTTTGGGATTGAGATGAGGGATGTAGAAAAATCGCAATCATGTATATACCACATGAATTCTGCTCTTCATCTTTGCGATTGAGATGAGGGATGTAGAAAAATGGCAATCGCCATGTTTGTAGAAAAATCACAATCATGTATATACCACATGAGTTTTGCTCTTCATCTTTGCGATTGAGATGAGGGATGTACAAAAATGGCAATCACCATGTTTGTAAAAAAATCGCAATCATGTATATACCACATGAATTTTGCTCTTCATCTTTGCAATTGAGATGAGGGATGTAGAAAAATGGCGATCGCCATGTTTGTAGAAAAATCGCAATCATGTATATACCACATGAACATTCTTTGCAACTTATGAACATTCTTTGCAACATGTTCATAAGTGTACCTTCATTCTCTGCAACTTATGAACATACATCACAAACATGAACATTCTTTGCAACATGTTCATAAGTGTACCTTTATTCTTTGCAACTTATGAACATATATACCACATGAATTTTGCTCTTCATCTTTGCGATTGAGATGAGGGATGTAGAAAAATGGCAATCGCCATTTACATGAACATTCTTTGCAACTTATGAAGAACATTCTTTGCAACATGTTCATAAGTGTACCTTCATTCTTTGCAACTTATGAACATTCTTTGCAACATATGTTCATCATAAGTGTTACCTTCTTGCAAAAGCACATTCAATGGCTAGTTTCTCACTATGTGCACATAGCTCATCTTCCACCATCCATAATGTTTATCAATCTCTTTCAATTTTTCGTTGATAACCCTAGCTCTCCTAAGATGTCCCTAATCTACCAAATCAAATGAGTAATCATTTCTACTTGCATCTATCCACAACAATATGTTGGTATTTTTCCAAGCACCTCATTTCCTCAACACTTTAACTTTGTTTGCTTCTTCCTGCATGCTAGTAGTTGCATATACATATCTCATGAAGACATGCATTGCAAAAAACTTCTCATACATCTATATATATCTTATGCATGCCAACAATTGCATGTACATATCTCATTGAAACATGTGAATATTAAAGGTGATGTGCTATTAGGGAGAGGTGTTTTCCTTGTAATATATATCCAAAGCAGCTTAGAGCATCATCATCAAGCCTAGCCTCCTTGGCATATCCACTAATTTGCATAGTGCATTCCAAGTTACAACATTCTAAGCTATAATCTTGTCAAATACTTGTTGTGCTTTTCAAGCACTCAGGGAGGGAAAATCAACCCATTGGCCTCTACACTGAACCAACCACCCAAAACCTCTCAAAATGGGTCAAACTCGGGGCACCACCTAGATTGTGCGGTTAGAATCCAATTGCATACATGTTGAATAGATAGAGTGGTAGGTTGGGGAAAAAAGTGATGAGGAATCATGGGGAACTACAAAAAGAGACAAGTAGCATAGTCATCAACAGGGATTTTATATTCACGTGATCACAAAATTTTTCTTGTTAATAACATGTGTGAACATGTTATTAACATGTTCACATGTTAACATGTTCACAAAAAAGCCGGTGGCAAGCGACCTGGTAACCGGGAAAAATCCCGTCGGGCTTTTGATATACCCCGGCGGGCCTGCCGGGCTTTTGCTTTACCCGACGGGTCCCGGCGGGGTCGTCACATATCCCAGCGGGGTACATTTTTCTATATATATGGGCCCGGGGGGCCCTTTGGGATTTCATTGCTGACAGCATACACAGGTAATAAAAACTTGTGTGTGTGTGTGTGTTTGTGTATGTGGGTGTGTTCGTGCGGGCAGCCGCCCACTGTCGCAATGCGCGGCAAGATGTGGGTGGTCCGCCACACGAGGGATGTGTGTGTGGGTGAGTTCGTGCGGGCAGCCGCCCATTGTCGCAATGCGCAGCAGGATTTGGGTGGCCCGCCACACGACTGGTGTGTGTGTGTAAGGCCATTCTTCGGAATGGTGCTTACCCTGGGGCACTTAGTCGGTAACGCGGCTAGTCTGTGTCCTATGGTAAGTATGGCACGCCGTAGCGGTACTAGTCGGTAACGCGGCAAGCATAGTATCGTTATGGCGATGTCACCTTCCCTTCCCTTCCCTTTGTCAAATGTGGACATATGGTCGGTAACGCGGCCAGTGTATGTTCGTATCCTATTGGTATTCCCATAGAATCGGGCGGCATTTTGTCGTTAACACGGCAAGTTGGTGTCGTCCGCTAGTGCATAAAATGTTTTTTGCATATTGCGGCATTTGATCGTTAACGCGGTCGAAAAAGTGTCGTAAATTTGCTTGCGTTTTTCGGCATATGATCGTTAACGCGGTCGAATAAATGTCGTAAATTTGTTTGATTTGACTTGTATTGTTTTTATTGTGTTTGATCCATGCGATACTTGGTTGCTAACGCGGCATTAGTATTTCATGGATCAAAGTTTACATCATATTGTCTAACCGTTTTATTTTATAATATCGTGATTCGTAACTCGAAAAATATGAATCTCTCTCTTCTTACCCCCCTCTCTCTCATGATACACTTCACAACTCTTTCTCTATCTCTCTCATGATTCACTTCACAACACGATAGATGTGTAGATAATGATTTTTTTTCTCTCTTAAAATATACATAATTCTTAATAATTTCTTTTTTCTCCCTCTATTTACTTAAAAATTAAAACAATACATTATTTTTCTCTTTAGGAACTCCCAAAAACATTAAAAATGTGATTTAATGTTTCTTCTCTCTATCTGTCACAACTCTCTCTTCCTCTCCTCTCTCTCTCTCTCTCATGATACACTTCACAATTCTCTCTCTCTCTCTCGCAATGATACACTTCACAACTCTTTCTCTCTCTCTCTCTCATGATACACTTCACATCTCTCTCTATCACGATAGGTATGTAGATGAGGAGTGCTTTAGGATTACAAAACATTATTTTTCTCTCTTTAGGAACTCACAAAACTATAAAAAATATCATTTAATGTTTCCTCTCTCTATCTGTCACACCTCTCTCTCTTCCTCCCCCTCTCTCTCTCTCTCTCATTCGATAATGTATACACTTCGTAAGTAATAATGCGCTTGTTGCGGTTGTCTCACGTTCGATAATGTATTGCATGATGTTGAGTTCAGTAATGTTTGATATATTCTGTTTTTGTTTGATCATTGATAAGTAATGATACACTTATTGCTGTTTTCTCACGTTTGATGATGTATTGGATGATATTGAGTTCATTAAAATTATTTGATATTCCGTTTTTGTATGAACATTGACGATATTGATATACTTGTTGCTGTTCTCTCACGTCTGCTTGATGTTTATTTCAGTAATGTTTGATATTTTGTTTTTTTATGTTTAGTGTTATTTGCTAGATTTACGAAGACGATCAACATGCTTACTCCCGAAGAGCGCAAAATTGTTCTGCGAGCAATTCGCGTTGAAGCGGTCATCACAGTATCACAATGTACTGATGATGTCGTCAAGAAGATCAACGAGTCTGAGATACTCATGCGAGATCTCATAGACCAAATATGGGAAAATGCACAGCGTCGGCTTCAAAGCGGAGGCAACGCTGAGCTGCTGGATAGACAGAAGATAGCAGATTTCAACCATCAGCACATAACACGAACCATTTTGGGGAGCATGCGAGTAGCGTGCAGTGATCTTCGAGATGCTGCCCCGCCTGAAGCCAACATGCAACGTCTACAGTTATGGGACGTTGTATGGAGCGAGCAAAGGGCCAAGAGCAAGCGCATGAAGGCGTTGGATGCAGAGTCCCTCCCCAAAAGAGTGCGAATTGCCCAGGACGTCGCTGCAACGTCCAGTCAGGCAGATGCAAGTGGTACAGGTGTCATTAATCGTACCATCTACAATTCTATGTGCACACATCTTATTGGCATCCCGCACGAAGCTCTTCACGAAGGACGAACAATAGGCTCCGGCGTGTTTGGAACAGTAAAAGAGTATGCAATTAAAGGCATATCATTTTTACCGGAGCACATCACTTTTTGCGGAAAGCACTACAAAGGAGAAGGCAGCGCGAAGTTCGAGAGCTTCCAGGCAGAGCAGGGTATGCAAGTGCTACATCCATCGATTGTCCGATGCATTGCCTTTACAAAAGAGGCTCCTTGGATCACAATTTTCCTGTACTTTAATGGCGGCGCTCTTGGTGATACTCTACTGAAGGTTCCCTTCAGATTCAGTGAGTTCACCAGAGCCATTTTTCGTTTGGATCGAGGATGGAGACAACCACCGCCTGATAATATCCCTTTAGGTCATCTAGAACTTTCAAAAATAAAAGAGGTAGTAATAAACATGCCACATATTATGCATGCCCTGGTGGAAGGTGTAGCGGCAGCGCATATGGCAGGTATTGTACATACCGACCTACATCCTTTTAATGTAGTGTTGGATTATACAAAAGAGCTAAAGCCACGCATAGGTATTATCGATTGGGGATTGCTGCTGAGAGCATCCAAAAAACGGGTGTCTCTCAATTTTGTTTATGAAGCAGACAAGAACCCCGAGAAGGTGGCACAGGCAGTCTCCCACGCAGACAGAGAGCGAAATAAACGGCCGTGGATAGCCCCAGAGCTTTATGATCCATTTTTGGCAGATGCATACACTCCTGCATCTGATGTTTTTGCCTTGGGATATTTATTACAAACTTTATATGACTTTTGGAAGAAAGTGCAAGAGTTGTGGATGGATAATAGTTCCCATGACAAAGTTACCATGGATACTATTATTCATAGAGTCAAAAATTGGATGTTTCTGCCTAATCGCGATGAGCGAAAATCAATTTTGCAAGTAGTTGAATTTTTTAGGTCACTAAATACTGACCCTACGAGGGCACAACGTCCTCTTGTAGAGCTATCGGTGGCATTCACCCCGACTTTGTAATGATACAGTATCAAGAGATGAAGTTTTAGGAATTTGAGAATTTGATGTGTCCAATGTTTCAAAATTTTGTTTCTCTTCAAAATTTGATGTGTCCAATGTTTCAAAATTTTGTTTCTCTCTTCATTGAGTCTTTGCAATATCTCTCTCCTCTTCTGGTGTTTAAGTTTATGTTTTCTCTTCAAAATTTGATGTGCGAGCATTGTTTGAAGTGTTTTTGGAGTCAAGTGGATATTTCTCATCGAGTCTTTGCAATACATATCTCCTCTCGTTGTGTTTGACTTCAAGATTTTGAGAGCAATGGTCAATTTATCTTACGTTGATCTTTACAGTTCATTAAAATCCTAATGTCGTTTACGTTCATGCAGATATGGAGCAGGCGCAAGCGAACGAGCATCAGGAGTTAGCCAAGAAGGCATACGAGAGAATGAAGGCCCTTGCACATGGCCTGACAGCCCGCGAAGCTACAAGAACAGCGTGCAGATTATCGAAATGGACAAATCCAACATATGCCCAATGGAAAGACATAAACAAACGGGTAACCACAGAGATGATAAAGGCAATATGGCCATGTCCAGATGGCGAGATAAAGAAGGGAAGATGGAAGATTTCTCGTTGCACTCACAATGATATCAAAACTAATGCCGAGCGCATTTTCTTGGAGGTGTACGGCTGTCCTCTCCATAACGCCGACGCTCCACTGTATTTTGCTAAAATGCTATATGCTCACTTTATACTGGAAACTCCAGTGGACTTCGCCTCCAGAGAGGCCACTGTCAACACCCACGACATACGTGAAGAGACAGTTACATTCACAAGAGAAGAACTTGCTCTCATGGTGGAGGGCGCCGGACTGGAGTTAAACCAGGTCAAAGAAAGCTTAGGGGCACAGCTAGCAGAGAAGGAGAAAGAAGCTGACCGATTAACTCAAGCGTCAACTCCTCCCCCGGCCAATAGAGGAATTCAAGAGCAGCTAACAAAGATCAGCCAAGACGTGCAGAGCATCTCTTCACGTATTGCTCCTGTGCGCCAAGGAAACCACATCTCTCATTTTTTGATACATCCTGATCTTGTGGGAGTTTCTGCTGAGGCTACAAGTTCCTCCACCCCCCAATGTCCTGTATGTTACAAAGTATTCGATGGGTGGAGCGGCCAGTATATACTACCATGTGGACACTACTACCACTTAATATGTTTAGTGAGACAAATGCAAAATGCTTCCACATGTGCATTGTGCAATGTCCCAATAAATCAAGGTATTTATACAGTGTTCGGCATGGCCAGCGAATATAAACCACCAGGACCTTTAGATGCAACTCCTAGTGCAATTCGCAATTTATTTCAAGATGAGAGCTAAGAAAAACAAATTCTACTTTTGTATTGATAATTTCTCCAAATATGATCATTTGTACAAGTACTTTTTATTAAATTAATGAAGTGACTTCTTCCTCTATGTCAGTATCTTGCTCCAAAATTCTTTCACCGTTTACTCTCTCGTCTGCTAAATTAAGCTCATCTAAGTCAATGTCTAAATTGTCTTCTATCTCAAGGGTGGTGCACAACGTACGTCCAACATCAAAGTTCTCGTCTACTACATCTTCACAATTGTACATCCATCTGGGCATATCTTCTTCATACTCTTCGCTTTCGATGTCTCGCAAGATCTTTTCATTGCAGTACATGTAAACAAGTTTATCTGCTCGATCTGCAAGAAGTCGATTGCGAATAGTACTATGAATATATTTATACATGCTCCAGTTTCTTTCTGAGCCTGAGTTTGAAGAGCACTGACTTAGAGCCTTCATCGCAAGGTTGCGCAATAAAGCATAATGCTCACCACCATTCATCATCCACCACTTCCATGCAGGTTGCTCTTTAGCCATTTGTTGAACAAGGGAGTTGGAAAATAAACCCTCTTTCAACCGAAATGAGGTCATCTCCTTTATACACTGTACACGATCATCATCATTATTATAGAAAGTGTTTACCACTTTATAAAAATCTTGCACCACCTCAACGTTGGACATCAAATCCATATTCCAATATTCAAGATCTAACATGTAAGCAGCACTGTGCAGTGGCGAATGCGCTCCAATCCATCTAGCATGAAAGTACTTCAACAGAACTTTTCTTTGTCTACTAGAGAATGGTACACGCCATTGCTTTTCCACCACTGAATGCTCTAATTTCTCAGGACACTCCAAACTCCGCTGGACAGTCCACCATTGCATCCATGCTTTTCCGAGATTAGGCGCTCTTTGATCAAGGCTTCGTACAGCATACATAACAGGCATCATTACATGGTATGCATCCATCACACTGTTCCACCAACTTCTTCTCGTAAGCGCTGCCTTCAAGACTTTGATTTTCTCTTTCACTTTTTCAAGTTGAGTGTTCTCCCAGTCATGAAATGCCATGCATGTAAATGTTTCACAAACTGCATCTTTATTTCTAAGAAGAGACTCAAAAGTGTAAAAGTGAGTGCAAAACCTAGTCTCCGCTGGAAGCTTTAACATAACTGACATGCGAGGTCGAAACATATCCAAAACTCTCTGTCTCTTGAGCATGAATTTCACAAGCTGGCGAGCAGTGTCGATGATTGAGGCAAACCATTTGGTATCATCAGATTTATACCAATCTTTTAATACAAGATTCAAACTATGAGTATTACAGCCTACCGGAAAAATATGTGGATATTGTCGCTGTAGGATTCTGGATGCATTTTTACAATTTTTTGCATTGTCCATGACGACTTGGACTACATTTTTGGCACCCACTTCCTCTATCACAGAGCTAATGACTTGAGCAATGTAAGCCCCAGTTTTGATTGAACCAGCTGAATCCACGGCACGGATGAAAGTCTCACCTCTAGGTGAAATAACCATTACATTAATTAATGGTTTTCTTTGCACATTAGACCATCCATCACTTACTATACTACATCCAGAAAGCTCTATATTGCTAAGAATTATTCTTTATACACGTTCTTTTACCTGCGCATAACATTTCTCTAATAGATCATTTCGCATAGCATGGTACGTAGGCGGTGAAAACCCTGGTCCAAACTCACCAATTTTCTTCCATGCTCTCTTCCAATGCTCACTGTCCACCATCATCATAGCACTCCCAGAAAAGTAAATCGCTTCAGCAAGGACGAGTTGTGCATCATCGAGTCGACCTTGACGTAGGCTTTCTTGCAATGAAGTTTGACGCATGGGTATATTTCCTACGTCAAAGTTTTGCTTGCAAGAAGATGCACTGGGTAGATTACTTTCTGGCTGCATATTGCCGTTCGGGGTACAAGTAGGCGATGTAGCGGGAGTTTGATGATTAGAACAACAGTGTTCTTGCTGCCTTGATACATTAACGGTAGGAGTGTCATGTTTTCTTGAATCTTTCTTTTGAATTTCTTCTCTTATGCGTTTGGCCACTATAGGTGCAGAGGGGTGGGTACATGACTTTTTCTTCGGTCCGCCTAAAAAGTGTTCTCTTAGTCGAGGCGCCCCACCTGATTTTACTGCATGGCATAGCTTACACTCCCAATCTATGAATCGATCACCAACGTTAATTGCATATTGCCACTCTATCCCAGGTGCCTTTTTTTTCCTGCTATTTGAAATTTGGACTCTATTGGAGGTATCACTGGATCCAACATTGTCCTCCATCTCAACAAATAACCTATTCAACCAAGCATATAACAATGAATACACAAATGAAAAAACAACAAATCACTCACGTATAACAAAACATACATCTGCAGACAAAGTACTTCGAAACTATCTTGACAAATACAAAAGATCATCACATAACACAAAACTATTTCAAACTATCTTGCAAGGTCTTACTACAAAACTACTTTGAAACTATCATGCACATTGCACCCCCAATGAAGGATGCCTTTTGTACCCAATTAAGGATACTTTACACAATCAAAGATCTATGCTTGCCCAATACTCTAGTATAGGACAATAGACCTTCTCTAACATTCACAAAAAAAATCAAAGATCTATGCTTGCCCAATACTCTAGTATAGGACAATAAACCCTTGTCTACTCTAAACTATATCAAGTATCAAGAACCAATACAAGCCCCTAAGCAGGACTCTTGGCTCCATCAAACCATTCATAAAGCAGAATGAGGTAGATTACGTACGTGGCTCAAATGCAAAGCTGAATGACTCCAAATTTGTCCCTAAATCTCCGCAAGTATTAGCTACGAACCACACCCTGCCCCCAGTTCAAAGAACTAAGGACGAGTGGCCCAATAGCCTTAGGAGTGCCTACAAGGAAAGACGACAGCCCCTAAAATAAGGACGTTCTTCCCAAGAGGACACTTCTAGCAACTCGAGAGCTCTACAAGTACTTTGAGGAGAGATATCACGCCCCCAAAACAAGGACTATCTTCCCAAAACTTGTACGACGGGTGTCGGGCAGTGTTTATATACAGAATAATACCCCGCCGGTGTTTTTTGCTTTTCTCGGCGGGCCCGCCGGGCTTTTACCTTTCCCGGCGGGCCCGTCGGGAAAACCTCATGCCCCGGCGGGCCCGCCGGGAATGGTAGAAGCCCGGAGGTGTTACTGGAATAGTGGGTTCCGGCAGGTCATTTCTCAGGTCATGTGAATATACAATGTGATCACAAGTTTTAATATGTTAACAATAGGTTTTATTAACGTGATCACGAAATTGTGAAGACGTTAATGAAATCCCTGGTCATCAAACCTACGCATTGTGGCTCGTGTTGAGGAGAATGCTTTAGTGATGAAAAGGGGCACTGGTAGGGGTCGTGGTGGTTAGTATGTTAGGAGAGAGCCGAGGAAGTTTAATTGCTTTCTCTACGACAAAGAAGGCCACTTTGTTGTCAGTTGTCCTGAGAGGCCACCCAGGGAACCATTTGCACGACTAATCAAGTAACTCGCACGCAGATGAAGACTGAAGAAGAGAAAGCAAAGGTCAGTGACGAGGAACTACATATAGAACTAGTCTCGAACCAGTGTAAGGGATATTGGCAAAGGAAAGACATTGGCAAGAAGAGACTAGAAAGTCCTGAAGCTAACTGGTGTCAAAATCAATGATATCGGTGAGAGAGCAGTGAAGACTGAGTGGAGAGAACAAAAGATGTTCACAGCCAGTATTACAAAGAAGTTGGACAAATTTGAGCCAGACACACGGCAGTACTCACAGGTGAAAGATAAAGGAAAAATTATAGTAATTGGACAGCTGAAATCAGAGAAAGAGGCAAGAAGCTAGTGAAAAGGCAAAAAGAGCTTGAAGAAGAAAAGGCAGACCAAGACAGGGTAGATCAATTATCAAAAGCACTAGTGGAGCCCGTGGAGTTGCGCGTGGAGATTACGGCAACAATATTAGTACCATCAGCTGCTGCTACCATAGAAGTAGTATCAAAATCAAAGGCACCAGTAGAAGCCAAGAAAGAAAGAATCAAGGAAAGAACACCTACTAATATGCCAAGGTGCGTAAAGAAGGACAAACAAGATGTTGATGACAATGAAGAGAAGAAAGACACGATTGAAACTAGAGGGAGTTCTAATATTAGCTTAACCTTGCCCTCATCAGCTGATATCCCATTTTTTGACACAATGTAACCCAAAATCACACCCTGTTTAACCCAAAATTGGCATTTGTGGGGGTTTAAGGAGATTCGATAACAACGACACTTTTTAAAGACTCTGCATATGCATGTTAAATGGTCAACCCATGTTGAGTGCACACATAGGTCATCAAGGAAAACTTCTAGGAATTTTCGTAAGAATTCCTTGAAGCGTGGTTCATGAGTCTTTGAAAAGTGGCGGCGGGGGCATTCGTTAAACCAAATGGCATTCATTTAAAGGCGAAGACTCCATACTCAGTGGTGAAGGTTGGTCTTCTTCTACGATGGAAATTTGATAATATAGCCCGAATATCCATCCAAGAAACTATAGGCTTCCTTACTGGCCACTCTCTAAAACATGTTCGTTAAAGGGGAGAGGATAGTGGTCCGGGCAAGTGGTAGCATTTACCTTCTTAAGATCAATGCAGACACTGAGCTTACCATTCCTCTTGGGCACCACTACGATGGGTGAGACCCAAGTTGGATGCTCAATTTCATAAATGAAACCGCACTCGATGAGCTTGTTGATCTCTTCTTGGACTTCTGTTGCATACTTAGGGTTCATGGTGTAGGGCCTCTGATAGACGGGTTTTGCGTCTTAGTATGCTCGCAAACCTCAGGGGGAAATTTGACCATGTCCGTGTAGGACCATGCAAAAAAATCGTGAAACTCGCGAAGCAGGAGTCGCAATTGTTGATCTTCCTGAGGAGTCAGATCCGTGGCGATGAAAACAGGCTTGGGATCCTCTCCGTCCATGGATAAGTTGTGTTGTCTTACTTCAGCGGGCCGTCGTAAACGGCATTGTCTCCTTCAACTGGCCTTCTTTGAGCTTTATCGAACACGATGTGCCTATCCCTGACAGTAAAAGCTTTAAACCTATCAGGTGCAGGATGTAAATCTTGGGCTGCCTCCTTATGTTTTTGTTTTTTGGCTTGTCGCTTAGCTTGAGCAGCCTCGTAGCTTTTCCTTCTACGTGCGGACTTGCAGGATCTAGCCTCCTTCTACACCATGACCTTTGTTAGTGCAATATGGGGAGGTTTGTCATACATGATCTATTGTAGTTGTGGACCCCGAATTGTGGGTCATTTTGCCATGCGCATCGAAGGATCTACATACTGTGGCCATTCATGGGCTGTTGTTTTGCATTTACTGATCTTTTGAAGGCATTGAACCTTGTGTCTTTTATTGTTGCGCCATGCTCTAATCGATTGTCTACTCTTGGCTCTTGTACTAGACTCACCCTCAAAGCTAAGGTGGCTAGTACTTGAAGTTGAGTCGGAATCATTGACTTCTTCATGATGCGTTGCCGATAAGGTGTTCAAAGGAACAATTTTTGGAAGTGGGTATCTATCCACAGTCACATGTGATTCCCCGTTTCCCCACACATCTAAGGTGATTAGTAATTGATTCCAGTCATCAGATTCAAATGGTAATCTGTAATCGGGAGTGTAATCCTTGTGTGTAGGGTCAGTATCTTTTTTTGCAAGTCCAACAATAATTTAGAGAGGTTGTAGAGTCAGAATCAGAAAACACTGTGATATCGGATTTCTCTTGAAAGAAGTCGTGTTTCACTGGGTGCGCTTTCCTTGATTCCAAGTCTACTTGCACACTCTCATTGTTAAGGCTTGATTGTGAGACCAATCATGGATCATTTGATATTCCCTCATGAATGGTCACCATAGAATCATCTCGTAGATCTTGGTTTGTCGTGAAAGTCCATTACAGCAAACGTGTGGTACACATAATGATCCAGGACTTTGATTTTGAAGTTCCTGAGTAACCCTAGAGCTTTGATTAAGCTTCCATTTGCTAGCTTGACCGTGAGGTTAGCTACTTCCATGGATGGGCGACCCATTCTTTCCCAGCATCGTTCTATGACAATGCTCATCGCAGCACCACCATCAAGCACTCCTAGGATGCTATTGCCTTTGCAGACAATGGGAAGCATGGCATTAGAATTGTCACCTTCGAAGTACCCTCCAAGTTAAGTTGACACGAAGTCAGAACAAGGACTTGGAGTCAGGAACTATTATAGTAGGTTCCTTAGGTAGATTCTCATGGGGTGATTCTTTTGAAATACTCTTGTTGTGGTGATCGGTCGAGGGGATCTTCTTGAAGGCTCTCAAGATTGATGGCTAATTCATCATTAAGGAATGAATGCAGAGTTTCTGCCAATTTCGGATCCCCTTTCAGTTTGATCAACATAGTGGTGGTGATGGGCATGCCTAAGAAACTCATGAGTTTTTGAACATTTAGTTGGGCACCCGTCACGCTGCGTCTTTTTGACTGGGTTTGGGGTGGGAATGGCATGTCCCATTATTCTTGCGCGTCTTTCTCTAAGGATGGGTTTTCTTGAAGATCCTCACATCGGCGTTGATGGTGTTCATTCTTAGACTCAGACCTCTGCACCTCTTGAGTTTCGTCGTGCTTCGGGTGGGGATTGTTAAGGATGTCTTGGTACCATTGCTTAAATTGTGCCTCATGCTTAGCTTCAGATTTTTTAGTGACCACACTAGGCACTCGTAGAGGTTTGCCTGTTCGAGTGGGTCTAAAGAGAGATATGTGGGGAGTTTCCATGCATCGAGGATAGGTTTGGGAGTCGGTTCCAGGGTGGCCTAAGTTTCTTGAACTAAGTCAATGGCCTGTTGGAGCGTATTAATCTCCTTTTTGGTGCCGGATAGACACCAGGTTTGTTCGTTTTAATCTTCTCATGGGTTTGTGTAGTGTCGTTGTATGGTCTACTGCTTGCGACTCTTTGGTGTTAGATTCCGACGCGACGAGAGGTCATCTGAATCTTTGCTTGCATCCTGAATCGTGACAGGATCTGTTGCTATGCCTATGGTCTTCTTTTTAGAATTTTTATATTTTTTCTTCTTAGTTTTCTTTTTATTAGGTGGGTTGCTCTGAGCCTCCGATTCATTCGTGGTAGCCAGGAACGAATTGGCCTGGGCTTGCAACCATGTGAGTGTGTTGAGGCTAGGGGAGGTACTGGGTCTCGTGCTCATAAGAAATCTTCCCAACATGTTTAGGGGGTAATGACCGGGCCATCAGATGGCTTTTGAGGGAACTGAGCGTGTAAATGATCAACTCCACAACCACTACATGTAGGATGTGGGGGTTGTGCATTGTTACCTTGCTTGTAGGGGCAATCCGCAACCTTATGGGGCTCACCGCATTCATAGCATCATAGGGGTTGTTGATCAGGGCACTCACTAACCCTATGTGGTTTACCACACTTATAATAGTGTAGGGGTGGTTGACTTCCAGGGGTGTTCATATATTGCCCCCTTCCAAAAGCAAACACTCGGTAAATAGGCCTTGGTCCATTGGAATCTTCGATATAGTATTCGGGAGAGATTTTGTATTCCTCATCCTCCTCTTAGGGGCCGTAATTCATTGCGGGTTCTTCCTCAACTATCATTTGGTTTATAGGTGCTATCTTTAGTTGAGGGGTTAAGATTGCTGGGGGGTATGGTGTGTACAGCTTATATGGCGGTTTTGGTGCTGTGAGCTTGATGGCTAGGCAGGGACGATGGCTGTGGACTATGAAGCGGGTGGTGGAGCTCGTAGAGCTAGTGTGGCAGTTGCTTGCCTAGGGGCATAACTATAGGAAGGATGCTATCTGATATTGTTGCCCTCGTAGTTCTTTCGTTGGCCTTGGTAACCCCAATTGTTGAACCTAGGTAGCAATGTGGGGCATTCGTTGGTTGGATGATCCCCATCACAATTAGAGCATATCACTAGCTTGGGGACAGGTTCCTTTCGAGGCTGAGTTTGAATCAGCTTCTTTAAGTATGAGGCCACAATGCGCTCGACGAAGGAGGAATCACCCTCAGCCAATTTAGGCCATGCGGTGTTATTATTGGGAGCGTAAGCTGGGGCATCATTTATCTCTAAGTTATCTTCCAATTGAATGATAGTCGCGACATTGTCATCCCACGTGATTATCCCTCGCGTGATCTGCAATTGAACAATTCTCTGTGATTCATGCCACATTGACAAATCGATCTACTAAGAGCTGACCATCGCGGAACCACTCATGAGGATGGCATCGAGAGTTATGGTGCCTGAGATGGTAGATGAAGTCTCGCATGGACTCACCCTTTTTCCACTCGACCGAATGTAATTGGGTTGCCAATCCCCAATTGGGGCCTTGTTTAGCAAAGGCTCTGATGAAGGTTGCTTTTACAACGGTCATATTTCATATCTCTTCATTTTTAAAGGTGCGATACCACTTACCTGCCTTATTGTCCAAGGTGAGGTTGAAGGCGTGGCTCTTGGCCACATTGTTTTTCTCATTTAGGGCCTCACATACTTGTTCGAAGATCTCTAGGTGCTTCCTAGGATCTCCATCGCCCGGAAATTTTCTCATAAGCTTTGCTATATCTACAGGGTGTCGAGAATTGGATTTATTAACCCCCCTTGGCCTTGGTGTGAGATGTTTAGCCATAGCTCTTCCTACAGTAGCGGCTACATCAATTGGATCTGTGGGAGCCATTGCTAGGCCTGGTGGGTAGTAAGTGTAACCAGCTATGGGGGAGGCAGTGCAAATCCTGCCGTAGGTGCAGGCGCACAAGGGGGAAATCCTGGATGGGTAGTAGAATGTGTAGGGGTGGTCGTAGGCGACAAAATTCCAGGCCCTGTGGTAGGCCTGAGGATCCGTGTCGCATACGTGGGTGGTCTAGGATCGAAGCCTAGAGTAGCGGGTGGGCTGCTAGTGAAAGTGTAAGTGGGTCCAGTGGGCGACATAGTCAGTGTAGGCATTGTATTAGTGACTGGAGCAAAAATATTTAGTGCTAGGAGTAGCACTCGGGACAGGTGGACGTAGTCCTGTGGCCTCATAAGGATCATAGCTCATTGGAAGCTCGACAAGTTAGTTAGTGGGGCCTGGGGGAGGCTTAGGTTGGTCCTCAAAGTACCTTGGTGAGATTGTCATTGGAGGGTCAACTCTACTCTTCAAAGTTGTTTCCATCTCTTCCAAGATTGGCCCACGAGATTCATTGTAACTAAGATGCGTGATGAGGCCTTCACTGGGGTAATCAACTCCCAAGTTTATTCGCTCTTGCACCACAATCTCATGTAAGCAAGCAACCAACATATTTATGAATTTGGTAAAGGTGGTGGATGCTGCTACGATCTCACATAATTCATTACAAGACACTATGTAAGTGCGGTTGGTGAGAGCATCATAGAGAGCCTGTGACTCGACAGTGTATCACCAAGTGGCGCTGTGAAAAACTCGTTCATCAATAGATCCGGTGCCCTCAGCCTTAGCCTTGTCCTGGCGTTCAATCAATGGTTGTTGATCGCGCACGGTAGCCTCGACTTCTAGTTGGTGGGCTAATCGGTTAGCTTCTTCTATTTGTTGGACCTTTGCGGGGGTCATGCCATTGTCGACAAGTGTTGCATCGTTGTTGTCCACCGCTGGAGCTGGAATTGTGACCTCCACATGAGGGGGTTCGTTTAGGGCTTCGTTAACGAAGTGTGAACTTACTTCCTCGTTAACTGGTGGGTTCAAAGTAGTATTGGCAGTTTTGTTGCCAAGCCCCATGAAATCAAAGAATCTTTCCAGCAATCTGGCACTAGGTTATTCGGGGCCCATGTTCTCGTTTCCCTCGTAGGTGCTCATGGAATCGCTAGAGAGTGTAGACGCGCTAAGGATTCTTCAGAGGTTGGTGATTGCACTCGAGTTAGACTCCGTTGAGGGACCTGATCCAGAACTAGGGTTGGAGCGAGGATCGTTAGAAGCACTCTCCTCCACGGGTTCAAGAATACGCCCAGATCTCAAGTTCATAGGCTTCTATGTGCACTCATGAGGCAGATTCTTTTTATGTGCAAAGTCCAGGAAGCTTTGCCTGAGAAATGGTGATTGCAATACAAGAAATTAGGATACTTGCGGGCTAGCTTTCGATAGTTTTTGGAACGGTGTCACGGATTGTAGATGGTTTCATACTCCCAATTCCAATTGGAGCTGATCTTACTTAGGTCTACAGCAGTGGCAAGGTTAAAGGCACGGCTCGTGGAACCTGTAGAGGTGAGAAGTGAGGGGCCTTGCTACACTTGTACCGATACTGCCTATGTTCATCGCAAAACTCACCGCTGGGTGCTAATATTTCGTACTCTTGTTCTTGGGGAAAGAGGACGTCAACTGGGAAATCTAAATCACTAGGTGGTCAGTTGAAACGTTTTTTGGGTCCCACTATTTTTACACTTTGTCCCTTGTATTTGAAGCTAGCGAAGACCACTAAATTCCAACACCAAAGTGCGGTAATTTGCTTAGTTTCGGTAGCTACCACTATGTTGTATACTCTTTTCAGAGAACAATTAATGGGCTACGTCGCTGGAAGTGTAGGGGTTGGCACTCACACGAGCACTGTTGATGCTTTGAACACACGACCCTACACATAGAGACTAGTTGTATTCTCAAATCGCATATTTTGTCTAGTTTTGGTGGTTTTTGAATGTTTTTGGTCTTTTTTGCTATTTTTTTTATTTTTATGAGGGTTTTGAGAGGGTTTTTTTTATTTTTATGGGTTTTTGCTATTTTTTTGCTAGAAACTAAAACACAAAACAGAAATGAACTTGCTAGAAAAGACTGTGCGCACCTTGCTTCAACGAGTCATGATGTCGTGCATCCAACCGCTATTCGTAAGATCAGAACACTCACTTGCATCCACTGACTATTAAGCATGTGCACGTCCTCTTTATATGTGAAAGAAAGAGTGCTTAACTAGGTGTGTGAAAAGGCACCAAAAAGTATGTATATATACACTAGGGACCTCTCACATAGGAATACAGTCCTCTCACATAGGAATACAATCAAATAGCCAAAAAATGGGCAAACAAGGCTTACGGAGGTAAATTATGACCAAGCTTGGGGCATGGGAGGTAATTATTGAATATTAGAAGTCTACGACTCATATTAGACAGGGTAATAGCTCGGTACGGCCCAATTTGGGTGACAAAATCTCTGTTTTGGTCCAATATACCTTTTAGCGCATGAACCCAAGCTAATAGCATCTGATTGGGTGTGAAGTGATTTAGAAAGGTAAAACTAGTCAAGACTCACTAGCACATCCAATTTTGATGGGTTTCGGTCTCGTTAAGTCAGTCGTTTAGGCTTTATAGCCGAAAACTTGTGCGTGCACGTGAATGCAGCTTAACTCAGCATGTAATGATATAAACGTGTTGCTCTAGGTAAGACTAAGGGGCTCACCAAGTTTGGGCCCGTTTCGATCATGTTTGGTTGTCCGTTGGAGGCCTCGTGTCCGAAAGCTTGCTTTGCACGTGAACGTGGCCTAAATTGTTCATCCTGGCCCGAATCTTAGTTGGGCCTATGTGATATAGTGTGAATATGCCTTGGTTCTGATGTGGCTCAATTGCGAGCTTGTCTGGTTAGTTATGTAGGCCTAATAGAAAAGTCGGTTTTGCGTGTGAACGCGGCCTTAATTGCTTATCAAAATTGACTAAGTGTTGGTTCTATGGGTGCAGGGTAGTTTGTGTTTAGAGTTTGGGTCAAAACCAAGTCCTTTTGGGTGGGTTCACGTGTGTGGGAAGAAATGCTCTGCTTTTCGTTTTTTTTTTCGTGTGTTTTTGGCCTCCTTAGGCGTGCGTGCATGTGTATGTGCGCATTGATGGTCTATGTGTGTGTCCGTGTGTGTGGTTACGTGCTCATGTGCATGCTTTCCCTTTATGTATGAGCATGTGCATGTGCGCACTTCAATGTGGGCATATGTGTGTGAGTGCGTGCTTGCTTTAATTCATGCACGGGCAGGGTGAGGTGTGCATTGTGCTTTTATGTGGTCGTATGTGTGGGAGTGCATGCATAAAAATAGAAGAGAGAAGGGGGGAGAGAGAGAGAGAGAGAGAGAGAAGAATTTTACCTTGGGTGTGTGTAGGTGCGTGTGTGTGCATATGTTGAGTATGAGGGGGAGGGGGGCGTCCTGTCTACGGCGGCCGAAGTAGTGGAGCGAGTGAGTTTGAGAGTGAGGGGCGGGGGGTCATGACTAAAACCCACGGGATCCATTGACCCCTAGCACTAGGGATCAATGGCCCCCATCCAGCATGGCGATTTTTTTAAAATCTGGGTCATTGATCCTAGGCGCACTAAACTCAGGCCACATTTTAAAACTAAATTCGAGCACCAGCAAGGAGCTGACGCTCGCTTTTTTTTTCCGGCTAGGCCCTTTAAGCAAAGCATATGTTTTTAAAAAAAGATGTGGTTAGGCCAACCCCCTGTCTATGCAGCTGCCCGAGTTCGAATCCTGGAGGCCCTGCCCGTGTTCACTTTCTACCCGAGTTTACTTTTAGGTGGGCCGAGTTTAGTTTTTTTTTTAAAGGCAACGCGATCCAACGGTCCAAATGTGCCACGCATCTAGGACCATTGATGCCATCGCCCAAATCCCGTGGCTTTTAGTGCTGGAGGGGGCTTTTTACAGGAGCTTTTAAAAAGTTTTAATCAAAAACCTTAAAAGCTTTAAGTAATAAAGCTTAAAAGCTTTAAAAACTTTTAGCTTAAGGCCTCTTTTTTGTTTCAAAACAAAAGTGTTAGAAGCCCTAATCCCCACGCTACGGGGAGAGAAAAAGGAAAGGAGAGAAGAGAGAGAGACAAAGAAACGGGGAGAGGGAGAGGGCGGTGGCACACTGTGGCATCAGCCAATGTGGGCGTGTGAGGGGGAGGAGCTGCGTGCGGTACCCTGTAGTGGGAGGCGTGGACAAGGCGCGCGCAGCACTGCATGGCCGGTGGGGTGGGCGCGGTGGCGGTGATTGGAGCGGCGGGCACTAGAAGGGCGCAGGCCGTAGGTGATGGTTGTGTGGCGACACACTGCAGCGTCGCAGTGACGCTGTTGTGCATGCGGGGAGCGAGTGCGGCCGGTGTAACAATGGCGAGGGCGGAGCTGGAGGGGCGCGTTACGCAGGTGGCGTCAGTGGAGGTCGCATAGGGGAGGGCGTAGCACTGCTGCTCCTGGCGTGGCGCTGGGCGCAGGGGGCACGGTTGGCGCAGATGGCTGGGCGTAGGTGGCGTGGTTGGCGCGGCTGTGGTTGGGCGCAGGACACGCCTTTTGGGGCTGCCCTTTGCCCTAGGGGCCAGGCCCTTGGCCTCAGCCTTGGGCCTTCCCAAGTCAAAATATTTTATTATTATTATTTTTTTCTAATTTAAATTAAGTAAAAATTTTAATCATTTATTTATTTTGTTTTAATTTTTTATTTATATAATTAAAAATTAAAAATGGAAAAAATTAAGAGAGAGAGAGAGAGAGCGAGAGAGAGAGAGCGAGCGAGAGAGGAAAAACGAAAGAGGGGAGGTGTTTTTTGTTTGTTTGTTTGTTTTTAAATAATTTGTATATTTCCATTATATATATATATATATATATCGAGAACAAAGACCATTTTCAACTCGGAGCAAACCTTGAAATTTCATTGTGCACCTGGCGAACCCATACGCAATAACTGAAAGAAATTCCACACAACAGCGGTTTTGACAACCTTGTGTAGGGGGAGGTGGCACAATTCTCGCCAAATTTTGTAATCACAAGGAAACGTGCCTTTTCCCTATCCACACATTAATACTGAAAGATTCCTCCTGTTTTCACTTGTCAATTTAGAAACTGCACGATGAAAGTTCTAGAGCTGCTCGAGAGCTGCTCAAACTTGAAACTATTCATTGTTCTAGAATCCACTAATTCTTACATGACGCACATGTTTTACATGTGAAGGAGCTACACACAAATCACTAAGGGGTGGCTTTTAGGTAAGCAAGTGATCAAAGATCTCTGTTGGGCCTATAATCTTGTACCTACAAATAGTGACTCTTGTTGTCATGCCCAATAAAGCAAGCAATCTATACATACCAATGCAGAAGCAGAGACTACAGAACACAAGAAAGAAAATCTCGTTTTTTATCTTCTCACTCAAATTATGAGTCTTTAGATTACAACTTTGGCTTTTATAAGGAGCTAGAAACTTACCCGAGCGCCCATACTATGGTCCTGGGCACTTTTCGACACTAAATGGGGCTCCTAGCTCACAATATTGGCCTTTGGATGTGGTGAACATGCCCAACATACAATTGGCAGTGTTCTCGGGATACAAAATATTATTATAAACACCGGCAAAAATAATGGCCGGTGGCCTCAGGAAAATTATACTAGAAGAATAAATTACAACAATAATTTCATCCGCGCTGCTTTGTTTCACGGTGATTGAAATGCCTTGCTAGGATGGGACCCATCACCTTATTGTGAAAACACACACATAGAGAGAGAGAGGTAGCTCTATCCATCGTGGAGTAAGGCTGGAACAACTTTCCGTAGATGGTCAAACAAAGGCTGTCAGAGGGTTCGTTTAAGAGAGAGAGAGAGAGAGAGAGAGAGAGAGAGAGAGAGAGAGAGATGTGAAGTGTGTGAGAGAGATAGAGTTGCAGGCGGTGGAGGGATAAGGGAGAGAGATTGAGTGCATGTATGTGAAACGGGAATTTAACCAATTTCGATCCACTCTTTACTTGCTACAAATGTCTTTTTTTTTGTCTTTTTGAAAAATTTGGCAACTACTAGAAGGGAGCAAAGTACTCTATGTGAGGAACCCTCATATCTTCTACAAACCAAGGGCAAGGTAACTTTCGAGTCTAGCTGGGGATCGAATGTGGTACCTCCAGGTTTCAAGCCACCCCATCAACTGTGCTAGAACAAATTACCTAATGTTACAAATGTCTATTATAGGCCATGGAGCGGCCGTAAAAGGAGTGGGATGGACTGGTTGGTAGGCTGGTCTGAAACACTCGTATCTATTCACACACTCACACAAGATCCATGCGGCCTATGTGGGTTTACGTACCTATGATACTTGGGCAAGAGCCTGCCATGGCAATAGCCTATATATATTTTTATATTTATATTTATAATTAAAAAAACTGTAACATGCGAAAGCTTCGGAGAAGGATTGGTACTTCAAAACTCAGAAATCAGCACTCTTTTCGCGACGGAATTAACACACAAACTGAAAGGAGATGTGTTGAAAATAGAGAGAGATGGGGGAGGACACAGTATTGGGTCCCAATTACCCTCTGTAGGACCCCCACCACGGATGGTGTATTTGCTTTATTAGAATGATGTAAATCTGAAAACAAATACAGAAAACTTGACCTTTTCTTGGCTGGAAAATCCTGCCCTTGACCTTCAGAAGTCCACCCCTTTGCTTGGCAATCTCCTTGGCTTGACTGGCCCTTGATTGGCTTGAGCACTTGGTGAAAACTGAGATGAATGATGGGATTTAAGCCTACCCTATTTATACTCCTCCTCAGGAGCAGTCGGCCAGCTGAAAAACAGCTTATTGTCCCACGACTGGTAAAATTCAACAATAAATACTGAATTAAATCCCAAAAAATACTGCCTTTTTTTTCTAACAGGCTGAAAGTGATGCGCCTACTTCTGATTGGCTGGACACCACTTTTGTCCAAAATCCCAAGGCTGGGCAGCCTGTATGGGCTGCCCCATACATGCCCTACCGCCATATAAAGGCTGTAATCTCCTGGAGATTGCCTTATCTGTGCCATAGGGCTGTCCTACAGCCCCTCCATGGCTGGTGGGTTCAGCCTGGGCCTTCCTGGCCCTCATCGGGTGGTTCTACACCATTCCCATGCCCACACCATTAGGACCTCAATGGAAGGCTTCTTGGGCCCTTTTATTTGGCAGTTTAAGGAGTCAAACCTTTTCTCTTAAGAAGAAACGTTTTCTAATTAGAAGCTTCAAAACGGCTACTTTATTCGAATTTGAATTTTGGGGGAAAAATGGAATTTAAAATCTAGCGGACAAAACCATATCATGTAACATATCTATGGAAAGCTCTTGATGCGTAGATCACGGATCGATAATCTCCGCTCAAATCGGAGCTTGTATGTGGAAGTTATGGAGGTCCGAAAATTGTAAAATTGCCTCCCCCCCTTTTTGGGGGGAAAAGTGCACCCTTTGACCACTCTTACACCTCTCTTACAAACCCAACATTTCAGTCCACATGGCAACCCCCCATTTGGCTATTCTTTAATCACCTTGATTAGGCTTGGGCAAATTAAAGGGCCCAAGAAGACCCCATTCACTTCCTAATGTCAGATCCGGGGTAGTCCTATGCATAATCTACTCAGTGATCTGGCATCCGGTACCATACCAGATACACAGAACCACTGACATCATTATAGAGGGAGACTCATAGTGCGGACTGGCACTGTTTCATGTGCAGGACAGTGCACACCTGACCTTGGACTCATGTGCAGGACAATGCACACCTGACCTCGGACGACTGAGATGGATCCCTGGCTGACTCGTCCCGAACTGGGCTCACATGGGACCAGTTCACCATCCCAGGTCCTGCACCTTCTGTACAGAAATGTCTACGTGGCATCCAAGTGCGGGATGCACGTGACAAAAACTAAACTAAATAATTAAATAAAATAAATTATAAAATTATAAAATAATAAATAATAAAAATAGAGAGAGAGGGAGAAGGGGGGGAGGGGGTAGAGGTAAGGGATGCGGGTAGCGAACAGGAGCGGGGCAGTAGGAGGGAGTTAGAGAGAGAGTGGCAAGAAGAAAGAGACAGAGAGAGAAGGGGGAAAAGGGAGTGTGTAGGTGGAAGGGGAGTAAGGGAAGTAACAGAGAGGACGGGGGGTGGAAAACTAGAGAGACAAAAAGTGTGCGAGGGCGGGACGGAGAAGGGGAAGAGAGAGAAAGAATGGGGGAAGTAGAGAGAGAGTGGGAGGTGTGGGTGTACGGGAACGGGTGGGTGAGAAGGATAGGGTGGGTTCATGTGTGGGTGTGGACGTGTGGAACGGAGAGTACGATGCCAGGTCCAAGAGTGCACGGTGCATGTTGACATAGTTAGAGGTCTGGGTTCGACTCCCAGTAGGGCCAAAAATTGGTAGATTAATGGTAATGATGCTTTTAAAAAAATAAAATAGAAAAAATAAAATAAAATATAAATAAAATTTGACCTAAAAATTAATAAAAACTAGCATACTGCATACAAAAATTAGGAAAAATAACACGCGCATTCCCACATGAGGATAGGGCACGAGGCAAGCACCGAGGTGTGGAAAATCACTACGGGCGAGCAACGTAGCATCCAAGACACGTTCCCAAAGCTATGGGTGAGTCCCCGGTCAAGTGAGTTTTTCATTCTTCCGGGTGGGCCAAAAATTAAAATATTCACCAATGAGATGAGAAAACACTCTCGAGAAAAAATAAAATTTATTTGGTTTTCAAGGCCGCGCAGACGGCGGACGGGCGCCCAAATGGACGATCGAACATGGGCGGGCAGCCACAAGCGTGAAACGGCAAGTTGGGTATTGACTCGTCCGCCTCGATGAGAGGATTCTCAATATGCCACTGAAATTCAAAATTGAAATACTATGCGCACACAAAACGCGATTTTCAGCCGGTTCACATATAGATGCAAAGCAACGACGACCTAGTTTCGGGCGCGCGTAACTCGGCCATTTGGCATCAAATGGCGGAGCTGATTCATAGGCATGTTAACCCCATAACATAATTCACTCCCACCAATCCTCACCTGCATTGGAGTGCCGAATCACCCTTTCTTGTGCGGTCCCAGGAGCTAAAAATGGCCGTCCCGAACTCCGATCGGGCCCAAATCGCATCGGAATTGGATGATATGGTGCAGCCTAGTTCTCACTACTTTCTTGTATGTGCCTATCAAGTTTCACATCCATCGGAGTCGATTTGAGCTCGTACTTGTAAATTTTGACTTGCTTTTTTTGAAAAAGCATCAAATTCAACCGCCTGCGAGCATAGGCGGGCTGCTACCGCATGCTTCGGGCGTCAAATTGAGCCCCAATTATTGTCAAACGTAACTTAGGACTAGGGTTATGCACCCCAATCGTTGCTATCCCAACGGCGATCCTCGTTGACAAAAAAATATGACTTTATGCTCTCTTTTTCCTTAAAAATAGTCCCTACCGTATACATTTTGACATTTTCCCATGTGGGAAAAGGGGTTCTTTCCCATTACTTTTTCCTATAGTATTCAACATCATGAGCTTCTGCTTGGGGGGCACCGCATGCCTAGCTAGGTGCGGTTAGGGACAAGGGACTGTGGGCCCCCACCTTGGGCTGGTAGCCCTCTGCCCCAACCGCACCTAGCTAGGCATGCGATGCCTCCCTCGTGGAAGCTCATGATGTTGTTGTGATTCGCAATGTGGGAATTATAGTGGGAATTTGTCTAAAAATTCTTGTGATACCTACGAGCAGAACGGATGGTAAGATGCTCATATGGCGAGTATCGAACAATATGAATGGTCTAAGATGATCTACACAAAGCCCCCAAGCTGTACCAACAATCGGACGAGCGTTTGGAACTACAGCTCATTCCGTGGTTGTACGATCCGATTTCTCAAGAAAATTCACACTTGAGCATCATCATTAGACCATTCATAACTACGCATCCGTGCATCCAATTCATGCAAGCGGTTACTCACATTCATCTACAAACACCACTCTACACCCCTATCTAATCACCCCTACCGATCTCTCTACTGATTGGGTGATACAAGCCGCCGAAAGTAAGGTCATGAAGAGGAAAAAATTAGCGTTTTTGCCCTAAATCAATCATAACGATGTTATGCACACCCCATGACCATAACTATCAGTGCTTAAACACTTCAAATACATACACATAACATCAAAGATGACTCCATACATACTTCTCCATCACATACACATACATACACTCCGAATATGCATATGCATGCCTATCCCGAATAGGATCGCATGTTCGTGGATAAGCATGCACATACATAGCAAGAAGGTATGGCCGCTTGTGACAGGTGATACCTTCCTTTCGTTGCTAGTGCACCGTTCCCCAGCAACGGCGCCAAATGTTAACCGCTCTCCCCTTATGCAGGCGGAGCAGATTTGGGAGATAAGCTAATCTCCTCTCCGCCTCACCTTCACCTCCTTATGCTGGAAGCTATGGCGAGGTTGAGAGTGTGTCGCAGAGAACTTGTGCACTAGCTGTGCTCGTGTATGCACTCCACACACACACACGTGCAACGAAAGGATCGCTCTCGAACGAAAAGAAAGAGATGGGGCGTATCACTCACCCCGTAGCCTGCGCTCGTAGCCTGATAGATTCAAATCACCGCACGTGTAGACAAGACTCCCCGCGAACAAAGAGACTTGCTCACACTCCTCTGCAAGCGTAGGCACTCCCCTCTTCCTCTCACACACACACAGAGGAGCTTACACACAAAGAACTGAGAACTGAGAGATCTTGTTTTTTACTGATTATCTCAAAATATCACGTTTAATTTTACAACTTTGGCTTTTATAACAAGTGGGAAACTTGCCCGAGCGCCCATACTATGGCCTTGGGCCATTTCCGACACTAAATGGCCCTCTCAGAACTTGTTATATCGGCCTTCGAATGAGGTGAACACACCCAGAATACAATTGGGAGTGTTCCCAAATACAGAGTTTTATTACAAACGTCGGCAAAAAATTGGTTGGTCTTCGAGAAAACTAAAATAACTAAATAAATTACACGGTTACTTCTATTCGCACATCCTCGTTTGTAACTGGAGCTGGAGCATCTATTGAAGTGGGTCCCATTGCCGTTTTACGGTAGTTAACAATCTTGTTTGTCCTTCTTTACCCACCTTGGCATATTAGTAGGTGTTCTTTTCCTGATTCTTTTCTTCTTGGCTTCTACTAGTGCCTTTGATTTTGATACTGCTTCTACGACAGCAACAACTGATGGTACTAATATTGCTGCCACAATCTCGACTTGCCTCTCCATTAGCTCCACTGGTGCTTTTGATACCTGCTCTACCCTGTCTTGGTCTACCTTTTCTTCTTCAATCTCTTTTTGCCTTTTCACTGGCTTAGGCTCTTTTTGTCTCTTTCTCTGATTTCAGCTATCCAAAGACATTGTGAGTTTCTATCCCCACAACCAGTCACTTTAGCTTCCTATCCCCACGACTTGTCGCCTTAGCCCTATCCCCACAACTTCACACCTGCTGCTGTCAGACACCTAATTTGCCACCTTATTTATGACATGTGAGGGACTGCTATCTTGCCAATCTGACAAGCGTTGGTCCTTGGCCTTGAGCCTATTCCCATGATCTGTCGCGATCCTGTTAACCCTACGACCATTGCCTTCTGGCATCCCTCCGAGGCAGCTAACCCACCAATAGCCGTCGCCTTAAGTCTATCCCCACGCCCCATCGAGTTATAGCTAATCCTCTAACCGTCGCCATACTCACATCCCATTGACGATGATCCCTCTGCCTGTTGCTTTAGCGCTAACTCGATGACCGTTGGCATACCAAGAGCATACCAATCTCACCCTAAACCACCGACACGTGTCAACTGCTATCCCTATGCCCATGGCCTTGAGCCTATTCCTACACCCCATCACCATAAGTCTAACCCATTGACTGTCACCTTAAGTCTATCCCTACACCCTATCGGCTTAGCTCTGGGAGCAGATTCTCTATCAAAATTATAAAATTGAATTTGAGGTAGGGTGTACCTCCGTAGAGACCTCATACATGCACTTGAGGTTTGGAAGAATTTTTTCCAAGGAGCCCCCGAAGACAGTATTTCAAACTATGCCATTAGGAAAAAAGGGAGGTCATTTTGGGGCCTTTTAGCCCAGAAGGAAAATAGCCCTCCACCAATCAAAGGAGTGCCAACGTAACGTTGAAAAAATCAAAAAAAGAAAAGGAAAAGAAGTACCATCGAGTTTGCATTCAATGAGGGTACTTGAGCTACTTTATTATATCTGACATAAGATGTAGAATTTGGTATTTTTGACATCATCGATGCATTCGGAGCGGGCCAAAACCCCCGAAAGACTTTTGAAACACCAAAAATGGGCCCCTGGAAAAGGCCAAAAAGGCCGAGAAAGCCACTTGTACAAATGAAAGCGATTTAACAGGTTGGACCTCCAAGGGCCCATTTTTGGCATTTTAAAAGTCTTTTCGAGGATTTTGGCCCTCTTCGGGCGCATCGATGATATAAAAAATACCAAGTTTTGCACCGTATGTTAGTGGGGCTATGTCATATTTTATTGTTTTAGAGGAAAGAAAAATGAAGAAATCATGAATTTCTCTAAGGGCCCCAAAATGAGCTCCCTTTTTTCCTAATGGCAGCTCACCTTTCGCCCAAGTTTGGGGTCATCTCCAATAGGGATCTCAATTCCTAGTTCTCACTCCGTGTTAGGGCCTCGATGCGGGGGCCCCTCTAGCTTCAATGAGGTTCAATGAGACCGAGAGCTTGAATGAGGAGATGTAGGATCCCGTTGGCCCGAGGGTTTTTGATCCCCCTACACCAACCTAGCTCCACCTCATTCTCCTGCTCTTTCGATAATCTCCAGGATTAGAGGTATGATATCCAACGTGTTTGGACGGTTGGTCCGAACGGATTTAGCAAAAATGGAGAACCCCTGAGCCATAGGTAGGGACTGAGGCTGCTTTGTGGACCTAGGATCCACAGTCTTCACAGGGCACCCTGACTCTAAGGGCATGGAGGACGAAGACCCATGGATGAGGGACTTCGTAGGGCAAAAACTTGGCCGAGGAAATGCACGACTTTCAAGGGGGAAACTCTTATGAACATTCAACCTTCCAAGTGTCCCCATCCCGCTATGTGGTTCCGCAAGCTCCGCCTTACCAACCAATGGAAGGAACATCCATGCAGATAACTGGTAACCTTCTTTCTCCTGGAGGTCAACAATTTACTCCTGTAGCTGCTGCAGCTCCGATGTACAGGGGAATGACCTCTTGGTTGGTGGGAAGGAGGGACACTTTTGGCTAGAGTTGTATGTATGTATATGTATGGGCCTGTCTATAATTGAGAGGATGATGCCTGCCTTGAAGGCGTGAGAACAGACTCAAATTGCACCCAACTACGATCTCAAATTATTTGTCAAAGAACAACTACTCCGGATGTGAGGGGTGTGGCTGCCTTGAAGGCGTGAGAACAGACTCAAATTGCACCCAACTACGATCTCAAATTATTTGTCAAAGAACAACTACTCCGGATGTGAGGGGTGTGGCTGATGACTTCCCCCTCAACGTTTGCGAAACTATAGCAATATGGGTGGGGAGTAGCATGAATGTAAATACCATTTTGGCACCCAACGATACTCCAATTTACAATTGTATCACAGTCATTGCTTGCAACTCAGTTTAGGTTCTCTGCCAAGGTCTCGTTTTACGAAATGTCAAGAGCAGTGCTCTTTAAGCTTTTTCACAAACGGTGAAAGCTTAAGATATTAAAGAATTACAGTGCGGGGACTAGATGGGCTTATCAGCGCGCCAGTGTGGTTCAGTTAGCTGGTCAAGCCACTTTATGTGATCCTTCAAGAGCTCGCAAGCCTTTTGACAAGTATTACTTAGTCAAGAAACTTTCCAACGCCAGGAAGGATTTTTGGATGGAGGGATTACAAGGAGGGTAAGGATAAAAGAGAGCATGAGATAACGTTGTGTTTCTAGTCCAATTGGGAAAATCTATAAGCTCAGACATATAAATTTATGGAGATTTCTATTGAGATGTAGAATGTAGCAAAATGTACGTATAGAAATAGCCTCCCAAATAGTGATGAATTATTTCTTCTTGGGCTTCTTTAAGACCTATTGCCCTCGAAGAACTAAAGATAAATGCAGCATCCAAAGTGACACTGAATGCATGATAGAAAAAGTTTCAGGATTGTTAATGACCTGCCAATTAAAAGAAGATGCATGAGAAATTCCCCTACACAAAAGTGACCAACAAAGACCAATCGGTGGAGGAGAAGGCCAATGTCTTGTGTGAAGCAAACCTACATTGCAAAGAAACCACAAGCTTGTAGCCAAGAATTGAGCAAAGGTCCATGTGGTTTATGGTGAGGCGAATCTGCACTCTGGTGTCAATCGCTTCTTTGTTTCTTACGAAGCTTATATCAGCGCAAAGCCCATTTCAGATGCATGTTTATATGTAATTGAATCTTCAATATCATGTATCTATTAGACGTTATAGGTCTATGTGTCTGATGATAGTTTGCGAATTGTTTTGTGCTACTTGTAAATGTATATATGAAGAAGGTGCAATGTTTCCCCATAGAACCTACCCATCCAACCCAATCAACCCCTTCAAAATACTCAATATATATCAATTCATGTCATATTGAGCCCCACAAGTTCTTCTTTCAATAATGTATCACTCTGCTCTTTGGTGCAAACCGGCTTGGTGAGATTATGGCCTCCATTGATCCTTTCCTTCTCCCTATGTGAGAGTACAACATCACTTGCGGGATGTTACCATCTTTACTCTCGTTTATAAGGAAAGAAAGGGGAGATTTTGTGGTGTGGTCTTTTAGAATGAAAGGTTTCTATTTTATTTCCCCTTTCTCAATGATAAAAGAGGTTAAAAATATGAAAATGGGTGCTAAGTATTTGAGTTCAAATAGGGTGTATTTCCAGGAGCAGGTTACATATGTGACAAGTTTAGCCATGTGTCTACACAATGCTCTCTTTTAATGCATCGGCCGCCCCCATTGTTAGTTTTTCAATCTAATTTGCCGCTCTCCAACAAAGTGACTATTTAGGTGCCTACTGGGAAGGGCAAAGGAAAAAATGGGCAATGTATCTCCCCTTGGGTGCAGCCCTAGCAAGTGCAAATTGTTAAAGAAAATACTGAAGTAAAGGGAAAGAAAAAAGTGTAGCTAAATTGAGGCACAACCCCCAAAAAACTAGCCTCGGCACCTATGCGGTCTCAAATATGAAGAGCATGGGATGAGTGTAAAGTTGCATCAGGTTCCACTGCTCCACCCAAAGATGATGAAAAATCATATAGAATTCATACTATTTTCTGAGGTAGAAAACTGAGAGTGAATGTCAATACTACATAAAATTTTCACGGAAATCATTCAAGTGGAAAACTTGCATTCTGAAGAAGCTTGATTACAATTTCGTATTCCTTGTTTAATGATGACAAAGATAAGAGTCTTTTGGGGCTGATTCAAAGTGCAAGCTAGAAGTGTTTCTGACTTTCAAACATCATATTCAGTCTTGGTTTGACTCTCCAACCATGTAGTCTGACTTGGTCTAATAGGAAACAATCCAACCATGTAGTCTGACCATTTAGTCCGACTTGCTCTGATAGGAAACAGTCTGACTGTCCAACCTGCTACAGTAAGTCTGATAGAAGACCGACCATTTTTTGTCTATTTCTGACTTGTTCTTCAAAATCCGACTTGACAACATGATTCTACATGGTATCACTTTTCAGTATATGATTTCAAATTTTGGAATGGAAAAGATTTGCTTGGTGGGATAAAGTCTGACTTGTGTTCAAGATTGGCCTACAGTTATCAAGAAACAATCTCACATAGTTCCAACTGCAAAATTCTCAAGTCTGACTCATCTAAAGCATCAATTGGAGGTACATATTGGACTCTCTATTTGTTGGTTTACATCAACAACAAGTTTCAGATTTTTTGATCACATCATGGCAAAGTCAAAGAAGAAAAGTCCAAGCAAACAATGTACTTTATGTGGAACTGTTAATCATGGTCCAAAAGATGGATGACAAGTTCTATGACATCTTTTTGAAAATATGTGAAGCAAAGTTTGATCGGAAGGTCAAGAAGCTATTGGGTGGGTAAACTTGGCAAATATTATGATCTGCTTGATGATGAAAAAGCTTGGCATACTAAATTCCATCGTGGCGGTGATTGGAGATCTAATCAATATATCAATGACATCCTAGAGCTTCAACAAAGAGTTCAGATTTTGTAGTCCGAATATGGGCACAAAGAGGACAATGATTCCGATTCCAACTCCAATTCCAACTCAGATCCAAAGATGGTGGTAAGATTTGCAATGATAGCTCAACTATTTTTTATCACATAATCAAAAGGATGTAAATGTTTCAAATCAAGTTCAATTGGACATCCAATTCAAATAGTTGGACAATAGTACAATAACAGTCCCTGATAGCAGCAAGCAGCCCAAAGAGTCAAACAACAAATCCAATCAGTCTCATCAAAAAGCAATACTACAAGGTCTGAAAGCCACAAAGGTGTGTATGCAAACTATCCAATGCCTATAAGTTCATGATTTTTTAATCGGCAAATAGAGCAAGAAGAACTTGGATCAACAAATGATGATAAAGAGGATTTCTTTCAACCAAAGATGATCAAAATTCAGAAGAGACATATGATGAGTGTGCATGCTATTCCTTTGCACCATCTTTTGCCATTGATGTGATGTGGAAGTAAGAGAAGATCAATCCGCATGCACTCTTTGATGAGCTTGACTACAGGAATCCATAGAACAAGCAAAATTTGGGGCACATCTCTGATCCAATTCAAGTCAATGATTCTAAAGTATGTCAAAGCAAGAAAGTTGATGTTGTTTCTGCTAATTATTCACTTCACTATGCAAAGAATGCAAATTTCATGTGCGATGATGATGATGAAGAGGTTGAGTAGTATGCAGAAAGCTCAAGTGTTTTTTCTCTTTTGTATGGACCAATGGATCCAATGCAATCAGAGACAACAATGAATCATAACATTAATGCCAATGATGAGGATGCTATTTCAGCTCTCAATGTTTCTAATGTTGATATTGAAGTTGACAAATATGTATGTGAAGAAGATGCTATCATTGAGGAGTTCCTATTGTCCGTCAAGGATGAGAATGCTATATTGGACAACCAATTTGTTCACATGATTAATGCACATGGTTTGACATCAGTTCTACATAGTCAAGAAGTTATTCTAGATGATCAAGCATCTATTTCCAATGTTCAAAAATGCATGAAGGCTAAAAATGATGATGAGGATACAAGTAATGATGAAAGTACTATAGAGATGGTTCAGAATCAGAATAATGAAGAAAAGGACAACAAAGAAAATAAGTCATATCCAAATAGGGGGGAAGACCAATTGTTTGATGATGAAGGGAATGAGATATTGAAGTTTCTTCTTTCTTTTGGCATAATGAGATTACTGATCAGTCTTCACAAAATGGTGAGGGCTTTAAGGGCCCAATTGGCTCAGAAAAGTCAAATGAAATGTAACCAAAAGTGTTGACGAAATTTCAAATTTAATATTGCAAGATGAAATTGAATTTATCTCATTTATTGGGTAAAGAAAATGATGCAGACAATATTCCAAAAGAATCACTCATTGTGGTTTTACAAACAAAAATTCTAGATTTCATGGATGACACATCTGAGATGTTTTCTGATACTTGTACTGAGTTTAAGGATGATTATTTTGATGCAAATGATGCTAGGCAATCAAATTTTGGTTTATATTCAGATCCCCTTGTTGGCAAAGATCCCCTTGTTGGCAAAGATCCAATTGTTTGGGAGGACTTGAGTGCAAAAGCACAAACTGAAAACTCAAAAACGAATACAAACAAAGATGATGATGATTTTTATGATGGTGTTTATGCTGAGGAAGATAGCATGAAAAGGATGAAAACTGAGAGTGAAAGGAGAAGCTTAACCCAGAGCCAAAAGAGCCCAAAATGGTGCCAAAAGAGCGTGGAGAAGTTCCCTAACCACCTCTATTTCATACCAAAAATATGGAGACACTTGGCTAGTGTTCAAGGTAAAAGTACCTAGCAAATGAGAGCTTGGGAGAATGAAAAATAGAAATCAAAAACTCAGCAAGTAACCAGCAATCAGTTCGCTAGTTCTAGGCAGTCTGATAGAAGTTCTAGGCAGTCCGCTAGTTCTAGGCAGTCTGATAGAAGTTGGATGCATTCCGAAGGTTGAAAATAGTCGAAAAGACGGATTTTCAATATGATCTCACTAAAAATGAGTTTTGAATGTATCAAGGTATTTGTGGTGATCTTTTATTCAGCAAATAATGATCAGACAGTTCGCATTATGTGGACAAACAATCTGCTAGTCCAACCACAGCCCAATGACAGTACAACTATCTATTCTCTTATTTCTGATGCATTTTTCAAAATCTGATTGGATAGCATATTCCTGAATTATATCAGCTTTATGGTTGTGTTTTTTGATATTGTAACTAGAAAGATTTTGACAATTAGATTGGAATCCGACAGTAGTCCAATGACCGTCCAACTATGGCAAAATCTAGTAAAAAATTAGAATTCAGCCAAAGGCTCAAAGCTCATTTAGAATTTAGCATTCTGATGGTTTGATCAAAGACAAATGCAAATAGTTCAAAGAAAAATGAAGGATTTCTTTGAAGACTTGACACCAACACATGTTGTAGATGTTGGACCTTCATCGACCTATTCCATTTTGCTTGATTGGAGCAATCTATCCACATTGGAATGTGAACATGTTGATTCATGTGTTGAGAGAACACGCTCAACATCATGTGATCATATGTGCATAACACTAACCCAATAGAGTGCTATAAAGGAAAGGGTTAGATGCCCTAACCCTAACCCTAAATGGGTTTGTATATATTCTACACTTTCAACTAAATCTAGTGTACAGTTAGTCATTTGTGGTGTGCTCTCTAGCTCTGTGCCCTCTCTCCTCATCTCCACTCTTCTCCTCTCCCCTCTTCATATTTTGCCATGGTATCAAAGAATGGTTCTACCTTCCGCTGAGGTGCCATCCTTGTGAGACTGATTGAGAGATTGAGAGCTGCTCGAGTGTTCTTGTGAGAGTTCACTTCCGTAGAGAATTTCCGTTCACTACTATAAGAGATTTCCATCCATTTCCGTTCATTGAGAGTGAGAGTTGTTCATTCTGTTCTCTTTCGGCGAGAGAAGTATTTCTATACATCTTCATTCTTGAGAGATTTTGTGAGAAATTTCACTTCCAATTTGAGAGAAAGAGCGATTTCATTGAGAGAGAGATATGGATCTGTTTTCATTCTGAGAGAGATAGCTTCATTTGAGAGAGAGAACTTGAGGGAAAAAGAGAGAGAACTTGAGGGAAAAAGAGAGTCCCCCAACTGTTCTACAAATAGCTTGTGGAAGAACTCCAGCAAGAGAAATCAAGCTACAACCAAGGTGACTTCTTCAGAGCAACTCTCAGAACCTTGCCAACTAATCGAGTTTGGCAGCATCAAACATAATGCAATCTATCTACAACTACTTCTAGTACAGCAAGAAACTAAGGCGACTCAGATCCCTTGACAACAAGACTTCAACGCCAAGCAAGCGCACTCACGCTCACAGCTCAGCATAGCCGAGCATCAAGCTACTCTCCAGCAGTAGCCGGCCGTGACTCAGAGAAGTACTCTACCTCCAGCGACCCTCTTAGCACCAAAGTGGCTCTCCAGAGACGGCTGAATAGGCGACTACACAATGCTCCAATGACCCTACACAGTGCTCCAACGACCCTTCAACTCTGCAATGGGCAATCTCTAACGGCCGCTACTCTAAGCTCTACCATAGTGACTACTCCACTCAGCTACAGCTATAGCTACGGGCTGGAGCTCTAATTGACTCCTTCTCTGTGCGTTCCGTAGCACCAGCAACCTCTAGCACCATACGTCTTCCAGCACTCCAACACCCTAGACTCCATCAACAGCAGTAGCAGCAGCCGACGAGCCTCCTCCAAACAACAGCCTTCTCAGAGGCCGCAACCCACAAGTGACTTCATCAGCCTTGTCTCCAAATGACAGGACCTCGAGCACCATCCATTTCAAAAAGAGAGCCGCCTCACAAAATCCTCCAACAAACAGCCGCTCCTTGCACACGACTTCCGGCAAACAGCAGCGAACTAGACAACCCGTGCGACCCCACACAGTAGCAAAGGCCATAGCTCCTCCGAGCACCAGGCCTCAGTAGCAAAGGCTACGACTACTACTCCCAGCGAGCGTCTTGTAGCAACCGCCTCCGTATACGAAGTAACGTCTCGACTCCAGGCTCCAAAGCAGCATAGGCAACATGGATAGGCAGCAATAAAACGGCCTTCCAAGTGCCACAACGACCGGCTCCCACGAGATTTCGTCACCGGAAAGATTCCATCAATCCCATGTTTGCCCATGTCACGACATGTGGCAAGATAAGGGGCACCTAAAGTTTGGCCACAAAATTGACACATGGCACAGACCTCATCCACCCAAGGTCACCACACAGTAGGGTTTGGTCACAAGGATGCAACATGGCATCTGATTCTATTTGCCATGTAGGCTTATCCACACTGCCATGTCATCTACCATGGTGGCATCCACGTCAACACCTAACCTTGCTACATCATCAGTGACATGTCACATGCCATGTCATCAGTGACACATCACATGCCACATCATCAGTGACATCACACGCGACATCAGTAGTGACACATCACCTACCACATCAGCATCCTAGCTAGCAATGACACATCATCAACCACGTGGAACTCTGACCCCCTACTTGGAACACTTGGCATTTTGCATGTGACCACTCTTGCCACTCAGCACAGGGCTCCACAGGCACAGTCACTGCATGTGACCCCCTGATTGCCACATCATCATTGAGCACATTTGCACTCCTTTTTCCCCTCCACCTAGATCAAGTCGTATCTCTTGATCTAGGAAGAATTTGAGGGCGCTCCAAAAAGAAAAATCGATTGATTTTTTGTGCTCTACGTGCTCATCACATCATGCGCACATTTTGGTGCAAGTTACACTCACTTTTGAGCCGTGCTCTGACAAATCCACTTCCTACACGCACATTAGCCTCTACATCAATGCATCTGATCCAGCACATAAAAGGAACCAAAGAAAAGAAATTATTTGTTGTTCTTTCATTGAGGTTGGTATAGATCTAGATTAGAGTAGACTAGATCGCCATAGAGGGGACGCTTTGAATTTCCCCAAGTTGCCAATCTAAGCCATGCCTGAAATTCATCGCCAGGAGCCTAGAACGCCTAAAACCCGCCCAAATTCGTGTCGTGGCAGGTTTTAGACGTTCTAGGCTATCGGCAACGTCCCAGACACTTTTCCCTTCTGCACCACGGTGAAATTCCTCCAGGATTTGATAGAAATCAAAAGTTACATGAAAATGAAGAGTAACTTCAGTCACATAAACATGGAGAATTCACAACAATGCGATAGTGTAGAGAATGTGGACATATTTTTTTTTAAAAGATCGGCCCTTGGGCCTCAGATACAAGATAGTGCCTTCAAGGGCAGGGGGTAGTCTAAGTCCTAAGGATGGGCTCCAAGAGAATCTAGGGCTTCAAGCTTGGGTCACTCCGCCGCTTTGCCACCAGAGCCATGTCCTTGTCCATGACCGTGACGCGCTTTGCATGGATGGCACACAAGTTGGCGTGTCCTCAAACGGAGCGGTGGTCACTTGCTCCGCAGCCTCCTGGAGCACCCCCATAGCTCCTGTACTGAATCGCACATCATCCTTGTACCCCTGTGCTATCTCCCGTACTACACGTTGGAAGGGAGCATGTGAGATCAGGTTGTCGGTGGTCTTCTGCATCTGTCTGATCTCCCTTAGGGCCTGCGCCCCTAGCTTTGCTCTGTAAGGCATCCTGACTCTTGGTGGAGGCTTTACAGGTACCCCTGTTCCACAGTCTCTTGTCTGCCTTGAACGTTGCTCTTCTCTGCGTTGATCCTCCTCTGAATCCCCCTCTTGCGGATGTCTTGAGCTTTGTCCTTCTTTGGGATGGGGCTTCCTCGGCGTCTTCTTTACCCTCTTTATGGGCACAGGTACCATTTCCACAATGGGCTCTATCCAGGAGAGGGAAGGTTGTGCTCTTTCTAGCAGTCTGTTGTCCCCTATCCGGAAGCCTCTCTATATCAGCAGGGAGGTTATCAAATACATTTTGCTCGTGCGGGGGAGTCCTATCATGGGGAGGGGAAGGCTGAGGAGAAGGCTGAGGGGAAGGTTGAGGGGAAGGATGAGGGGAAGGTTGAGGGGAAGGCAGCTGAGGAGAAGGATCATGCTCTTGGGACTTGGAAGTGGGCTCACAAGATTGGAGAGTGCGCTCACGGGACTTGGGAGGAGGAGAAGGGTCACGAGACTAGGGGAGTGGGCTCACGATACTTGGGGGAGGGATCACGAGAGTCGGGGGAGGGATCACGAGAGTTGGGGGAGGGCTCACGAGAGATTGATGAGGCACCATCAGACCCGGATAGGTTCGTGTGCGTAGATGCCATGAAGGTGGTGGAGCTAAAGGAAGAAGGTTGAAGGCGGTGTCCTGTGGGTCTAGTAATGTTCTTCACTCGTGCCATTGAATAATGAGAGTTAGGGTTTTTTAATACGTTTTATATAGGCCCATCATCTTTTGACACCCCTTTTAATTAAGTTTAGGGTTTCATCATGCCCCCGCCCCTGCCCTAACCCCTCCAACCACCCCCCACCATCATCACCCTTCTCCCCTGTTGCCCTCCCCCCTACTTGTCCCGACCACACCCGTCGGCCCCCCATACCCCCCATCCTGCCCCTCCTCCCATCCTTGCTACCACTCCAACCCGCCCCGCGCCCCTCCCTTCTCTTCCCCCTCCTTCCCCAACCTCATTACCTCACATAAACCTTGGACTCCAAGAGTGAGTACACAAATTATCGTCAAAATAAGCAAGATATTCAAGAGTGAGTACACAAATTGTGGTCGAAATAAGCAATATATTTATTTCATATCTGTATACAATTACACCATAGCTTCTGTTCATGGTTAGACCCATCTGCTCCCTTCTCTCACTCTAGCTTGCAACCAACGTGCGACTCCTCAACTCCGTATGGATGCTTTCCAAGCACTATGCCTTTTAATCTTTGATAAAATTTGAACTTCTTTTGCAAGTTCTGATGCCTTTGCCTTTTTAGACTTGAAAGTCCTTCCTAGTAAACATCTAAAAAACCAGTCGAACATCTCATGCAATGCATTGCTACGTCTGACACCACCATTGCCTTGAGTTCTTGAAGTAGGCTGCCTTGGCTCTATAGTGCGACTTCTCCATTGCCTTGAGTTCTTGAAGTAGGCTACCTTGGCTCTATAGTGTGACTTCTCCATGGCCTTGTGTATTCCAAATGGACAAAGGGCCCCAATTTTATACAAACCATGGTCCGTGTGTATAGAGAATATGCTGCAATCATGAGTGATGAGAATCATTTCAGCAAAAAAAAAATTTATATAAAGCAAGTGCTAAATATTACGATGATGCCAAGATTACCATGTAATGCGTAGTGTGCGACTTCCCCCCATGCTTTCACCACCATTCATTGCATAAACTCTTTCACAGCCATCCTGAACCTTTCATAATACATCTCATCGATTTGAACCTCGCAAAACAATTTTATCAATGCATCTACCTTTGTCCATACTTTAGCTCTCAAAGTTGCTACTTGAGTATGAGAAGCCTTATTGGTCGTGCATTCACACAATGCTTTCCAGTGTTTCTAACCCAACTGCTTTGAGACAATGTATGTTTGTCTTTGTTGAGATTGTGGTTCGATAGGAATCTCCTTGCCTTCCCTCTACCCATAGACACTTTTGCATGAAGATTCTGTGTTGCCCCGTACATTTTCTTATCCTCCTTAAGTTTGGCATATCCTCCATGGAATCCCATCTCTGACAGCAACTTCTCAGCTTCTGCAATGCACCATGTGGATACTTTTTGCAGAATTAAATTCCAAGCATAAACAAGATGCAAATACAACAACTTATCAAGTACGTGTAGTTCTGCGTCGTGTAAAGTACATATGTATACTCTCTCAAGTGGGACTCTCAAGTGGGATGGGCAAGATGGGATCCCACTTTGGATCCTTCTTGTCGCAATTAGGAGCTTGCGTTTGGCTGCAAGATAGAATGCCATTCTCCCATTGTAAGCCAGCCTTTTGCTTACGTTGCGAACACATGTAATAAAGGCATGTGTTCATTGTATTTTTCCCTGTATCACGACCATGCATGTACTTGAGGGTTTTCAAATCACTAGCAAGATGCCATTCAACTCAAAATGTTCCATGGCCATCGACTTTCAATGTTTGCCCTTCCTCTTGTCTTCGGATCATCGATGCGATTCCTATTCTATCTAGAATCCACTTCAATGTCTCATGGCACTCTTTTGGAATCTCAAATGCTGCAAGCCACCATATATCTTTCTCTGATTGCACTGAGAAATCTTGCTCTACTTTCTCATTCTCTTGAACAACGGCTAAGGCTTTATTCATAATGCAGATGCTCACTCTCTCTAACTTGTGTTCTTTCACCAATTGAGCTTCATCCATTTTGATGACAAATATGAGCTTTCCATTGCAATCTGTACAACAAAAGAGAGAAATTGTTAGGATAAACATGATATAGGAAATGAACTAAGTAAATTGCAATGCTATAATGGATTTCCTCTTATCATCTTCTCTCATGTCATAGAATTTGACCATTGCTTGTTGCACTTTCTCAACATTTAAGTAGACATTGTTGAAAACATTCATGTCAAAGGTTTGCAAGCCAGATTTCTTTTTACTCTTCCAAGTCATTGTGCCCCTTACGCAATGGTACCCTTCAAGCATTTCTCTTGCACGGTTTGTTTCTCGTCGTGCACGTCTCACAGACCAAGGTGTGGGTAGGGGCACCGTAGACTTCTTATACTTTTCAAAATAGCAGACTTGAAATTTTTGAAAACAAATGTGTAAGCTTCACGACTTACACCAGGAACAGTATCACAAGATGCAAGCATCTCCGTTGCATCCACAATATCCTTGAAGTACTTCATCACCTCTTCAGCAGTTACTTGCACACGTAGGCGCTTGTGTCTTGGGTCCCTTAGTATCCCAATGACATCACTTGACTTCAATAAACTAGCTAGAGCATATGAACAGTCAATATCATCCCCGTCCGTTCTTTTCATCACATCTTCCATGAAGTTTCCAAAGAACACATGAAAAACTTAGTCACACAAACGGTGTAGCATAAAAGAGTGTAATTTCATCGGAACATTTGATAACCAACCTTGTAGCTCGGACTCTCCTCTTTCTAGCACCACCAGTGGGGGTGCCAATGCATCGATGTTATATAAGTACCTTCTTTTCCTATCCTTTAATCCCAAAGGTGTTTCTTTCATCTTTTGCACTCGTTCTTTTGCCTTCTCTATGGCTCGTTGAACTTGATTGTATATAGATCTTTCAAAGCTATTTTTGGAATCAGCTAGCTTACAGAGTGACTCTTCTAATTTATGTCACTCCAAGTCCAATGCTTTGGCTTTATCAGGAAGATCCTCATTTTTCCTGTGAAGATCCATAAAGTTATTCATTGCAACAATGATGCTATTTCCTAAATGTGATAGCATCTCTGCTTTGGCTCTGCGCATCTCGCTTGCTTGCATAGCCATTGACTAAGCATTGTTTAACCGATTGCAATAACCAAGCAACCCCGCATGTCCATTTCTAACAAACCGAACTAGCTCATGCATTGTATGGAAAGGAGGGCTCTTTTGGTTGGCAGGATCTAAAGGATACAAGGATCCTTCTACCCAAAGGTCAAGATTCTTCTTTCCTTACGAACGAAGACTGTGGATTTTGGAAGCTCCCCTCAATCCCAGACTACGTGTGCTTACATATTCAACCTCTAACTCTAAGTGAACCTAGTACTTGTTGGAGACGTCCTCAAATGGTGCCATGAGTAAAGGAGTGTAGAGAAGGAGAAGGTGTGGAGAAGCAAGCTTGAAGGAGCAACACGCAGGAAGAGGGAGGGCGAGGAGGAGGGATAAGGGAGGGAGGACTAGCAGTTGAAGATGAGGGAAGGGGGGTGGACTAGCAGGTGTGGAGGGATAGGAGGAGTAGGCGTGGACGAGGAGGGAGGGAGGAGGGAGGAGCAGGAGGGAAGGGGGGAGGAGCAAGCGTGGAGGAGGGAGGGGGAGGGGAGGAGAAGAGGGCGTGGAGAAGGGAGGGAGGCAAGCATGGAGGAGGGAGGGAGGGGGAGGGGAGGAGGAGCATGTGTGGAGGAGGGAGGGAGGGAGGGGGAGGAGAAGGAAGGGGGAGGAGGGAGTGAGGAGGGAGAGGGGGGAGGGGGAGGAGGAGGGAGGGGGAGGAGGGAGTGATGAGGGGGAGGGGGAGGGGGAGGGAGGGAGGAAATTCAAAATTCGAATTTTGAATTTTGAATTTGTTGGTTCCCACCTAGGAGTAAGAGTTGTGTAAGAGGTGGGGCCCATTTTTTATTTAACCAACCTAGGTGAGGGGGGATTAGGACTTTTTGGGACCTACCTTGACCCTTTCATTAGGACTAATCCATTTCTTAATCCATTCCTTATAAGGCCCTTTTGAGACCCCATTTCTCCCCTAATGGGAATGCTCTGCCACAAATAACATTTCTAGCATCATCTCTAACCTGAGTGTCATGATCTGTTGTGAGAAGGGAGGCATAAAAATCTGTAGCTATGCATAAGATGACATCTGGCTTTATCTTTAAAACCCCATCTGAGTCAATAAGTTGTGAGACACTCTCTCTATTATGTCTAGGGCCAAGAGTAAAAGAAGTGTTTATTGAACTTATCCCCCATCTGGTCTAGAATGACCCACGAGCATGAAAGACATACTCTGCTCTGTGATCAAGCAATATCTGTTGTTGATCCCTTGCTGCATGCAACAAGGCACTCATGAATCCAAGCATCCATGGACCATTTCAACTCTTCCCTCTACAGGGCTATCAACAGTTATGAGAATACCAATCTCATGTCTAAGGATCTTCCGTCTCTTATTACTACCAGTATAATGATGAAATTCACTAATACCAGTGAGGGTTGCAACCATAAGTGAGGGAGATGGCATTCCTCCTTGAATTTGTGAAACCTAGATTTGCATAACTACCTTGGTGAGGTCCTCCTCTATGTAGAAAGCATTTGGAATCCCAATACTAGCTCCCCAAAACGCACATGCAATGCTGCAGAGTATAGTATCAGAACAAAAATTATTCCTTACAAGTAGCCTAGCCATAAGAAATTTTAGAATATGAGCGTCCTTAAGAAATTATTGCTTTTAGTGTGGAACAACTCTCTACAAAACATTAGGATTCAGCAACAGCAATACAATAGGAGTACTTTGGAAACACAATATACCTTTGTAAGACTAGAATATATCCAATCATACAAATTTATATTTTTTTGTTCTGAAGTCCAAAAATCTACACAGAAAATAAAAGAGAAAACGAAAGAGAAAAAAAAAGAGGTAACAAAAACTTATTAGAAAACAAAAGGAAGACATACTTAGCAAGCAAAGCAACATCATCAGTGCCCAAGCATAAGCAACTATATACCAGGTTTCTAAAGACCCACAAGGTCTCTTGGTAGACAAACCCAGTACTTTCTAAAATGAGTCAAATTAACAAAAGAGAAAGAAAACAACAAATAAAGAAGAAAGGAATAAGGTGGCTACGTAAAAATAAACAAGTAAATCAAGAAACAAAATCTTCCAAAAAACAAGAATAAAATCTCTCTCTCTCTCTCTCTCTCATTTAAATTATAAAAAACTAAATGAACCCCTTACACTTATATAGATCTTCCTACAAAGATGCAAAATTACATTCCTAACTTAGAAAGCACATACATACTCAATCAAACTCTCTTTTGAAACTAGAAGAAAAACAAGCTATTCATCTCTCAGCTTATGTTCAATCATTCTAAAAATACCTAAGGCTGATACGCCATAGATAAAAGACTACATATCTAAGATTATGCATACTTTTCATTATTTTTCTTGGATGAAAAAAACATATATTTAGTCCCTACCTAGTTATTAGGTCGTGTGCACCTACACGCTTTCGCATAGACACACTACATTGATTGATAAAAGACTCCTTAGTTGTACAAAGGCAAGAAAATCTATGGAATTGGAAAGAAATGACTCCATATGTTGCCAAATAAGAAATGTTTTAAGTCAATGTGAGGCATTTTTATAATGTGTGAACCACTATATTCAGGTTGTTCAAGGTTATCATATATATCAACCTCTAATCCTAAGGTAGATTGAGAAAGTCTAAGATCTAAGAAAACACAAGAATCCCCTCTTGAAGTGCAGTTCAGCTCACAAGAGTCACAAGGACAGATTCCTTGCACAAGCATCTTGTACATAAAGTCTTGAAAGTCTAGTGCAAGTATTGATAGAAATAAGACGTTGCATAAACTCAAACTCATAAGTGAAAGGATAAAAGCTTGCTAAAAAGATAGCACAATTAGTGCCCACGGGGATTTCTATAATTTGTTGAAACGAAGAATCACCTATTGTGGTGTAAAGATTATCTAAAAGAAATTCTATCCAAGAGCAAACGTCTTCAATACTTACTACCTTTGTATCTTCTCTTTTTAGAGTCGATGTCGTCCTTGCTGAACATTTAGACAACCAAGAATGAGCCTTAGAGGGAGCAAGTTCAGATTAGCTTCCAAAGCATGTCAGTAATTTAAGGCGAAAATCCCAGCACAATTACCAGTACAAAACCTTATCCATAACATTTTTCTTTTGTCAAAAAACTCTGACACTTTAGAATTTACAAAGATATGGAAATGTGACAGGATTTTTTGACCGCATCTACTACAGGGTAATCAACAGACATTTACGTTAAGATAGTAACACGGGATAGATGATTCTGGTAAGGAGAATCGTGATAATGTAGAGGGTGCTTCAGTTTAAAAATGTGCTACACTTCCTAAGCATTCAAGCTTGATGACACGAAAAAGGTAAGAATGTTGTAAAAATATGACAAAAAATTCACCAGGCCTTACTACCAGGGATTTCATTAATGTCTTCACAATTTCGTGATCACGTTAACAAAACCTGTTATTAACATATTAAAACTTGTGATCACATTGTATATTCACATGACCTGAGCAATGACCTGCCAAAACCTACTAGTCCCGTAACCCCACCAGGTTTTTTTGTTTCCCGACGGGCCCGCCGGGAAACAAAAAAACCGGGCGGGGTTCTGTCATGTTTATAAACATTGCCCGACAGCCATCATGCAACTTTTGGGGAGATAGTCCTTGTTTTGGGGGCATGATATCTCTCCTCAAAGTACTTGTAGAGCTCTCGAGTTGCTAGAAGTGTCCTCTTGGGAAGAACGTCCTTATCTTAGGGGCTGTCGTCTTTCCTTGTAGGCACTCCTAAGGTTATTGAGCCACTCGTCCTTAGTTCTTTGAATTGGGGGCAGGGTGTGGTTAGTAGCTAATACTTGCGGAGATTTAGGGACAAAGTTGGAGTCATTCAGCTTTGCATTTGAGCTACGTAGGTAATCTACCTCATTCTGCTTTATGAATGGTTTGATGGAGCCAAGAGTCCTGCTTAGGGGCTTGTATTGGTTCTTGATACTTGATACAGTTTAGAGTAGACAAGAGTCTATTGTCATATACTAGAGTATTGGGCAAGCATAGATCTTTGATTTTCTTTGTGAATGTTAGAGAAGGTCTATTGTCCTATACTAGAGTATTGGGCAAGCATAGATCTTTGATTGTGTAAAGTATCCTTAATTGGGTACAGAAGGCATCCTTCATTGGGGGTGCAATGTGCATTGTATGTATGCTATCAATTATATGTATCTTAATCTTATTCATTTTTACGAGTCACGACATCATGAAATTAAACTTAAAAGTCAATATGATGTAAACTTTGATCCATGAAATACTCATGCCGCGTTACCAACCATCGATAGGCACTCAGGAAAGTGCCTTGTTTTTGTTGTGCGACCACTGTTCTACAAATCAATGAAAAGTTATCGTAGAAATTACATTGTATGCCTATGTGCAGAGATATTGGGAGTGACAGAATCATTCTTATTACATGTTGATGCATAATCGTCACTTGAAAGTGACTGTGTGGTCAAATACCACTCTCGACAGTTTTGCAGATTTGCCATTGTGAGGCAGAAGTTGTGTTTTTTTGCAATGACAGAATATTTTGCAGTGTTCTGTAATGGCGTTTGATGCTCTTTCACAAATTGTCACTGAAAAGCTTGACAAGAACAACTTCCAAGCATGGAAGTTTAGAATGACGAATTTCCTTAAGGGAAAAGGCTATTGGGAGTTTATTACTAGAGCTGAACAAGAACCAGTTATTCCTAATGTTCCCAATCAACAGGAGTTGCAAGCATTTAAAGGCTGGCATGAGAGAGCCAGAAAAGTTATGTACTGGCTGTCTATCAGTATTTCAGATTCTATGATTGTGCATATTCACGAGGCAAGCACACCGAAGGAGGCGTAGGATATTTTGACAAAAATGTAAGCACAAATACGCAAGCCAGGAAAATGCAGCTCAAGCAGGAGTTGCATAATGTGCAGAGAGAAAATATGAGCATCAATGACTACCACATGAAGGTAAAGAAGATTGCAGATGCACTTGCTTCTATTGGGTCGCCAGTGTGGAAGATGATGATTTAGTTTCTGTGACCTTGAATGGTCTAGGAAAGGATTATGCACAATTCCGGACATCCATTGCCGTCCGTGAGAATTTTTCAGATTTTGAGGAGTTGATTGCTCTTCTAATTTCAGAAGAGCAGAGAAATGGTGGTGCATCTTCTTCAAAAGAAGCTGTCTTCTACTCAAATGTTAGAAGAGGTAGAGGCAGAGGTAGAGCACGCCGATTTGGAGGCCGTGGCAGAAATCAAAATATGCAGCAAATTCAAGAAAACCAGTCTTATGGAGGAGGACGTGGTAACTTTAGAGGCAGGGGGAGCCAAAGAGGTCGTGGTGGATGGCAGAGAGGCCAAAATGCAAACAGCAATGTTGAATGCTACTATTGTGGTAAAATGGGTCATATGGTTAAAGACTGCTATAAAAAGCAGAATGACATCATGACTGGAAAATTGCAGCAAGGCAATTATGCATCCTCTAGTAGACAGGGTGATGAGACAGAAATGAGCATCTGTTTATGGTGCAGCACATGACCAATTCTGTGACAAGTGTAGGAGAAAGCAATGATGTGTGGTATGTTGACTCAGGTGCGTCAAACCACATGACAGGTCATGCAGAATGGATGCAGGATGCAAGGAAAATGGAAAGACCAGGATTTGTGGAGACTGGTGATGATACTGCACATCCTATTGTGCAGATTGGTAAAATTCCTTTGTCTATGCAGGATGGGAAAAAGAAATACCTGTCTGATGTATTTCATGTCCCGAATATCACCAAGAACCTGGTTTTTGTTGGTCAAATGGTTGAGCAGGGCTTGCATGTCATATTTAATCCTCATGGATGCTTTGTTAAGGATATGAAAAATAAAGGTCGCTTGATAATAGCAAAAGGGAAGAAGAAGGGAAGGATGTTTACGTTGGATGCGGACATGCCTGAATTGAGTGCAGCAATGCACATGGGACTAGTGTAGTTGCAGATATTGATATCTGGCATAAACGCATTGGTCATGTTAATGTACAGTGACTTAAATTAATGCAAGCCTAAAATATTGTTGCAGGATTGCCTAAGTTCAAGGTTGCAAAAATGTATAAGGTATGTGAAGCCTGTCAATTTGGAAAACATGCAAGGAAACCATTTCCTAGACATGTTCAAGAGAGTAAGAGACCATTGGAATTAATCCACTCTGATGTGTGGACTACTAAAGCTGCATCTCTGGAGGCTGTCATTATTTTGTCACTTTCATACAGCAAAAAAGTTTGGGTGTATTTTAAGAAAAAGAAAAGTGAAGTGTTTGGGCATTTCAAAGCTTTTAAAGCTATGGTTGAAAAAGAAACAATCCTACAAATAAAATGCCTAAGGTCAAATGGAGGGGGAGAGTACCTCCTCAAATGAGTTTGCAAGTTTCCTGCAGGAGCATGGCATAAAGTAGCAATATTCATGCAGTCATACCCACAGCAAAATGGACTTGCAGAAAGGAAAAACAGGCATATTGGAGAGGTATCTCGTGCCATGCTCAAGTTTCTTGCAGGAGCATGCCATAAAGTAGCAATATTCATGCAGTCATACCCCACAGCAAAATGGACTTGTAGAAAGGAAAAACAGGCATATTGGAGAGGTATCTCGTGCCATGCTCAATGAAAAAGACCTGCCATATTATTATTGGGCTGAACCAGTTGCTAAGCAGTCTACATAATGAATAGGACTCCCGCTGCAACAATTCATGGCATGATGCCAGAGGAGAGGTATACTGGTAGGAAACCAGATATTTCTCATTTGAAAGTTTTTGGTTGCATTGCCTATGTTCATGTGCCAGATGAGTTGAGATCCAAGTTGGATCCAAAAGCTAAGAAGTACATCTTTATTGGTTATTCTCTGCGGGGCAAAAAGGGTATAGATGCTATAACCCTTCTACTCTCGTAAGTTTATAGTGAGCAGAGATGTTGTTTTTGATGAGCTGAGCAGCTAGTATAAACCAATAAATGTGATTGATGATGTAGATGCACAAAATGGTAATGTTGCACAGAATTCACAGCAGCAGAGCAATCACAAAATATTAGTGGACCTGTAGTGTCCTCTAGCAGTGGTTCACATACTTCGCCATGGACAGGCAGATTGAGATCAGGAGTATCTCCTCAAAGCAATGTAGATAGTGGTAAGCAAGTATCACAAAAAGGAAAAGAGAAAGTAGATCAGCCCATGGTTGATGTGAATGCAGGTCATTCTTATATGTGGATGGTGAATCCAATGGCTCAAAACAGAGCCTTAATGATGAGTTGGGTATTCCTTCTATTGTTGTAACACCTGGAGTAAGGAAGACAAGGGATGTTTTGAGAGCACCTGGTAGTGAGCCTATTTTGTGCAGGTCTACCAGAGCTAGGTATCCTATGGATAGGCTGAAATATGATGGATTTACAACCATTCACTATGCCTATATGGTCAAAGTGATACATGAACCAGAACCCACTTCTTTTGAGCAAGCCATGGGAAAAGAAAAATGGGAGAAAGCCATGGATGAAGAAATGGATGCCTTGGAAGCAAATGCTACATGGGAATTGGTGCCTTTGCCTAAAGACAAGAATGCAATTGGCTGCAACAAGTGGGTTCATAAGGTGAAGCACAATGCAGATGGTTCTGTGAACAGATACAAGGCAGGATTAGTTGTCAAGGGGTATGCACAAACATATGGCATTGATTATGAAGAAACATTCAATCTGGTTGCAAGGATGTCAACCGTAAGAGAAGTCATTGCTATGGCTACATCAAAGGGATGGCCTTTACATCAGATGGATGTAAAGAATGCTTTCTTGCATGGTGATTTGCAAGAAGAGGTCTATATGGAGTAGCCACCAGGTTATGTTCATGCTGTTCATCCTGAGTTTGTTTGCAGGTGAAGAAAGCCTTGTATGGCTTGAAGCAAGCACCCAGAGCATGGTCTGACAAGATAGGACAGTATCTTGTCACTATTGGCTTTCAGATTTCCAAGGTAGATTTCTCACTTTATGTGAGAAAAACAAAGAAAGGCATTATGCTGCTTGTCATTTATGTTGATGATTTGATCATCACAGGTGATAGTGATGAAGATATCCTTCATGTGAAAATGCTATTGAAGCAGAAGTTTGAGATGAAGGATTTGGAAGAGCTGCGTTACTTCTTGAGCATTGAGGTGATTAGATCCACAAGTGGGATATGGCTCTTGCAGAGGCAGTATGGATTAACCATACTGTCTAAATATGGGATGACATGTTGTAAGCCTATTTCAGTTCCTTTGGAGCAGAATGTGAAGCTGAGCACAGATGCAAGTGAGCTTCTGGAAGACCCTACTATGTACAAACGCATAGTAGGAAGTTTGATTTATATGACTATTACCAGGCCAGATTTGAGCTATGCTACCTTTGAGTCCTAGGCTGAAATTGATTGAACCAACCTACATGTGTGAAGATGTACATATGCCAGTGAGTGCTCATGATACAATCTAATGCTAGCTATGGAAGACTTGGGGCTCTCAAATCTTCATTATTATCAGGGATGGTTTGCGTGTTGATGTAGTGGCAGTTTAGTTGGCTCCCATTTATTGTTGTGGTGAATTGGACTCCGTCTGGTGTTTCTAGTAGCACAACTCCAATTGGATTTTCCCCCCAAAAAAAAACTCCAATTGGATTCATTTTTTAAACCCTATATGGCCCTAGATATTTGAGTTTGACCTTGTGGACTTTGGCATTATATAGTAGAACTAAGTCACCTTCCTTAATCCCTTATCCTTGAGGCTTCAATCAAACCATGTCTTCTATATAATAGAACTAGGTCACCTTCCTTGATCACCTTATCCTTGAGGTTTCTGTCAAACCGTGCCTTCCTTCTTTGTTGTTCTGCTGTCATGGCATGGTAGGAAATGAACCTTATCTCTGTATGCTTTTCTAGTTGATAGAGTCTTTCCTTGAGGAACTCATGGTCTCCCATGCATTCTTATACTGTTATGCATAGGTTTGGTATTACAAGTTCCAGTGGGACCATTTATTCAAGGCTGTACATAATTGAAATGGTGTAAATATTGTTCTAGCCTTTTGTGTGCTTTGATATGCCAATAAGGCTATATTAAGCTTTTCTACCTAGCCAGATCTCTTGGGCTCCACTATTTTGGTGAGGATAATACATAGTACTTTGTTGGTGGACTCACCTTGTGCATTGCCTTGGGAATAGTAGGGTGTTCTTTTTCTGTGGATACTCATAAAGCTAGACAAAAGTTATTGGATTACATCCTTGACAAAATGTGTGCCTCTATTTGACACAGTTTCAATGGGGCATCCAAATCATGGCTGCACACAGATCTGATCCCGAGGATTGGATCTGTGTGCAATCTTTCACACGGCTGCACACAAAACCAATCCCGGGGATCAGATTTGGGTGATGATTTGCAAATTCAAAAAAATAATCAATTATTCTATATTATGAAATATTATAAAAGTGAAATTCAATGAATTTGAGAAAGAATTAAAAAGGAATCTAAAGATTCCACTCACTTTGTGGATTTTTTTGCCATTCTAGATGCGAGGTGGGATTTGGTAGGGTGTCAGAGCTGGCAAGAGGGGGACTAGCTTCTAGGGAACAATGAATAATGAGGGATAAGGGTTTAAGATTTGGATTTTATAGTCTAAGATAATTAGATCCTCCTTCATTACTATTTTCTTACATTATAGGTTCATTCCTGAATTGCAACTTAACTGAAGTTCAATGCTTGTAGAGCTATGATGATTTGTTTCTTAACATTTGTATTATTGGCTGCTAAGCACGAGTGATTATTGTAGAACTTTATATTCAACTACTACAGAAGACAAGTTTCATGGTCTAAGAATATTTTTCATTGCTTATGAGAATACTTCCAGACTCTTCGAAAATAATAACACTTCTTATTGTCTTACTTTGCCTTGCTTTCTTCTATATGCCGCCGATATTTGATTTCACACAGTTGTAAAAGTGAGCTTTTAGCTCTCAATGTCCTTCATGATATTTGTATCTCTGAGTCTGTTTTGCTAGACCATCCTTATGTTTTCTTTAAGAAATATAAAGCTATATTTATTTTTGAAATTTGTGTAATGAGTTGTGTGCTCTTAATACATAAGAGCAGTTTATTACATATGAGCAGTACTGGAGGCTTGTGCTGATGGATTAATGCTACTCTTGCATGTTTTGAAGGGTCAACTTAACTATGATGCTTGTCACTAGCTCCAAATTAGTTTGATGGCTTAGGTGAACTCACCTTAAACTACACATTCCTAAGTACTATGTCACTCCTTTGATGTAAATATTGAAGGTTGTCTTGATGTTGCTCCTTGTTGGAATTAGGGTTGCAGGAATGCACACACAACTTCAAGAAGATGAGGAAGCTTGAGCACAACACAGTAGTGTATTATGAGTGCCAAAAATGAAGATTACAAGCCCTAGAAGATAATGGGCGTATATACAATGCACGGGGGAAAAAACCTCCTAGTGAGGGAAAAAGTGCCCCGGCGGTCCTAAGTGTGTTCACACACATCACTACTATAATATGGTAACAAATCCCCCCTGGAGTGATGCGGTGAACAAGAGCTAGCACTCATGTATAGGGAAGTGTCTAGCTATGTGGACGAATCCACAAAAGGGAGTAAGCCCAAAGCTTTGCGAAAAGCTTCGAACTTCTCACGAGGCAGAGCCTTTGTGAAAAGGTCTGCAAGGTTATCCTGTGTTGGCACATAAGCCAAACTGATCTCTCCTGCAGAGAGTCTCTCCCTGACATAATGGTAGTGCACCTCAATGTGCTTCGTACGAGCATGGAACACTGGGTTCCGCGCAACTGCCAATGCGCTCTGACTGTCAGTGAAGATGGTGGTGGCAGATGGCTGCCCAACACCCAAATCAGCCATAAGGCGTCTGAGCCACACACACTCAACCGTAGCTGTGAAAGCTGCCCTGTACTCAGCTTCACAACTAGAAGTGGCCACAGTAGGCTGCTTCTTGCTCAACCATGATATGCATGAGCTTCCAAGCATGAAGCAAAAACCACTCGTGGACACGCGTGTGTCATAACAACCAGCCCAGTCAGAATCTGAAAAAGCATGTAAATCTGGCGGCAATGATCCCCCCTTGGGATAAAACAACCCAAGATGCCGAGTACCACTCAAATAGCGAAAGATACGCTTCACTGCCTGCCAATGCTTAATGCCTGGGCTATGCATAAATCTGCTCACCTGTGAGACTGCAAACTGAATGTCTGGCCTCGTAATGCATACATAAATGAGGCAACCAACAGCTGTCTGATAGAGTGTGACATCAAAGTGATCTCCAGCATCATGAAGACTCAACTTCAAACCTGTCTCCATTGGAGTAGCAATAGGCTTGCAGTCTTCAAGGCCAAATCTCCGCAACAATGTTTCAATATACTTTGTCTGACACAAAGCAATACCTCCATCACACTGCTTAAATTGTATCCCCAAATAATGATGCAAATGCCCCAAATCTGACATCTCAAAAGAGGCATTCAAATCAGCCTTAAAATCAGCAATATGACTCTTATTTGGTCCTGTGAGCAGCATGTCATCGACATAGAGAGCAATGATTAGATGTACACCATCCACACGTTTAACATACAAAGTGCTTTCTGTTGGACTATTCTGAAACCCATGTGCAGTCAAATATGCATGTATTTTTTCATACCAAGCTCGTGGAGCTTGCTTTAAACCATATAAAGCCTTTTTTAACCTGCACACTTTGTTTTCCTGCCCTCTTTGAACAAAACCACGAGGCTGCGATACATACACCTCCTCATGCAAATCTCCATTTAAGAACGCAGTCTTTATGTCCAGCTGATGTACATTCCAACCATTATGAGCTGCTAATGCACAGATGCTACGAACAGTGGTCATACGACATGTGGGAGCAAAAGTCTCATCAAAATCAATGCCCTTCTCTTGAGCATAACCTTTTGCAACAAGCCTAGCCTTATGGCGATCCACTGTGCCATCAGGCTTACGCTTCAATTTGTATACCCACTTAGTGCCAATGGCCTTCTTGCCAGGGGGCAAGTCACATAAAGACCATGTACCATTCTTCATAATAGCATCGTATTCTGCTTGCATAGCAGCCATCCAATTTTCTGAACTTTGTGCCTCATCAAATGAAACAGGCTCACTTTCATCGCACATACTAGAAACAGCCAATGCATAACAATCTGACGCATAAGAGGCACCATGAGAGCCAGAACGAGTGCGACTAGACAAAGGGGCATCCAACTTGCTGTCACGCAAAGTCTGCACCAGCCATCTAGGCATATTCCTAGAGCCCTCAATCTCTTGTCTCTCATCCTCAAGTGCATCATGCACATCTGCATCAGATATAGGCTGATCTGTGCCATCATTTAAAACCTGCATAGGCTGAAAAACTGCCTCATGAGGTATTGCACTTGACTGTGCACCACTGAAAAGAGGCAACAATGTATCATAGACATCACGTGAGCTGATATCTGTCTCCTTAGTACATGAAACCAAGGGCTGAACTGCATCTTCCACAAATACAACATCACGGCTAACCAAAATGCGCTTTGTCTGTGGATGATACAAACGATAGCCTTTGCTCTCAGCACTATATCCAACAAAAATACATTTGACAGCTTTGTCATCCAATTTTCTGCGATGTTGCACAGGCACTAATGCATATGCCAGGCAACCAAAAACACGTAAATGGCCAACAGATGGCTTGCGGCCATGCCAAGCCTCATATGGAGTGACAACCTGTAATGCTTTGGTGGGACACCTGTTTAGTACATAAGTGGCACACATGACAGCCTCAAGCCAAAAACCATGTGGTAGACTTTGACTCTTAACCATACATCTTGCCATTTCCATGAGAGACCTGTTTTTTCTCTCAGCCACACCATTTTGCTGTGGTGTATACGGCACTGTACATTGGTGTTTTATCCCACGCTCAGCCAGAAATGCATTAAATTCTGAAGACATATACTCCCCCCCTCGATCTGAACGGAGGGTGCCCATCTTACTTTCTGACACATTTTCAGCCATAACCAAAAACTGTTTGAAGCACAAAAACACTTCGGACTTTGCCTTCAAAGGATATACCCATGCATGCCTGGTAAAATCATCAATGAAAGTCACGAAGTAAAGGTAGTTTCCAAATGATGGAGTTTGCATGGGACCACAAACATCACTGTGAACAAGCTGCAATCTGCGTTCAGCTCTCACTGATCCATCTTTGGGAAAGGAAGCACGCTGCATTTTACCCAATATGCAGCCCTCACAAACATGCTTGACAGGTGCCTCAAGCTTAGGCAAAGAAGACACCATTTCAGATTTCTGCAGGCGCAGCAAACTTGCAAAATTCAGATGACCAAAACGTGCATGCCACAGTTTTGCATTTGAAATAGCCTGCGTATCCATAATAGCACATGCTGAATCCTCTACACATTTGCCATCCATATTGAGCTTATACAGCCCTCGACATAGTGAACCAGATGCTACAATGATGTCACCACAAGAGAGATCATGAACAGTACATCTGTCATCCACAAATTTTACAACCAAACCTGTTTTGGCAAATGCGGAGACTGACAGCAGATTCTTTTTGATCCCTGGCACATACAATGCATCAAAAAGTGTAAAGGTGTTGCCATTTGCAACATTCAGCACAATCTGTCCAACTCCTTTAACGGGATAAGAGGAGTTATTGGCACAAGTGACAGTATTCCCTGTGGGAGCAGACTCAAGGAAAGTGAATAAACTGCGCTGCGAGGTGATATGCTTAGTGGCACCACTGTCAAAGTACCATACATCTGAATCTACTGCAGACATACATGTGTCATGCAAAGATGGGTCATAACTGCACTGCGCATTGAATGCCCATTCTGTATCTAGCACAACATTAGCAGATTCATTGTTAGAAGGAGAGGCATCTGCAACAGCCATACCAGCCTCTTTCTTCTTAGCCTCTTTCGCAGCCAGCTTAGGACACGCTTTGATGACATGATCATTTCCCTTACAGTACTTGCAAAATGTCTTCTGTTTGTCACCCTTCTTCTCATCTTTGTCTTCCTTCTTTGGTTGCGCAGCATTTGCAGATTTCTGCTTACTAGAAGAAAAGCCAGCTTTACCTTTCCCGCTTCTCTGACTAGCAACGAAAGCTTGATCTGCGACACGCATACTATTCCTGTTTTGCCTTGACTGGTCTTCTTGCAGCAAAACAGAAACTAACTCCTCAAATGATAAGGCATTGGGATTGCCTTTCATCATCAAGCGAAGAGTGGAAGCAAAACCCTGATAAGAATCTGGTAGACCATTCAAAACAGTCTGCACAAGTGAACTGTCTGACAGGATTTCATCTGCAGAAATGAGCTGCTCTTTGAAATCCTTGATCTTTGTCAAAAAGCTATCCATAGAATCACCTTCGTTCATATGCTCATTCTCCAACTGTTTTCGGAGATAAGCAACACGAGCCTCATTTCTTGCCTGATACAATGTGGCAAGTACATCCCAAGCATCCTTAGAAGTCCTGCAGGAGCGAATATGTGGGATAATGGTACGTTTGACAGACAGCGCAATCAAGGCATGAGCCTGCGCATCTCTACCATCCCAACGAATCTGCTCTGCTGAAAGTGGTGGTTCTCGAACAGCTGCTACAGCACTTGTGCCTGCACCATCATCAACAGTACCTGTTTCTGATGTGTTTGCAGCATTCCCAGCCACAATAGGACGTGCATCAATACCCTGCACAATATTCCATAACCCCTTTGCTACCAATACATGTCGCATCATATATGCCCACAATGGATAGTTGGTGCCATCCAACTTATCCTCAGCAGCCAACATGCGGAATACATCATTGTTGTCAGCCATGGCCAATGACTGTACTACTAGATGTAAGTGCTGTCTGCAAGAGGTAAACCTGTATAAAATCGACCTGTGCTATATAGCACAGCCCAAAACAGACGAATGGGCACCTGTCCTGCAGATTTTAATCTTGACAGAAAATCTGCACAGTAGGACGATTTTGCCTGCGCAGTACTTGGAATGCAAAAACGGAGGGCGAAATGACTTCAGATCAAAATTCTGAAACGACCTAGCCCTACGGGCTATCCCACGGCATATACTAACCTGCAGACGCTCGTGAAACCTCGTTGCAATCGGAGGAGATGAAGCGGCAGGTGCCGGTGATCCTGCCCGGGAGGAGGAAGCCTGCTCTGATACCAATTGTTGGAATTAGGGTTGCAGGAATGCACACACAACTTCAAGAAGATGAGGAAGCTTGAGCACAACACAGTAGTGTATTATGAGTGCCAAAAATGAAGATTACAAGCCCTAGAAGATAATGGGCGTATATACAATGCACGGGGAAAAAAACCTCCTAGTGAGGGAAAAAGTGCCCCGGCGGTCCTAAGTGTGTTCACACACATCACTACTATAATATGGTAACACTCCTTAAAAAGTGTCTTTTGTAGGCACACCACTTTTGAGTGCAATGAGGCTTTGTGTAATACGTACTTCATTGCCAAGTTATGTGAGAGAAATTTGTGTCGATACCTACAAATATGACATTTTTAATGGACTATAGGACTTTGAGAAAACATCTAAAAAAAGCTACATTTTCCTATCTTGACCAATAAGGAAGTGACAAGCAAACCTTGGCATGCACATCATAGATATTGTGGTGTGGGCACATGTATTGGTGGAATGGCGTACACATTGATCGTGCTTGCCTAAGGAAGCCATATGTTTTAGCTGATATATCTTTCTAATCCTTTTCTCTCTTTTATCTTTCTAATCCTTTTATCTCTTTGATCATGCTTGCCTAAGGAATCCATATGTTTTAGCTGATATATCTTTCTAATCCTTTTAGATCTCTTTTCAATGGTGCAGCTGTGCTAGTATTGATTATAGATATATCAGTTGTCAATCAAAGCTTAGACATTGCTTTAGAATGACCATTATATTGATCTCTGAAATCCTAGGTGCTGTTCCCAAGTAATGAACTTGCTCCAAAGCGTGCTGTGATGGTTCTCATGCTACATTCAATCCTACAATTGTTAGAGTCATACACACTGCCAGAAGCATAATTTCCATTGAATTCAATCTTGCAATTGTCCATGTCTCGCTTACTCGGAGGTGTGATTTCTAGTGATTAACCTAATTATTTATTGGAATTTAATAGCCATGAGAACTGGAAGGAGCTTCAAAACATCATAAACCATTCAAAAGCCATGCAAGCGATAGAGTTCAATGAGAAAAATAGAGAGATTTTGAGGGTATGGAATCATTAGAACAAAGAAGCCGCACCAGTTCTACTTGGCGCTCGTGCAAGTGAAAAAGGCTACTTTGACCCAAAGGGTGGTTGTTCACCCTGTTCATTATGGGTTCGTAGTGCCGAGAGGGCCTTAGAGCATTCTAGTTCAATTAGTGTGATTGATGGGTCCTGTGTGCTCACAAAAGGTATAGAGCTAGGCCAAGGCCAAAATGAGCTTGAAAATAGCAGAGCGTAGGACTTGTTCCTAAGGGCGATAAATCTGTTGGATGCTAAAAATCTCATGTGCACTACTGCAAAGTCAGGAATGTGCCAACTCTTTGCTAGAGCGTGGGGTGTGAATGAGGACCTCCCCTACTATTGGAAATAAACTCTAGCATATTTCTTTTATTACAATGATTCTCAGCTTGTAATTACAATGTGATTTCTGATTCCAGCCAGAACCAAATAAACTAGAAGCCCTATCTATCAATATATAATGATCTCTCCTTGGAAATAGGACAAGTGAAGAACTATGTAGATGCCTTTGCCAAAACCCTAGCTATGACCACATGGGGAAATATATTCAAAGTTGCCAAGGTGGAACAAAAAACTCAGTCAGGAATCAAAGCTGAGATATAAAAGATCATGTGGTAGGTGCAAGTCTATTCCTAAGCTCTACCACATGCATTGCAACATCAGTAACAACAACAAATTCCATTATCCTAGTCCAAAACAACCAGAATGATTGTAGGAGAAAAAAATGAATCACCACACATCCAAAACTGCGAATTTAACAATCCAAACTCCTTCGAGTATGCAAACACTAATAGAGAGCTGCCCAAAAGTCTATTGCGATCTAGGAATATGCTCATGGTTTTAATCTCCAATTGCCTACGATTGCGCTTGGACCAAATCACAATTTGTCTAGGATAGATCCTGGAGCAAACTGTCAACCTACATGATGCCTTGGTGCTTGAAACTTTAAAATGCTTATAGAAATCACTCGTGAGTTTGTGTATATGCCAAATTGCATTGAGACCAATGGTGTCCAAGTGCAAGCTTTGGCTTGGCACTAGCAAGGTGAACTAAAATTGCTGTGAAATAGGGTGATTTTACGCTGGAAAAGTGGATGAAATCGATGAACTATATATAGTACAATATTGTAGGGCAACACGCATGGAAGACACTGACTCAAATCGATCGAGAAATGGAGTTCAGATGAGAAAGACTTGCTCCCCAAAAATAAAAACCAAGAGTGCTTGGGATAGCTGCTAGATGACCTTAGATTTATCTTATAGGGAGAAAACAAGTAGCAACTTTCATAGACACATTGAATCAAATGGTGAAGGAAACAACCTTTGGGATGGACGAGTCACGATCGAATTTGAAATCAATCTTGAAGGAAGCTTGGCACAAAAGAACACCTTGAGGGAGCAAGAGAGTAAGGTGGAAGCAAGAAGATGGCCTTAGCAAACTCTAGAAGAAAACTCCAATTGATGGATACAGATGAACTAACTAGATAGATGTTCTAAGTAGAAAAGCTACAAATGCAGGCAAGCCAGCTTTTAGAAATATAAATGTGATTAAGGCTGAAAGAGTTATCGAGCTTAGGAAGAGGAAACTCAAGAATAAGTTAATTGGGGAGTTCAAAGTCAAGTGGAAGGATATGTTTGAGGAAGACTTAACTTGGGAGTCGATTATTAGTTTGCTGAAGAACTCCAAATTTTGTTTAGGAGTAAACGCCTTTAAGAGGGAAAGGCTGTTATGCACCTGGTTGCTAATCCTCGGATTGGTGGACTTAGTCGAGTAGGGTTAGGGGGCCCTGTGGGGATAGAAGACTTAGAACATGCGGCCAATCAGTTGGACGCTTGTTGCTAGCGGGATGCTCTTCTATATAAGAGTGGCTAAGGCTATTGGGATGACATTCAATGCACTGATAGGTCTGGTCTGGATCATGAGCCTAGACTTGTGCCTTCTATATTGCAGACCGCAAGATACTATGTTGAGGGTTAGTACGAGACACGAGAGCTATGGGCATCGCCTCGTGGGAGTGTGATCTCTAGCTTGCATGCTTGAGGGTGATTGGGAGATGAGTTGCCTCCTGATCTTTATTTTGATTTTGTTAATCATCTTTGGACTGTGTTTAGGGTTAGGTTCTAGTGGGGTTGTCCTAGAGAACTACCCATATCAACTCGGGGGCTCTGTGTAGACGATCCCTCCGAGACTTAGGGATGGTGGCGTCATCTCCATTAGCTCGTACTCACCCCGCCCCTCTCAACTTCTCAAGTGCGAGAGAGCTCTTGCATGTGCCTCCGTCTCCTGGGGAGCTGGCTTCATGCTGCAAAGGACCTAGTCAGGCTAGTGTCCCACTGTGTCCACCCGATGTTCACCTGCTGCCTTAGCATACATCACTCCTGATCACAGACCTCCGGATGCCAAAGAAGGGGCTGACGCTCAGTCCTTGAAAGTGAGGGCTTGCTCGGATGAGTCCACCAAGCACTGCCACTACTCTTCCCTCCATATAAGAAAAGGCCAAGATAGGCTAAATACAATTGGGGAAGTCTTGATGTCGAGGTAAATGACACTCAAAACAGGTGAGTACTCTTCATAATCTTTCTATTGAGATGAGTTGTGTGGATTGCGGTGACTAAAAGAAAACACCATTAATTACAGGTCCTGTTGTATGTGACAATATCTATTGCAAATACTTTGATTTGCTTGATGCAAATCTGAAGTGAGGCACGATTTCTGTCTCTTTGCACAAACTTGCTGTGTGAAATGAATACATGGCACCGATACCTGTTTGCTTCAGCTAATTGTTATTATTGTCAAGTGCAATATGTGATTGCTTCTTGCAAGACGATGTGTTATCATAGCACAGTCACATAGGAACTCTCCTTGAATTAAGCAGTTGAAGAAGCTGTTCATGGTAGATGCATCTGGCTATTTCTGGGTTGATCCTCAAAGCATATCCTCCGGGGATTACTTGTATCTGTATAACTTTTTTAATATATCGCCCTCTGTCTAAAATTTTGGTGTAATTTGAATCATAGGATCCAAAGCTGTAATACACCATTTCTGATGTCAGTGAGAGAGTAGATCAATAATATCCAGAGTCCAGCTGTAACAGGGGCTCTGTGTCCAGGGACCATCCGAGGCAGCTATTAGTGCACTGACTTGAGGCACTAATGTTACAAATAGGGATGCCATAACATATGGAGGCTTGATTGGGTTCTCAGGAAACTAAAATTACACTAAGGTTGTTTGTATTTATAATGACACATTGGGAATAAAGCTGGTCTTTCCACAAGTTTTGAATGCATGCACACAGTTTGATCTCAAGGGTCCATGGTGTTGCAGACACCAGTGACACTTGAAGCAGGAGGTACTGTTTTGTGACAGGTTCCAATATTGAGTTGGCATGATCCTCACTGCATTTTTCTTGATGCATTGCACTGTCCTCTTGTAAATTCATGATTGCATGCATTTCAGTTAATTATATGACGATAGTTCCATAAGCTCCCTATGCAAATGGACTAATCCTTGCCTTTCTTTTCTTTCCTTTTTGTATTTCTGTTTTTTTGTTCTTATTTCCTTAAATATCGTGTGTTCAAGAATGCCAGAAATATCATAAAAATTATGATCACATAGAAGAGCCTCAGAACAAATCCTCTGTTTATGAAAACATGCACTAAAAACCAAAGCCTGGGTTATTAGGTGCCTTAATTTGTTTCCATGGTGCGGCGACTCAGTAACCATTTACCTTTGGGTAGGCACCCATGTATGCCTGACGTAAGTTAATATCATCTTCTAGTTCATCAAGGTTGGCATGTAACAAATGATAATTCAATCCTGCTTTCACATGGGTACTTGGATAAAGGTCTGAATGTGATTTCTCTGCTTGCTGCAGCTAAAAGATTTGGCAGTTAAACTTCCTGCACAGATACATGATCGCGGTGGGCCCGAAGAAGCCTCCTGTCCATTTGTTGCTTTGGAAGGGGCTGCACAATCTCTTGGTATACCAGAGTTGGAAGGCATTTGTTTCCATGACCAGAAGGGTGGCAATCAAACCATTCGGATTGTTCACGACTATGAATCCAATGGTGCATCCAGCCCTTATGCAACACCCAATGGAGCTTTACACTTACCGCAAAGGGTTGTTTCACAGAATGTAACACCTAGAGTTAATACCCTAGAGACTGAAAATAGTGCAGAAGTTGGAAATGGCGGATGTAAACCTGCCGACACATCAAGAGTTTCAGATGATGTTCATGTGGATGACAAGGGAATGGCAGCTGCAAACAATGGAACTAAAGTAGTCTTATGGCATGCAACGGTGGGATCCTTGCAGGACAGCAAAGGAACTGTAGAGGACACTGATGCTTCAAATGGTGGAAATTCATCTCTTGATACGAATGACAATCACTTAAAACAGCATGTGGAGACAGAATGGGTGGAGCAAGACGAGCCTGGAGTGTACATCACGTTCACATCTTTACCAGGTGGTGGCAAAGATTTAAAGCGAGTCAGATTCAGGTCAGTAATACAATTTTTGTGACGTGCACAAGTCATGCATATGGGTACGTGTGGACGCACGTGTGCGTGTGTGCATGCATGTGTGTGGGGAGAGAGAGAGAGAGAGAGAGAGAGAGAGAGAGAGAGAGAGAGAGAGAGAGAGTCATATTGACATCCACGGGAGGCCTAATATGCCTATGGGACAATGCAAAATGTCAGAAGGACTTACAATATCTGGATAAACCAGAGAGTCGAGGAGTGCACATGGCATCTCAGCTCGAGGTTATTATAGCATACACCTAAATGCTAGTCCTATCATAAAATGGTCTTCATTACATAAGCTTAAGACTGAGAGTCTTTGGGTTTCGATTTGAAATCTATAGTTAGAGAGAGAGAGATTCTATTAATGTCCATGGAAGACCAACATTGTGAGACAGCAAAAAACGATCTAGTACATTCATTAGTTCAAGATTGAGAGTCTTTGGGTTTAGATTTGAGATATCTAATTAGAGAGAGAGTCTCTTAATGTCCACGGAAGACCAACATTATGAGAGAACAAAAAACCATCTAGTACATCTGCTTAGGGAGAGTGCATGGCAGCTCCCAGGGAGTGTAAAAATCAACGTACCTACATAATAGTCTGAAAAACATAATCAGCGATACATCATTTTAAGACTGAGAGTCTTTTGGTTTGGATGTAAACTCTTTGATGATTGCTATGCCTTCACGGTATATTGCCCTTTTTCCATCCTTCTAGCAGCCTTGACCTTGGCCAATTCTTTTGCCTTAGCCTTCAATTGAGCTTGTGTGAGTTCCTCAACTATTCATAGCTTGGTCCCTTTCAACTTGTAAGATTGTTGGAGAAGCTTGATCCGTAAGTCTTGGGATTTAAGTGTAATGATAGCAAGTCCTCCAGAGTGCCGGATATTAGTTGCTCCATCATCATCATCAATCTCCCATTCAATGCTTGTGCTGAAGTCTCCCTGAAAGAGTCCTCTTTGTACCAGCCTCAAGGAGTCCTCCTCTAATCTTCAATGCATTGTCACGTCTGGCCCTGTGTTCCTTGAACTCTCTCAGATATCAGTTTTACTTGCCTTTGTATCAACCTCCACAATCACTTCTTTCTTACTCATTTGTACTTCAGTGTGAACAAGATCTTTAACTATAGAGACCGGTCAAGGGGTAGGGGGAGAAGCCTTGCAAGCTTTCACTACCTCATCAATTCTTGCCTGCTTGCGAGGTCCTTCAAGAACCTGAAGTTTAGCTGTCACAGCTGCCAACTGCATCTTTAACTCTCTCACCTCTTGCTGTAGATAATAAATCTGTTCATGTGTTCCAATGATGGGTTGATTCAGACCTCCTCAGTAGAACGTCTGAGCATACGGAGAGGGTCAGATTCTGCTGTTTGTAGTTGCTGGAGTTGAGGGGAGCTCGAGGAAAGGCTAGGCCATTCCATACTGGCCCAAAAAAACCCTGGATGAGACTAACCCCGGGGTTGGGCTAGGGGTTCATCCCAGCTCGTGGTTAGGGGAAAGCTTGCTTGCTGCTGCCTACTAACTAACTAACTAACAATGGGGTCCTGCTGCAAGCGCACTGCCTTCTGTTGGTCTACGTAGAAGTGAAGAGAGGGGAGAGGGGCTATGTAGGTGGAGCGGAAGAGTTTCACAGGTGGAGTAGAGCAGAGAACTTACGTAGGTGGAGAGAGGGGCTACGTAGGTGGAGCGGAGGAGCTACGAAGGTGGAGCGGAGAAGTCATGCAAGTGGAGAGAGGGGCTACGCACGCGTGAGACCCTTCAGGATCTGTGGGACTGGTGACCACTATTAAACTAATAGTTTTAAGTAGCTTCCTAGCTTTTTGGCCAGCTGTTCCAATAGGTTTTTCAGATTTCCTCTGTTGCCCCTATATCCTACTCTGACGTGTGCATAGGCTCTACATCTTAGGAGTACATGTTCATCTTCTACTGCCCCTGTGGGGCAGATTTTGTCGGTTCTTTCCTCTCTGGGGATCCTGGGTCTTGTCCACCTGCCCTTCACCACCTCTAGATCATTGATATGTCTCCCCCAGGGTATTTTTGCATTCCACAGATGTCCATTGGGTGAATTTTCTGTTTGTAGAACTGGACTTTTGTATCTCAGGTTATGCCATAATTTCTATAGCATTTTCTCCGTCATTATCCCCCTAATTTCACATGCATCCTTTGGTATATCATTGGCTGTTATGCCCCATGATTCCATCCATTTCATCCCCGCTCTATGCGGTCCCATGATTTGCATAGCTTCTATTGCCTTGTGGTATCTTGTTGGCGTCTGTCTTCTCAATTTTGTTGAGGTAAGCCATTAATTGACATGTTGCCTCCCCTTCCAGAGGTATCATACTTGTGTCAGCGAGTAGGATGGGGTAGGGTGTTTGTGCCTTAACCCCTAACTCCCGTATGAGGAAACGTTTGTGTAAGGTTTCTATTCTTTCCCAGTAGGTCCTAGAGCCCAAGCTGGACATCCGTAAAGGATCATTGTTTGCGCAAGCATGGTGTACAGAAACGTTCTCATTTCCCAATTCCATAGATGTGCCTTTTGCACTTAATTTATTTGAAAGTTGTATAGAGCTTTCAAACCTCCTAGAATTCTTTTCTCCACACATGCATTCCATTTGTAGCTATTTGCAAATTCCTTCCCTATATATTTATATGTGTTGACTATTTCCAAGGGCTCTGCTTCAAAGGTGACGTCAATCTGTTTGTTATGGGTCCCAATCACAATTACTTTTGTTTTGTCTATGTTGACCTGCATTCCTGAGTGTCTGCAGAAGTCCCCAGTTGCATCCAAATATGCTTGCATGTTCTCCTTGCTATTTGCAATGATGAAGACAATACAGGGGTAAGTTTGTCTATTGATGTTGAAGAGGGAGATGTCAAGAATGTGAATGTCACATTGCAATGGACTCTAAGGGATGTGTGAGAACACCTATTGGTCATGGAGGACGGCATGTCAAAGTCCTACTTTACCTTAAATAATGGTAAGATCAGCTGCCGTATGGAGAAGTGCATGCATAGTGCCAATTTCATTCCTCCTGCAACTTTGAAGATTGCTAACAATGTGTTTGACTAATGCAGCATTTAATTTTTTATCAAATCCTAGTCATTGCTTCAAAAGATGATGGACAATTAAATTGAGATGTTATTTCTTTTGATGTTCTCCTTTCAGTTAAATGTTTTTCAAAGAAATTGTGGATTTTATGACTAGTTTTAATTTTTTTAGGCTTTGATATATATTAAGGGGTAAGGGCCCTTTTTACATCACATTCTCACTTTCATGTTTAGAGAGCCATAGAAACTCCCACCCTCAAAAGTTACTCACTCCATCAGTCGCTATTTGCCATGGATTTAGCTCGAACTGCATTCCATGATTTCATCTCGTTGCAAACTACATTTGCAGGTCGTGAGGAAGAGCTATTTTTAATGTTTGATAGGACTTTATATGTCCTAGGCACATATATGCGAACCAAGGATGACTTCGCAGATCTCATCCTCTACGTGCAAGAGAATTTCACAAATTTTGCTTATACACTTAACCACTCTTCAAAGATATGGGTTCCCATAGATTACATAAAGCATTTGTTCCTGGAGGAACCCAAGTTTGTAAAGTGCTTGGCCCGCTCTTGTGATAATCTTACAGAGGAAGGGTTTAGGACGGTAGAAGTAAAAGACATCCTAAAAGCGGGGATCACAGGAAATACAAGTACTAAATTCCTTTATGGGAGATGACATTCATCTTTCTTCTCCAACAAGGAAATTTAGAGAAAGAAGCCTCATCGTCCACCACCCCCTCTAGTAGAACTGTTGATCTCCTCATCCCTAGACTAGACTCTAACATGTACATGGAAGAGAGTCTTGATCATGCAAGAGAGGACATGGAAGCAGCTCAAGCATTGAGCCTACTTCAAGAGCCCCCAGTAGAGCAAGAATCTGCATCGGGGACCGCTGACCCAGAATCGGCGGACTTATGGTCCTTGTCCCCCCTCATCATCGATGGAGAAGAGTACGTATTCCTCCATGACATAGAGGTTCTTTTTGGACTGCAAGAGGATGAGGCACTCGGAGTCCTATCTGGGTTCGATGCTGACACAAGTGTCAGAGATCCCGGGGTTTTAGGTTCCGAAGACCAGACAATGGAAGACTTTCTCTTGACGATGCTGGTTTCAATGAGGGATGCAGACATGTCCATATATGATGCACAGCCCTCTCATGCAGAAGTTTCCTCCTCCAACACAGGTTGGGAGAAAGCCTCCACCTCCCAAATGGAACATCACACAGCACCTAGTTCCATCAACATTGCAAATGAGGAAGGGATAGAAGCCGATAATGCTAAGTTCGAACAATATTTTTTATTTTGATGTTCTTTCAGTATAATTTGTTTTGTCAGTCTTCTAATGTTTGTTGAATTGTTGCAGGACGTGTTTGATCTTGATAAATTCTCATCTTGATGGGATAATTAATGTTCACAGCACATTTGGGTGAGATCATTCTTTGGCCCATTACCTTGGCAAAGTCGCAGAGCACCTCGTGGTCCTTCGGAGCTGCTGAAGTGCAAGGCATTGTCGTGCACTATCGTATACTCCAACATTACTCGGAATGCCGACAAAGTGATTTTGGTACACCGCCTAGCTGCTATCAATGCTTTTGGATCGAACATTCACGGTAGGGCATTGGCAGGGCAACAAGCAGAAGAGGAGGATGTTAGTGCTATTATGACTAGGTTTATGTCTAGGATTCCACTAGGGGATTCAAAGACCCCTATAGTCAATGTAGCTAAGAAGAAAGAAAGCCTGTGAGGCCTTTTGTAAATATAAACATATATTTCAATGGATACATGACTTTAATGACTACATGTCTTTATTATTTTCTTTAATTCATTGTTGCTCGTCATGAATTCATAATATTTATTCCATTGTATTTTGTTTAATTTTTCGATTATATATTTTCTCCATCCTTTTAATTGTGTTAATTTAATGCATTTCTAGCCAATTTAGTATGATTTTCACCAATTTTGGGTATCGAAAGTTCATTTCTGTTAAATCCTAGAGGAATTTCACCATGGCGCAGAAAGGAAAGGTGTCCGGGACGTCGCCAAGAGCCTAGAACGCCTAAAACCCGCCACGGCATGAATTTGGGCAGAATGTGGGCATTCTGCACAAATTCGTGCCGTGGCGGGTTTTAGGCGTTCTAGGCTATCAGCAACGTCCCATGCACTTTTCCCTTCTGCAGCACGGTGAACCTGGTACTTGTCGGAGACGTGCTCGAATGGTGCCATGAGTAAAGGAGTGTAGAGAAGCAAGCTTGAAGGAGCAACACGCAGGAAGAGGGAGGGCGAGGAGGAGGGATAAGGGAGGGAGGACTAGCAGTTGAAGATGAAGGAAGGGGGGTGGACTAGCAGGTGTGGAGGGATAGGAGGAGTAGGCGTGGAGGAGGAGGGAGGGAGGAGGGAGGAGCAGGAGGGAGGGGGGGAGGAGCAAGCGTGGAGGAGGGAGGGGGAGGGGAGGAGAAGAAGGCGTGGAGAAGGGAGGGAGGCAGGCATGGAGGAGGGAGGGAGGGGGAGGGGAGGAGGAGCAGGCGTGGAGGAGGGAGGGAGGAAGGGGGAGGAGAAGGAAGGGGGAGGAGGGAGTGAGGAGGGAGAGGGGGGAGGCGGAGGAGGAGGGAGGGGGAGGAGGGAGTGATGAGGGGGAGGGAGGGAGGAAATTCAAAATTCGAATTTTGAATTTTGAATTTGTTGGTTCCCACCTAGGAGTAAGAGTTGTGTAAGAGGTGGGGTCACTTTTGGGTTTAACCGACCTAGGTGAGGGGGGGTTAGGACTTTTTAGGACCTACCTTGACCCTTTCATTAGGACTAATCCATTTCTTAATCCATTCCTTATAAGGCCCTTTTGAGACCCCATTTCTCCCCTAATGGGAATGCTCTGCCACAAATAACATTTCTAGCATCATCTCTAACCTGAGTGTCATGATCTGTTTGTGAGAAGGGAGGCATAAAAATCTGTAGCTATGCATAAGATGACATCTGGCTTTATCTTTAAAACCCTATCTGAGTCAATAAGCTGTGAGACACTCTCTCTATTATGTCTAGGGCCAAGAGTAAAAGAAGTGTTTATTGAACTTATCCCCCATCTGGTCTAGAATGACCCACGAGCATGAAAGACATACTCTGCTCTGTGATCAAGCAATATCTGTTGTTGATCCCTTGCTGCATGCAACAAGGCACTCATGAATCCAAGCATCCATGGACCATTTCAACTCTTCCCTCTGCAGGGCTATCAACAGTTATGAGAATACCAATCTCATGTCTAAGGATCTTCCGTCTCTTATTACTACCAGTATAATGATGAAATTCACTAATAACAGTGAGGGTTGCAACCATAAGTGAGGGAGATGGCATTCCTCCTTGAATATGTGAAACCTAGATCTGCATAAATACCTTGGTGAGGTCCTCCTCTATGTAGAAAGCATTTGGAATCCCAATACTAGCTCCCCAAAACGCACATGCAATGCTGCAGAGTATAGTATCAGAACAAAAATTATTCCTTACAAGTAGCCTAGCCATCAGAAATTTTAGAATATGAGCGTCCTTCAGAAATTATTGCTTTTAGTGTGGAACAACTGTCTACAAAACATTAGGATTCAGCAACAGCAATACAATAGGAGTACTTTGGAAACACAATATACCTTTGTAAGACTAGAATATATCCAATCATACAAATTTATATTTTTTTGTTCTGAAGTCCAAAAATCTACACAGAAAATAAAAGAGAAAACGAAAGAGAGAAAAAAAGAGGTAACAAAAACTTATTAGAAAACAAAAGGAAGACATACTTAGCAAGCAAAGCAACATCATCAGTGCGCCCAAGCATAAGCAACTATATACCAGGTTTCTAAAGACCCACAAAGTCTCTTGGTAGACAAACCCAGTGCTTACTAAAATGAGTCAAATTAACAAAAGAGAAAGAAATCAACAAATAAAGAAGAAAGGAATAAGGTGGCTAAGTAAAAATAAACAAGTAAATCAAGAAACAAAATCTTCCAAAAAACAAGAATAAAATCTCTCTCTCTCTCTCTCATTTAAAACATAAAAAACTAAATGAACCCCTTACACTTATATACATCTTCCTACAAAGATGCAAAATTACATTCCTAACTTAGAAAGCACATACATACTCAATCAAACTCTCTTTTGAAACTAAAAAAAAAAACAAGCTATTCATCTCTCAGCTTATGTTCAATCATTCTAAAAATACCTAAGGCTGATACACCATAGATAAAAGACTACATATCTAAGATTATGTGTTTTTTTCATTATTTTTCTTGGATGAAAAAAAACATATATTTAGTCCCTACGTAGTTATTAGCTTTCGCATAGACACACTACATTGATTGATAAAAGACTCCTTAGTTGTACAAAGGCAAGAAAATCTATGGAATTGGAAAGAAATGACTCCATATGTTGCCAAATAAGAAATGTTTTAAGTCAATGTGAGGCATTTTTATAATGTGTGAACCACTATATTCAGGTTGTTCAAGGTTATCATATATATCAACCTCTAATCCTAAGGTAGATTGAGAAAGTCTAAGATCTAAGAAAACACAAGAATCCCCTCTTGAAGTGTAGTTCAGCTCACAAGAGTCACAAGGACAGATTCCTTGCACAAGCATCTTTGTACATAAAGTTTTGAAAGTCAGTGCAAGTATTGATAGAAATAAGACGTTGCATAAACTCAAATTCATAAGTGAAAGGATAAAAGCTTGCTAAAAAGATAGCACAATTAGTGCCCATGGGAATTTCTATAATTTGTTGAAACGAAGAATCACCTATTGTGATGTAAAGATTATCTAAAAGAAATTCTATCCAAGAGCAAACGTCTTCAATACTTACTACCTTTGTATCTTCTCTTTTTAGAGTCGATGTCGTCCCCGCTGAACATTTAGACAACCAAGAACGAGCCTTAGAGGGAGCAAGTTCAGATTAGCTTCCAAAGCATGTCAGTAATTTAAGGCAAGAATCCCAGCACAATTACCAGTACAAAACCTTCTCCATAACATTTTTCTTTTGTCAACAAACTCTGACACTTCAAAATTTACAGAGATATGGAAATGTGACAGGATTTTCTGACCGCATCTACAGGGTAATCAACAGACATCTACCTTAAGATAGTAACACGAGATAGATGATTCTGGTAAGGAGAATCGTGATAATGTAGAGGGTGCTTCAGTTTAAAAATGTACTACACTTCCTAAGCATTCAAGCTTGATGACAGGAAAAAGGTAAGAATGTTGACCAGGCCTTACTAGAAAGCTCCTCCCCCCAACCCACAAAAAAATAAAAAACATATCCTGAAAGTGAAGATAGTAAACCAATATTTCAAAGAGGCTATCTGTCATACTCAATAGTCTGAATCAGAAATAAACGAGTCAGATTTTACCTCCCGTTTACTAAATGTTTGAATGTACAAGGTAATTGTAAAAAGACGTGTCCTTTGATTAACATGACCAGTAAAGAGAAGTCATCCCAACGACAATACACAGAGACAATTTAAATTGTGACAGTATCAGAACTTGCAGCCATTTACTTACTGTCTGCAAGACCAAATCATGTTTGACATTAAGAGTGATGGATCTCCAATGGCTATGTACACCTACATTTGTTGAAGTATATCCTCCTTGTGTTTGGAGACCCTTCAGATGCGAAGTTACCAAAGCTAGTACTCGTATGTCAGTATGATCTTGTACGCTATTCAATCCCTACTCTGACCATGCCACATCTATCCAAACTGTGTGGATATTTTACACGGCCTGCTGAAAGTCACCAGGTGAAGTCGCCAGAAAAACATAGAAGTGCAGAATTCTTGATGACACCCTTACTCATCCATACTGTCTTCAGCTGTTTTGCAGCTTGCACGAAGCTAGCAATTACGTGCAACTCATCCATTTGCTGCACAGAAAAGAGTAAAATCAACCTACTAGCAACAAAGAATATTCAAGTGAAATTAGAAATTTTGGTAAACTTAATCAGCCATTATATGTACCTAGATGAATCCAGGAACAATCCCGAACTCATCCTCTAAAAATACAACATAGTGCAGTTTCAATCCCACGATAGTCACTCAAAAGGCAACCAAAAATGCATCAGACGATGCGCAATGAACTTTAAGGGTTCGTTGAAGCAGCTGCTAAAAACTTTTATTGATTGCCTGCACATTGTGAAAAGGAAAGAAATGTGCTATCTAAGCCTTCTAGTGGGAAAAAAGGGGATGATTACTTCCCATGGCGAAGGGGGAAGCAGCCATTGAAGTGAATCATAGATAAATTTCACTTGCAGTGTGAGTGGACTGAACCAGAAATTAACAGGAGAAACCAAGCTTTTGGAGCTAATGAGGGACAAAGTTTCCTGGTAGGAGTCCTCCACCAAACAATGTCGCTGTAATATCCTTCTGAAAGAACTGAGATCAAGCGCTCATATGCAAACAAAACAACCAGATGAATCAAAGCAGCCAGAAGTGCAGAAAGACCCATTCTCAGTTTAGCACGCAGGGTAACTTATACCGTCTGAATTTCTCTCTTGTAATTCTTATATTCTGAGCTAGGAGCTTGTTTTTCTGAAATGAAAAGCCTGGAAGGTTTCTCACCTGCGACATGAAATGCCTTTCCACAGCATCAACAAGCTGCTCCTTTGAGGGATTTGGACATAATTCCACCTGTGTGATCAAACAGAAAATTTGATTTCGTAAACTGTACTAGGTCCAGGAAAAAGGCTAACTGCAAGCCAAGGAAAATGGCTAGAAACATTATCACGAGGGGGGAAAAAATCTTTACGATTGGAATTATGTCACGATGTGATGCTTAACACACCAAGAAATCAGACGACGCAGATTGCAGTACTTTCGTTGACGAGTCACTCCTGTTAGCCACAGCGCGGGGTCTTCCTCGGTTTGAAGGGCGCTTCGAAAAATCCTCTGCGGAGGCAGCACACAGAACCGGATTGTTAACTACAGAAAGCTCTCCTCCCAGAAATCACACACAAGGGAATTGAAATGAATAATTTCAAGAACCATTCAACAAAGATGTTCCTCGCGCGCTGGATGGATCAAGTAACTATAAAAAGATTGCCCAGAAAAAATTGAGATGCGTCTAGCAATTAAGAATGAAGTCCACAGAAGAATCTCAACTTGGGAAACAAGTATACCGACCTACGTTTGGTCTGCTTGTTGGAAAGATATCTTCACAATCGTTTTCATCGTCAACCTGGAGACCAGTGGGAGCCTCAAGCACACTCAATGCAAGTTTCACTTCAAGCCCGTTTGTGAGTTCCTGTAATTGAACCAACCTGCCGATGGACGCCATTCAGCAGATGAACTGAACCAATTTGGCAGCGAAAATTATGCTTCTAAGCCCTACTTTAAATTCAAGAATTAGACAGAAGCTCAGAGCGATCGGAAGACACTCGAATTCGGAAGAGAACGGATGATACGTTAAAAGATTGATACATCGCGGCAAACTCAAGATGGATTTTTGCGGAAATCAAATCCCGTAAGGGCTTGACACTGAATCGATTCAGCAAAAAAACTTGCTGGTTTGTGCATGTAGACTTCCTCATCTAGGTAACCATTAAGAAAATAAGTCTTGACATCTAGCTGATACACATTCCATCTGCTGAGTGTCGCTATTGATGTCAAAAATCTTATTTTGGTACTAGATCATAAGTCTAATCATAATCTTGACCATATTGTTGTGCAAATCCTTTTGCAACTAGTTTGCCTTTGTATCTTTCAATGCTTCTATCTAGATTGTACTCCACTTTGTAAACCCATTTGTTTGCTATGGCCATCTTTCCTGGTGGAAGGTCGCCATGGATGTTTTTATCAAAGGTATATATATATATATATATATATAAACATAAAATCCTGATAAAATTTTATCACGCTATTTTTTTTGTTTCACAATATTCATAGTATATAGCACAAATTTGTATATTTTCTTTTGAATTCTGAAGTAAAGTATGTAAATCCTGGCGAAACTTCCAATTTTTTCACATAAAAGTTTCAAATCCTGGCGACTATTTCAAACATTTATTTTTATTAAGGCATACAAACTTTCGACACCAATATAAAATTTTTGCTTCTTAGCGAAACTAACATGAAAAAATCATCCCTGAAGGTCGCATAAGTTCCAAGTGTTGTTTTTGTACAATGTCTCCATTTTTTCATTCATAGCAGTCTACCATTCTGGCTTGTCAACTGCATCTTTGAAGAACAATGGCTCTTCTATAGCCATGATGGTAGTCATAAGAGCATAATTGATGGTTTTAACCTACATTTCTTTGCCTTTTTGAGCATATGTCATTCTTCTCTTCACTATAGCCAACCATGATATGCATTTACATGACTTCACATCTAACTTTCTGCAATGATTGTCATGTATGTGGGCATATTCTATGCACCAAAAGCTTTTGAAATTGACATGCCCTTATCTCTTGTGCCATACTACAAAAAGTGGCATCGGTTGCTATTGAGCTAACATGGCATGTAAATCTGGAACTGAAGCTAGCATTCTAAACAAGCATCCTTCCTTGACTACTTTTACTAATAATTGATATCCTCTAGATTTATCTTTAATAGTGCATTCATCTCCATCGAAGATGACTCTATAGTTGCATTCTGTCATTTGCCCAACTTAGCTGAGCGTCAAAACATAGAGTACATCTTTCACTAATCCTTTCGTACCAGTGAAATTATTCGAAGGGACAATGCCTTTCCCTTGAACTGGATTTTGTGTGTTATCTGTAGTGTAGAAAACATTCTTCTGCCCTTCTAATGGTTTCATCTCTGTGAACCGTTGCTAATGATTTGTATATGAGATGATGCACCACTGTCGATGTACCTGGGATCTTGATCTGCTTGATCAACTAGATAGCTACATTTCGCTTTTGAATTGCAATCAATGTCGAGATACACTGCATCTATCTTCTACATATCCTCAGTATACACTTAGATTCTTCTATGGCTTCCCTCTCCTCATCCACTACATCCTCAATAATTACCTCATCAAAAGGTTGATTTTGCACCTACAAAGGCTGAATTTCAACACTTGGTTGAGCATTCAATTGCTCTATATATGGCTTCTCTCTATTAAACAAAGGTAGGAGGGAATCAAACATGTCCTGTGAGCATACATTCTGCTATTTTTTACATGAAAGCATGAGTTGAACTGAGTTTTCGATAAAAATAACATCTCTACTACCAAAATCTACTTTGAGGGGGCAGATGGTAGAGTCTGTATCCCTTGCTTTCTAAACTGTATCCCACAAGTATCATCAGGCTTATTGCATTGTTTCTCAGGCACAAGAGCATAAGCAAGACAATCAAAAACACGCAAATGAGCCACAGAAGGTTTCGTGCCAAATTGGCTTAGTTTGTGGGGAGTGTTGAGATATCGAGCTCCACTCGTGATATGCCAGGGTGACCGTTGTGCATTTATGTCACCGACTTGTTAGTTGCTGCAGATGCAGTTGGTACACCGCCCATGAATAATAGCTGGATGACAGCTATCTTTATGTACTCTAGTTAGTGGCTCAGTTTGTATGCCACCTTAGTTAGCTGAGTTTGGTTTGAGACCCACATATAGGGTTCACCTATTCTTTTGTACTAAGAGAGTTCTTTTGGCTTTCACAACTAAGAAGAGGAAAACTGTTTTCAGCCTCCACCTTTGTGTATATTCCCCCATTGTGTATGTGAGAAAGCTGTAAGTGAGACTCCTTCCTTCTCTCCCACTCTCTTCACATGGTATCAGAGCTCAGTTCGTGGTGGTAAGGAGCCCAAGAAAGCAAACCAAGTTCGCGGTGTCCTAGTAAGAGGATCAGTGTTGCTTTCCTTTTTTTTTTGAGTTTGGGAGCAAATCTCTGTAGCAGCAGGTAGCACAGCCGGAAAGTGCAAGACTGCACTATCTGAGATTGGGACGCCCTTCGCGGTGTAGCGAGAGGGCAGTATATGCTACAAGTAAGGGCAAAGCCCTTGGTGAAATTATTTTTTTGATTCGAGGCCATTTTGGTGCCCGTTTTGGTGGTGGAAGTTTTTCGCAGGCACTCAAGAAAGTGCCCTGTTTTTGTTGTGCGACCACTATTCTGCAAGTCGATGAAAAGTTATTGTAGAAATTACATTGTATGCCTGTGTGCAAAGATATTGGGAGTGACAGAATCATTCTTATTGCCTGTTGATGCATAATCTCACTAGGAAGTGACTGTGTGGTTAAATACCACTCTCGTCAGTTTTGCAGATTTACCATTGTGAGGCAGAAGTTGTGTTTTTTTGCAATGACAGAATATTTTGTAGTGTTCTGTAATGGCGTCTGATGCTCTTTCGTCACAGATTGTCACTGAAAAGCTTGACAAGAACAACTTCCAAGCATGGAAGTTTAGAATGACGAATTTCCTTAAGGGAAAAGGCTATTGGGAGTTTTTTACTAGAGCTGAACAAGAACCAGTTATTCCTAATGTTCCCAATCAACAGGAGTTGCAAGCATTTAAAGGCTGGCATGAGAGAGCCAAAAAAGTTATGTACTAGCTGTCTATCAGTATTTCAGATTCTATGATTATGCATATTCACGAGGCAAGCACACCGAAGGAGGCGTGGGATATTTTGACAAAAATGTAAGCACAAATACGCAAGCCAGGAAAATGCAGCTCAAGCAGGAGTTGCATAATGTGCAGAGAGAAAATATGAGCATCAATGACTACCACATGAAGGCAAAGAAGATTGCAGATGCACTTGCTTCTATTGGGTCGCCAATGGAAGATGATGATTTAGTTTCTGTGACCTTGAATGGTCTAGGAAAGGATTATGCACAATTCCGGACATCCATTGTCGTCCGTGAGAATTTTCCTGATTTTGAGGAGTTGATTGCTCTTCTAATTTCTGAAGAGCAAAGAAATGGTGGTGCATCTTCTTCAAGAGGAACTTCAAAAGAAGCTATCTTCTACTCAAATGCTAGAAGAGGTAGAGGCAGAGGTAGAGCAGGCCGATTTGGAGGCCGTGGGCAGAAATTAGAATATGCAGCAAATTCAAGAAAACCAGTCTTATGGAGGAGGACGTGGTAACTTTAGAGGCAGGGGGAGCCAAAGAGGTCGTGGTGGATGGCAGAGAGGCCAAAATGCAAACAGCAATGTTAAATGCTACTATTGTAGTAAAATGGGTCATATGTTTAAAGACTACCTATAAAAAGTAGAATGACATCATGAGTGACTGAAAAATTGCAGCAAGGCAATTATGCATCCTCTAGTAGATAGGGTGATGACAGAAATGAGCATCTGTTTGTGGTGCAGCACATGACCAATTCTGTGACAAGTGCAGAAGAAAGCAATGATGTGTGGTATGTTGACTCAGGTGCGTCAAACCACATGACAGGTCATGCAGAATGGATGCAGGATGCAAGGAAAATGGAAAGACCAAGATTTGTGGAGATTGGTGATGATACTACACATCCTATTGTGCAGATTGGTAAAATTCCTTTGTCTATGCAGGATGGGAAAAAGAAATACCTGTCTGATGTATTTCATGTCCCGAATATCACCAAGAACCTGGTTTCTATTGGTCAAATGGTTGAGCACGGCTTGCAGGTCATATTTAATCCTCATGAATGCTTTGTTGAGGATATGAAAAATAAAGGTCGCTTGATAGCAAAAGGGAAGAAGAAGGGCAGGATGTTTACATTGGATGTGGACATGCCTGAGTTGAGTGCAGCAATGTTTGCACATGGGACCAGTGTAGTTGCAGATATTGATATCTGGCATAAACGCATTGGTCATGTTAATGTACAGTGACTTAAATGAATGCAGGCCCAAAATATTGTTGCAAGATTGCCTAAGTTCAAGGTTGCAGAAATGCCATTTGGATACGGCTAGACGCATACTGAGGTATGTGAAGTTCACACTGCAGTATGGACTATTTTATGAGACTGGGGTTCAAATACAGTTGCACGGATACACTGATGCTGAGGGCTGGTAGTATTTCTGATAGACGATCTACCAGTGGATATGTGTTCTCTTTTGGGAGTGCTGCAGTCACTTGGAAGAGTAAGAAACAGCCTACAGTTGCCTTGTCGAGCACAGAGGCTGAGTATAGGGGTGCAGCAATGGTTGCATGTGAGGTAGCTTGGTTGCATAAGCTACTTTATGATATGCATTAGTCTACAGATGGCCCAGTTGTCATTTATTGTGACAACATGAGCAGTATACACTTGGCAAGTAACCCAGTTTATCATGCTAGAACAAAGCACATTGAGGTGCATTATCACTATGTGCGGGAGAAGGTTCTAGTAGGTTTTATTGATCTAGTTTATGTCAGCACAGAGGATCAGGTAACTGACATATTCACACGAAGGCATTGGGTGCAGAGAAGCTGCGCAATTTCAAAGACTTGCTTGGTGTGTAGGAATTGGGATTGAGCTCAAGGGGGAGTGTTGAGATATCGAGCTCCACTCGTGATATGCCAGGGTGACCGTTGTGCATTTATGTCACCGACTTGTTAGCTACAGATGTGGTTGGTACACTGCCCATGAATAATCGCTGGATGACAGCTATCTTTATGTACTCTAGTTAGTGGCTCAGTTAGTATGCCACCTTAGTTAGCTGAGTTTGGTTTGAGACCACATATAGGGTTCACCTATTCTTTTAAACTAAGAGAGTTCTTTTGGCTCTCACAAACTAAGAAGAGGAAAACTGTTTTCAGCCTCCACCTTTGTGTATATTCCCCCATTGTGTATGTGAGAAAGCCGCAAGTGAGACTCCTTCCTTCTCTCCCATTCTCTTCACAGGGAGTTCATAGGGTAGCTGACTCAATCACATCACCTTTGAGTCCTAGGCTGAAATCGATTGAACCTACCTACATGTGTGAAGATGTACATATGCCAGTGAGTGCTCATGATACAATCTAATGCTAGCTATGGAAGACTTGGGGCTCTCAAATCTTCATTATTATCAGGGATGGTTTGCGTGTTGATGTAGTGGCAGTTTAGTTGGCTCCCATTTATTGTTGTGTTGAATTGGACTCCGTCTGGTGTTTCTAGTAGCACAACTCCAATTGGATTTTTTTCCCCCCAAAAAAAAACTCCAATTGGATTCATTTTTTAAACCCTATATGGCCCTAGATATTTGAGTTTGACCTTGTGGACTTTGGCATTATATAGTAGAACTAAGTCACCTTCCTTAATCCCTTATCCTTGAGGCTTCAATCAAACCATGTCTTCTATATAATAGAACTGGGTCACCTTCCTTGATCACCTTATCTTTGAGGTTTCTGTCAAACCATGCCTTCCTTCTTTTTTGTTCTGCTATCATGGCATGGTAGGAAATGAACCTTATCTCTATATGCTTTTCTAGTTGATAGAGTCTTTCCTTGAGAAACTCATGGTCTCCCATGTATTCTTATACTGTTATGCATAGGTTTGGTATTACAAATTCAGTGGGACCATTTATTCAAGGCTGTACATAATTGAAATGGTGTAAATATTGTTCTAGCCTTTTGTGTGCTTTGATATGCCAATAAGGCTACATTAAGCTTTTCTACCTAGCCAGATCTCTTGGGCTCCACTATTTTGGTGAGGATAATACATAGTACTTTGTTGGTGGACTCACCTTGTGCATTGCCTTGGGAATAGTAGGGTGTTCTTTTTCTGTGGATACTCATAAAGCTAGACAAAAGTTATTGTATTACATCCTTGACAAAATGTGTGCCTCTATTTGACACAGTTTCAATGGGGCATCCAAATCATGGCTGCACACAGATCTGATCCCGAGGATTGGATCTGTGTGTGCAATCTTTCACACGGCTGCACACAAAACCAATCCCGGGGATCAGATTTGGGTGATGATTTGCAAATTCAAAAAAATAATCAATTATTCTATATTATAAAATATTATAAAAGTGAAATTCAATGAATTTGAGAAAGAATTAAAAAAAGAATCTAAAGATTCCACTCACTTTGTGGATTTTTCTGCCATTCTAGATGCTAGGTGGGATTTGGTAGGGTGTCAGAGCTGGCAAGAGGGGGACTAGCTTCTAGGGAACAATGAATAATGAGGGATAAGGGTTTAAGATTTGGATTTTATAGTCTAAGATAATTAGATCCTCCTCCATTACTATTTCAAGTTCAAAATACAAAAAAAAAGTTAAAAAGTCATTTTTATTTTTGGGCTCAAAATGGATAACTTTTTTGGGTGTCCAAGTATTCATGGGCCATGCCAGATACTAGAGAAGGTTCATACTTAGGTATGCCATGATTGCAAGACCCCTTTATAAGGTACTTGTGAATTTCATGTGGGTGAAAGAATGCAAACAAGCATTCAAAACCCTCAAGTGGAGATCGATTACATCCTCCCATACTAATGGCTCCGAATTGGGACATTGAATTCCATGTGCATACAGATGGTTCCAAATATGCGGTAGGGAGTGTGTTATGTCAACCTGAAAAATACAACAAGGACTACCCAATCTACTTTGCAACAAGTAGGTAGTTGAAAGACACACAGGTCAATTACACTACCACTTAAAGAGAAGCCCTAACTTTGGTCTAGAGTGTAAAGAAATTTTGACATTATTTATTGGTCATTGACTTTGTATTTTACATGGATCATCAAGCCATGTATCTTGTGAATCTACCATGTACCACCGGTCAATTCACCAAATGGCTTCTACTACTCCAAGGATTCAATTTCAAGATAGTGGTAAGGAAAGGAGTTCAGCACTATATTGCAAATAATATTTCACAATTGATGATAAGAGAAGATCCAAAAGAAATTGAATATGACCTGTCAGATGCTGCTTTGTTTCAATTGATGATGTTCCTAAATGGTGTGCAGACATCATTGGATATTTAATGACATAAAGACCACCCCCTGAATTGAAACCAGCGGAGGCAAGAAAATTTACTAAAAGCTACCCCCTATCAACTAATTGTAAGTCAACTATAAAAAATGGGAAATGATCAGATTGTAAGAAGATATGTTATGCCTCATGAAATCACGCCGATCATAAGATAAGTCCATGAAGGCATAGCAGGAAGACACTTTGCACGAGAAGCAAAGCAATAATATTCATCTTATTCAGGATATTGGTGGCCAAACCTTTGGACACGTGCTTACGACTCTGTAAAACGATGTCATGTATGCCAAAGAGCAATCAAACCCCAACATAAGGATTTCAACCCCTTGACAATAGTTACTGCTCAACAACCATTTGAAAAATGGGGGATTGATTTTGTGGGACCCATACATCCACCCACAAAGGGAACACAAGCATGCTACATCATTGCAGCCCCACAGACTACTTCATGCAGTGGGTTGAAGCTAAACCAATAAGAAAAGAAGATGCCAGAAGAACAGGAAAGTTCTTGTATGAAAATGTGATTTTCCCCAAGATTACTCTGTGTGATAAAAGGAATTGACATTTGAGAGGGTTCAAGGAGTTTCCATACTCCCTGCATTTATTCAAAGCACATCTTCAAGGCATTTTAAGTGATCCTTTTTTGCCTGAATGTTTGCACAAGTCATTGAGAAAGACTTGTAGGAACTTGTTGAGAAATTCCTTGAAGACGGTGTACCCTTTGAAAAGTGGATGGGGGCATTGCATAAGCCAAGTGGCATGACTCTGTATGCAACCTTTTGAACCCATCCAAGAAGTTGTATACATATAACCCCACTACCTATTCCAAAAATGTCACCATCAATGGTAGTGGTTAGGGATCTCTGATTGTTTGCTGAATTAACGTTCTTGAGATTCACACATATTTTGAGCTTCATATTTTTCTTTGGGGCAATCACAATTAGTGACACCTAGTTGGTGTGCTCAATCTCATCTAATTAAACCAGCATCTAATAAAATGCAAGGTTGTCCCCAAAATTGTCCTGCAAAATGCGACTGCAAAAGGAGGCAATACCCAAAAATTCTACAAATGTCACAGCTCCGAAAGCATGAATCTATCCGGCAAAAGAGCCCCCCCTACCTAGGATAGCTGTCCTGCAAAAATTTCAATCCAAAACGAGAGGCAAATGTCTACAAATGTGCCCAATGATCAATTAAGCTGAAGATGTTTCAGATAGAGGTTGCGTGCCTCAAATCTGACAGGACAACAGCTTTGAATCAAGGGGCAAATGCAAATAAATCCCAAATCTGGCTGAACCAAGCAAAGATCACTGCAAATCTCAGCGAATTTGGCAAAAGCCCCAAATTTTAAAAGAGCAAAGGTGCCAAAATGAGGGCAAATATCCAAAAGCCACAAATGATGCTATAACCTACAAATGTGACCAAATGCGGTGCAATTCCAATCCAATGTCAACGCATCTGTATGTAATGTCTGCCAAAAATCCCAAAATTGGTTGTTCCAAGCCAATGTCATGGCAAATTTCAGCAAATTTAACAAAAGTCCCAATTTCTAAAAGAGCAAAAATGTCAAATTTGGGGCAATTGTGAAAAAGCCCCAAATTTTGCTGCAATTTTGCAAATATGACTCAAATGTCTACAATTTCTTGCCAATGTTAATGCAAACCTCCCAATGTCACTTCAATTTGTGCAGATGTGACAAGATGACTTGCACTTCTGAAAGCTATCCTACAGTCTTGCAAATAGACCTATAAGTCCCAAAATACAAGTTCAATGTGTACGGGCAACGCTGGTACAGCACTTGCGCAAGAGATGACGTTGGATTGTACGGCGTTGATGGGATGTACGGAACATGGGCTGTATGGCGTTGACATGTAGATCATTGATTGTCCCTGTACAGAAGTAGATACGTATGGTGATTGTTGGTCGTCCGTACGTGTATGGACAGAGTTGCACACAAGTATACGAGCGTAACGCAGGTACGGATGAGCTATACGGTGCAGCGTAGGTACGGACGTCAGCTGAGCGGGTGAAGTACACAGGTGTACGGTGCAGATGTACGGTAGTGTAAGGAACTGGTATGGCGTTGATGTACAGGCTGATGTACTGCATCAGGGAGTTGACGATGGAGCTGATGAAGGATTGTCTGAGTCTGTTCGGGAGTAGCAGGATGCAAATTCTAAGAGTAATAACAGAGTAGCAGGATGCAAATTCTAAGAGTAATAACATACTCTGATACCACTGTTGGGTGCGGGAAGAAATAAAAAAATAATGGAATGCAAGGGAACAGACAACCAGCAGGAGCAAAACAAAGTACTTGCAAAATGGATAATGTGAAAGTACAAGTGGTGGCCTATGAAGACCCAAAGTCAACCGTCAACCCTAAGAGTTGACCAGTGAAATCAACTACAAGAGTTGACTAAGCCTAGGACTAGCCTACAAGGGCATACCAGGGCTAAGTGCTAACATTTAATTACGATTCAAAGTTCTATGACAGTCTTGCAAGTTGCAAGAGACCAAGGTATGGATAGACGAGGAACTGACAAGAGCTCAGGCAGTGTACCTTGGAGGGATAGCACTGATTAGGGACTTTAAATCAAAACCAAAATACTCTTAGTCTTGAAATAATGTATGGCTGATTATATATGTTTCTTTGAGGATTTAGGAGTTGCTTTCTGCATTCCTTGGGAGCTGCCATGTGCCCTCCCTAAGTTGACGTACTAGATGGTTGTCCCATAGACCTTTGGTCTCCTGTGGACGTTAATAGACTCTCTCTCTCTCTCTCTCATATGGCTCTTCTCCTTCATCTGCCATAGCCTCATGCTTTTAAAGTAGTACCATTCCTATCTTGGCTTCACAGGCTTATGATGATTTGCATGCTGCAACTTGTGATGAAGGAAAGCTTCCAACATACAGCCTCCTCTTGGAGGACAGGCCACGTACATTCTAGGATGCAATGGAGAGGCTCATGAAGAAGAGGAAGGGGCATGGTATGTCCTACTACACCAGTAAACCTTATACTTAATGAGGGGCAATAGCTGTACAGTGTTGAGAGGTAGCTGTTGAATATGATTGATGGCTTTAATTCGTGTGCTGCTCTCCATATGAAATTGCTGCTCTTGGAGGACAGGCCACGTACATTCTAGGATGCAATGGAGAGGCTCATGAAGAAGAGGAAGGGGCATGGTATGTCCTACTACACCAGTAAACCTTATACTTAATGAGGGGCAATAGCTGTACAGTGTTGAGAGGTAGCTGCTGAATATGATTGATGGCTTTAATTCGTGTGCTGCTCTCCATATGAAATTGCTCCCCCCTATCCCCTCTGGTCTGATCAGCACTTTACTGCACCATAATTCAAGCTACAAAGAGTGCCCTATTACACCACATAAACGAGAACCATTTGGGAAATCATGTAAATCAAATTGACTATTCCAAGCATATTCAGTGGAAAGACCGTATTAGGTATTATGGGAAAAATCCCGTATTATGGAAATTTTGAAATTGAGAGGTTTCATGTATTATGGGAATTTCGCACTTAATGTATTATGGGAATTTCCCACTTAATGTGGGAAAAGTTATTGTGGAATTTCTTAATATAGAACGGAGGAAGGTAGTGTTGATAATCACCGTTCAAATAAAAAAAGTGGTATTAGTATTTGTGCATAAACATATTTGAAAAGGAGTTTGATAATCATGTAGGAAGGTGGTGTTGATAAACACCATTAAGAAGAAAGTGGTATTTGTTTCTTTGCAACAAGGACCTGCACCAATTGAGTTGTACACTGCACAAAATTTATGAAACAATTGAACAAATAAGATAGAAACATTATTATATCAAAAAAATGTAGGAGGCACAAAGAAAAATTTCATTCAATAAGTGAAAATAAAAAATAAAGAAGATACCAAAGTACATCTCTTTTGGATATTAGAGTTATATTCACCTAAAAATCCACATCGTCAATATTGAATCTACAAATGCTACTCCTCATTGAAGGAACCATCAATATGAGCTTCATCCTCACAAGCCAAGCCTAAGCATGCTTTTGCTTTACGGGCTTCCTTTTCTGGTATCTTGATTCTTTTGTATGGTGGTGGATTCCTTGGTTTCCACAACCAAAGAATTGCATCAGCATTTTTCTATACTTGTTGTTCTGCCTCATTAATTTGCCAATATCCCTTCCAACAATCAGCATAAGCTTGAGCATCTGTCAAACCTTTCTTCCTTGCACAAGGTCCCCAATATTGAATCAAGAGTTTCTTGTAATTTGGTGATGTAGGCTCATCAATATCCGATTCAGCCATAGCAAGCCAAATTGGATAGATGTTTGTGTCATCTGGGTGCAGCATGACAAAGTGTCCTTGCTGAACATGTAGCATAGACTTTAGGGTTAAATGCCTCCCTTGGTTTATCCCGTGCAGGCCCACAATATTGATCATTATGTTCTTCAATACCTAAGAATCTTGGTGCCTGCAATTGTTCAACATTCATATCATCTAATAGATGGGACCCTTCAAATTTTGGCCAAAAATCTGTGTACTTTCTTGCCTCTGATTGTATTGGTTTTCCAAGCTCTTCGATTACATTACTCCAATAATCTATCACGGGCCTATAATATCTTGGCACAAATGAACCATTACTTAGATTCTGCCAAAATTTTATGTAACCCTTCAATCCTGATATTACTTCTGCATGCATCTTTATATGCTCGGCCATTGGTAGTAGAGGTGGATCTCCTTTTGGTAACCTTGGTTTACCTTCATTGTCTGTCTTCCAAAGACGAATACTTCCACTCCAATTATGAATAGCTACATGTGCCTTAAATTGCATTACCAGTGTGTCTCCTTCCATGAAGAACCTGAATAGAAGTGGTTTGGAGTGACCTATAAGTGCTTCTTGCCCATCACAAATGTAGCCATCACAATATGCCTTGAAGTCAGGGACCTCTATAAGCAAGAAGGGAGCTGAAGAAGAAGTTGAGCTGGTTCTTAAAGTATCCATCAAATGTGGTAAAGTAAAGGTTTGCCCCACTCTTAATTTCTCTGAAAACCTGCTAAACATGGCATCTATATCCTCATGTGTATGTCCGACCATTAGAAATCCCAACTGTACAGTTTTGAAAGCATCCCGTGCAACAAGCAATGACAAATAGGCAAATAAGTACCGATTTTTATTTTCTCCAGCACAATTATCTAGTTGTAGCAACAAGATTTCTGGCAACTTTCAAAATGAGGGAACCCAATTCATTGTGTCTCCTTGATTTATACATGGTTCAACAATGGGATCTTTACCATCACTCATATTGTGGTTGTCTAAAGCTGTCCTTGAACTTAAAGCATGTAGAAGTGAAACATTACTCCTTGGAAGCCCATTTGTTACTAGATCACCAAGAGGATGCTTATCCATCCTCTCTAAGTTATGTAAACAACTTGCGATTGAGCCAATTGTTAGATTGGGATCAGATGGCCATAAACCATTCAAAATAAAGTGTCCATAATGACCTTCTGCATGGCCATGAGTGATCATACCAATCAATGCAATTGGTAGATTATATCCTCAATCCACACCCTTGGGAAGGACCCGTAGTCTGGGAATGGGTGTTTTCTTTTGATCCATCTTGTCATGGATGATGCATACATACTTTTGTGGTTGGGTTTCTGAAAATATGCGCCATGCATAGTATAAGCTCCTGCAACTTTGTTGTTATTGCATGTGAATATCTCTTTCACTGAGGAGCCTTGCTCTTTCTTCTAGACTAGGTTTGGCTTCTAGTTTTGCCTTGAGACCACTACACAAGGTGCACTTGGAGAACTCACTTGCCTTTGTTAGGGACACTTGTGGGTACTCTTTATTCCAAATTCTACTAAAAACGATGACTTTGATAGCCTCTTCTCATGTCCCAACTGCTCAAGTGTTGCGTTGATTTCATTTAAAATGTCAACTTGCTTGAATATTGATGGAATCGACAACCTGGTTTCCCTTGAGCCATCTAGCATTGTTCTACTTTTGTGTGGTGCAGGCTCGGAGTTCATGTTCACAAATTCATCAAGTAGTACTCTTGCCTCACTAGTATGTTGTAGGCCTCTCCTCAATACCCCTATGTTTCCATGCAGATATTGACACACATCGGACTCAAACTTTTCCCTGTAACGGTAAAAGGATGTCTTTGGTATACCATGCATCTCATACCATGCTTTGCAAAACAAACAATCACCCCATTTAACCTAAATTCATATTTAATTTTTTGAGCTGAATCACGATGCCAAGCTGTAGAAAGCACATCATATACATAATTTGTACGAGACTCCTGAGATTCTCCCCAAAAGTCTTGTCGTATCCTCATTAGTACATCACGATTGATTAGCTGACAACATTTTTTTGCACAACAATCAATGGATGAAATCCTTTGAACTGATTCACGTGACATATAAAAGACAGAAGCTGGTTGTGGTCTCTGCTTTGGAATCCTGTTTATGAAAGTGTAGCGTCTTTTTGCAGAGGTTTGGGCAACATTAACCTCATTAGTTACATCTCCATCATTATCCTCATTACATACATCAGCATGTTCAGCATGCATGCCATTAAGCGGAACATAGCGTTGCAATGGGCTCCCATCCAGCATTGTGAGCTGTTTAATAGGCCATTCAACTAGGGTGATACTATCCACTTGCGGCATAGTTTGAAATTCATTTGCACTTTCAATAGCCACACCCACAATCATCACCAAGTTGTTGAAAGTTGACACATTCAAATGGAAACACATATAAGATAGTCCCTTGATTGATAGTCTGCATCATGCTCTCATCCTTTAGATCTCATTCTTCCAAGATTGTCGGATTTGCATGTCAAGTTCTCGAGATGTTATTGGTATTGCATCTACAATTGGAGGTTCCACAGGCTCTTCTTGATCTGCATCACTGCATCTTTTACTCCACTCTCCAAATTCCAGCTCCCTTGTGAAAGGCCTTAAAGCATTTTTGGCCAACGAACATTACTCCATAATGCATTTTTTCGATAAATGGTATCCATTGTAGGGAATGGTAGTTCCACATCCTTCAAGCAATGAGTCCGAATCGCATTTGAACACAACAAGAAAGATCCGGGTTGCTTGCCACACATTTTTCCATGCATGATTCTAATTTCATGCCTCTTCGGCACCGTTTGGGCCACTATTGGAAATTTCTGCCATTTACCATGCTCGTGCATCTTTTTCGAGAACCCGGATTCGGACAGTTAGAAGTTGAGGATCCGGGACCCCATCAGAGAACGGACCACACGAAGTTGTGTTAGGGAAGTTGCTCTATGTCCACATCACTCCGTGCATGGATTTGGGCATCGCAATCCCTTCTCCTAGCGCGTCAAAGTTGGGTCCTGGCGACGAAGATAGTGGAAAATCGCCATAATAGAGTTTCGGATCCGAAATGAGTCCGAATCGCATCTGAACACAACAAGAAAGATCTGGGTTGCTTGCCACACATTTGTCCATGCATGATTCGATTTTCATGCCTCTTCGGCGCCGTTTGGGCCACGGTTGGAAATTTTTGCCATTTGGCACGCTCGTGCATCTTTTTCGAGAACCCAGATTCGGATAGTTAGAAGTTGCGGATCCGAGACCCCATCAGAGAACGGACCACACGGACTTGTGCTAGGGAAGTTGCTCTATGTCCACATCACTCCGTGCATGGATTTGGGCATCGCAATCACTTCTCCGAGCGTGTCAAAGTTGGGTCCCAGCGCCATTCAACACACTAAGTTGTTTATCTCCTTGTTTCTCGTCATGGTCTCTTCTTGGAGTAATTGGTTTTGTTGATTTGCATGGTACACAGCTAGATCAATGCATTCTAGCTCTACCACATGGTAGAGCTAGAACTCAAATGCAATTCTAGCTCCACCACATGGTAGAGCTAGACCTCAAAGCAGTCTAGCTCTACGATGTGGTCTAGGTTGGATACAACTCTACCACATGGTAGAGCTAGATCAAATGCAATTCTAGCTTCTTGGTTCTTGTCATGTGAAGTAGATCTCATCATGGAGTAATTTATTTTGTTGATCTGCATGGTACACAGCTAGATCGATGCATTCTAGCTCCACCACATGGTAGAGCTAGATCGGATGTAATTGTAGCTCCTTGGTTCTCGTCATGTGAAGTAGGTCTCTTCTTTTAGAGTAATTGGTTTTGTTGATTTGCATGGTACACAGCTAGATCCGGGTTGCTTGCCACACATTTGTCCATGCATGATTTGAATTTCATGCCTCTTTAGCACCGTTTGGGCCACGGTTGGAAATTTCCGCCATTTGGCATGCTCGTGCATCTTTTTCGAGAACCCGGATTCGGACAGTTAAAAGTTGAGGATCCGGGACCACATCAGAGAATGGACCACACGGACTTGTGCTAGGGAAGTTGCTCTATGTCCACATTACTCCGTGCATGGATTTGGGCATCGCAATCAGTTCTCCCAACGCGTCAAAGTTGGGTCCCGGCCAAGATAGTTCGAAATCGCCATAACAGAGTTTCGGGTCTGAAATGAGTCCCAATCGCATCTGAACACAACAAGAAAGATCCGGGTTGCTTGCCACACATTTGTCCATGCATGATTTGATTTTCATGCCTCTTCGGCGCCGTTTGGGTCCCTCTTGAAAATTTCTGTCATTTGGCATGCTCGTGCTTCTTTTTCGAGAACCCAGATTCGGACAGTTACAAGTTGAGGATCTGGGACCCCATCAGAGAACGGACCACATGGACTTGTGCTAGGGAAGTTGCTCTATGTCCACATCACTACGTGCATGGATTTGGGCATCGCAATCACTTCTCCTAGCACGTCAAACTTGGGTCCCAGCGCCATTCAACACACTTGTTTATCTCCTTGGTTCTCGTCATGGTCTCTTCTTGGAGTAATTGGCGTGGTACACAGCTAGATCAATGCATTCTAGCTCTACCACATGGTAGAGCTAGACCTCAAATGCGGTTCTAGCTCCACCACATGGTAGAGCTAGACCTCAAAGCAGTCTAGCTCTACGATGTGGTCTAGGTTGGATACAGCTCTACCACGTGGTAGAGCTAGATCAAATGCAATTCTAGCTTCTTGGTTCTTGTCATGTGAAGTAGATCTCTTCTTGGAGTAATTGATTTTGTTGATCTGCATGGTACACAGCTAGATCGATGCATTCTAGCTCCACCACATGGTAGAGCTAGATCGGATGCAATTGTAGCTCCTTGGTTCTCGTCATGTGAGGTAGGTCTCTTCTTAGAGTAATTGGTTTTGTTGATCTGCATGGTACACAGCTAGATCCGGGTTGCTTGCCACACATTTGTCCATGCATGATTCGAATTTCATGCCTCTTCGGTGCCGTTTGGGCGCCACGGTTGGCAATTGCTGCCATTTGGCACGCTCGTTCATCTTTTTCGAGAACCCGGATTCGAACAGTTAGAAGTTGAGGATCCGGAACCCCATCAGAGAACAGACCACACGGACTTGTGCTAGGGAAGTTGCTCTATGTCCACATCACTCCGTACATGGATTTGGGCATCCCAATCACTTCTCCCAGCGCGTCAAAGTTGGGTCCCGGCGAAGATAGTGCAAAATCGCCATAACAGAGTTTCAAATCCGAAATGAGTCCGAATCGCATCTGAACACAACAAGAAAGATCCGCGTTGCTTGCCATACACATTTGTCCATGCATGATTTGATTTTCATGCCTCTTCGGCGCCGTTTGGGCCATGGTTGGAAATTTCTGCGATTTACCACGCTCGTGCATCTTTTTTCGAGAACCCGGATTTGGACAGTTAGAAGTTGAGGATCTGGGACCCCATCAGAGAACGGACCACACGGACTTGTGCGAGGGAAGTTTCTCTATGTCCACATCACTCCGTGCATGGATTTGGGCATCGTAATCAGTTCTCCCTGCGCGTTAAAGTTGGGTCCTGACGAAGATAGTGTAAAATCGCCATAACAGAGTTTCGGGACCGAAACGAGTCCGAATCGCATCTAAACACAACAAGAAAGATCCGGGTTGCTTTCCACATATTTATCCATGCATGATTCGAATTTCATGCCTTTTCGGTGCCGTTTGGGCCACGGTTGGAAATTTTCGCCATTTGCCACGTTCTTGCATCTTTTTCGAGAACTCGGATTCGGACAATTAGAAGTTGAGGATCCGGGATCCCATCAGAGAACGGACCACACGGACTTGTGCGAGGGAAGTTGCTCTATGTCCACATCACTCCGTGCATGGATTTGGGCATCGCAATCACTTCTCCGAGCGCGTCAAAGTTGGGTCCCGGCGAAGATAGTGCAAAATCGCCATAACAGAGTTTCGGATCCGAAATGAGTCCGAATCGCATCTGAACACAAGAAAGATCCGGGTTGCTTGCCACACATTTGTCCATGCATGATTCGAATTTCATGCCTCTTGGGTGCGCTTTGGGCCAGTGTTGGAAATTTCTGGCATTTATCACACTCGTGCATCTTTTCCGAGAACCCGAATTCGGACAGTTAGAAGTTGAGGATCCGGGACCCCATCAGAGAAAGGACCACACGAACTTGTGCTAGGGAAGTTGCTCTATGTCCACATCACTCCGTGCATGGATTTGGGCATCGCAATCACTTCTCCCAGTGCGTCAAAGTTGGGTTCGGGCGAAGATAGTGCAAAATCGCCATAATAGAGTTTCGAATCCGAAATGAATCTGAATCGCATCTGAACACAACAAGAAAGATCTGGGTTGCTTGCCACACATTTTTCCTTGCATGATTCTAATTTCATGCCTTCTCGGTGCCGTTTGTGCCACTATTGGAAATTTCTGCCATTTACCAGGCTCATGCATCTTTTTTGAGAACCTGGATGCGGACAATTAGAAGTTGAGTATCTGGGACCCTATCAGAGAACGGACGACACAGACTTGTGCTAGGGAAGTTGCTCTATGTCCACATCACTCCATGCATGGATTTGGGCATCGCAATCAGTTCTCCCGGCGCTTCAAACTTGGGTCTCGGCGAAGATAGTGCAAAATCGCCATAACAGAGTTTCGGATCCGAGATGAGTCCGAATCGCATCTGAACATAACAAGAAAGATCTGGGTTGCTTGTCACACATTTGTCCATGCATGATTCGATTTTCATGCGTCTTCGACGCCGTTTGGGCCACGGTTGGAAATTTCTGCCATTTGGCACGCTCGTGCATCTTTTTCGAGAACCCGGATTCGGACAGTTAGAAGTTAAGGGTCCGGGGCCCCATCAGAGAACGGACCGCATGGACTTGTTCTAGGGAAGTTGCTCTATGTCCACATCACTCTGTGCATGGAATTGGACATCACAACCAATTCTCCCAGCGCGTCAAAGTTGGGTCCTGGTGAAGATAGTGCAAAATCGCCATAACAGAGTTTCGGATCCGAAATGAGTCCGAATCGTATCGAAACACAACAAGAAAGATCCGGGTTGATTTGCACACATTTTTCCTTGCATGATTCGAATTTAATGCCTCTACGGTGCCGTTTGTGCCACTATTGAAAATTTTTCGCCATTTACCACGCTCATGTATCTTTTTCGAGAACTCGGATTCCGACAGTTAGAAGTTGAGTATCTGGAACCCCATCAGAGAACGGACCACACGGACTTGTGCTAGGGAAGTTGCTCTATGTCCACATCACTTCGTGCGTGGATATGGGCATCGTAATCACTTCTCCCGGTACTTCAAAGTTGGGTCCCGATGAAGATAGTGCAAAATCGCCATAATAGAGTTCCAGGTCCGAAATGAGTTCGAATCGCATCTGAACACAACAAGAAGGATCAGGGTTGCTTGCCACACATTTTTCCATGCATGATTCGAATTTCATGCCTCTTCGGCGCCGTTTGGGCCACGGTTGCAAATTTCCACCATTTGGCACGCTCGTGCATCTTTTTTGAGAACCCGGATTCGGACAGTTAGAAGTTGAGGATTCGGGACCCCATCAGAGAACGGACCACACGGACTTGTGCTAGGGAAGTTGCTCTATGCCCACAATACTCTGTGCATGGATTTGGGCATCGCAATCAGTTCTCCGAGCGCGTCAAAATTGGGCCCGGCCAAGATAGTGCAAAATCACCATAACAGAGTTTCGGATCCGAAATGAGTCCGAATCGCATCTGAACACAACAAGAAAGATCTGGGTTGCTTGCCACACATTTGTCCAAGCATGATTCGATTTTCATGCCTCTTCAGCGCCGTTTGGGCCCCTGTTGAAAATTTCTGCCACTTGGCATACTCATGCATCTTTTTCGAGAACCCAGATTCAGAGAGTTAGAAGTTGAGGATCTGGGACCCCATCAGAGAACGGACGACATGGACTTGTGCTAGGGAAGTTGCTCTATGTCCACATCACTCCTTGCATAGATTTGGGCATCGCAATCACTTCTCCCAGCGCGTCAAAGTTGGGTCCCAGTGCCATTCAACACACTTGTTTATCTCCTTGGTTCTCGTCATGGTCTCTTCTTGGAGTAATTGGTTTTGTTGATTTGCATGGGACATAGCTAGATCAATGCATTCTAGCTCTACCACATGGCAGAGCTAGACCTCAAATGCAGTAAAAGCTCCACCACATGGTAGAGCTAGACCTCAAAGCAGTCTAGCTCTATGATGTGGTCTAGGTTGGATACAGCTCTACCACGTGGTAGAGCTAGATCAAATGCAATTCTAGCTTCTTGGTTCTTGTCATGTGAAGTAGATCTCTTCTTGGAGTAATTGATTTTATTGATCTGCATGGTACACAGCTAGATCGATGCATTCTAGCTCCACCACATGGTAGAGCTAGATCGGATGCAATTGTAGCTCCTTGGTTCTCGTCATGTGAAGTAGGTCTCTTCTTAGAGTAATTGGTTTTGTTGATCTGCATGGTACACAGCTAGATCCGGGTTGCTTGCCACACATTTGTCCATGCATGATTCGAATTTCATGCCTTTTCGGTGCCGTTTGGGCGCCACGGTTGGCAATTTCTGCCATTTGGCACGCTCGTTCATCTTTTTCAAGAACCCGGATTCGAACAGTAAGATTTTGAGGATCCGGGACCCCATCAGAAAATGGACCACACGAACTTGTGCTAGGGAAGTTGCTCTATGTCCACATCACTCTGTGCATGGATTTGGGCATCGCAATCACTTCTCCCAACGCGTCAAAGTTGGGTCCCGGCGGCGAAGATAGTGCAAAATCGCCATAACAAAGTTTCGGATCCGAAATGAGTCCAAATCGCATCTCAACACAAATCTGAACACACAACAAGAAAGATCCAAGTTGCTTGCCACACATTTGTCCATGCATGATTCGATTTTCATGCCTCTTTGGTGCCGTTTAGGCGATGGTTGGCCATTTACCACGCTCGTGCATCTTTTTCGAGAACCCGGATTCAGATAGTTAGAAGTTGAGGATCTGGGACCCCATCAGAGAACGGACCACACGGACTTGTGCTAGGGAAGTTGCTCTATGTCCACATCACTCCGTGCATGGATTTGGGCATCGCAATCACTTCTCCCAGCGCGTCAAAGTTGGGTCCCGACGAAGATAGTGCAAAATCACAAAAACAGAGTTTCGGATCCGAAATGAGTCCGAATCACATCTGAACACAACAATAAAGATCCGGGTTGTTTGCCACACAGTTTTCCATGCATGATTCGATTTTCATGCCTCTTCGACGCCGTTTGGGCCACTGTTGGAAAATTCTTTCATTTACCATGCTCGTGCATCTTTTTCGAGAACCCGGATTCGGATAGTTAGAAGTTGAGAAACTATGACCCCATCAGAGAACAGACCACACGAACTTGTTCTAGGGAAGTTGCTCTATGTCCACATCACTCCGTGCATGGATTTAGGCGTTGCAATCACTTCTCTTGGCACATCAAAGTTGGGTCCCGGGTGAAGATAGTGCTTGGAGTAATTGATTTTGTTAATCTGCATGGTACACAACTAGATCGATGCATTCTAGCTCCACCACATGGTAGAGCTAGATCGGATGCATTCTAGCTCCACCACATGGTAGAGCTAGATCGGATGTAATTGTAGCTCGGTTCTCATCATGTGAAGTAGGTCTCTTCTTAGAGTAATTGGTTTTGTTGATCTGCATGGTACACAGCTAGATCCGGGTTGCTTGCCACACATTTTTCCATGCATGATTCGAATTTCATGCCTCTTCGGCGCCGTTTGGGCCACAGTTGGCAATTTTCGCCATTTGGCACGCTCGTTCATCTTTTTCGAGAACCCGGATTCGAACAGTAAGATTTTGAGGATCCGGGATCCCATCAGAGAACGGACCACACGGACTTGTGCTAGGGAAGTTACTCTATGTCCACATCACTCCGTGCATGGATTTGGGCATCGCAATCACTTTCCCCAGCACGACAAAGTTGGGTCCCGGTGGCAAAAATAGTGCAAAATCGCCATAACAGAGTTTCAGATCCGAAATGAGTCCGAATCGCATCTGAACACAACAAGAAAGATCCGGGTTGCTTGCCACACATTTTTCCATGCATGATTCGACTTTCATGCCTCTTCAGTGCCATTTGGGCCATGGTTTTAAATTTTCGCCATTTACCACGCTCGTGCAACTTTTTCGAGAACCCGGATTCGGATAGTTAGAAGTTGAAGATCTGGGACCCCATCAGAGAATTGACCACACAGACTTGTGCTAGGGAAGTTGCTCTATGTCCACATCACTCCGTGTATGGATTTGGGCATCGCAATCACTTCTCCCAGCGCGTCAAAGTTGGGTCCCGCGAAGATAGTGCAATAACGCCATAACAGAGTTTCGGGTCCGAAATGAGTCCGAATCGCATCTAAACACAACAAGAAAGATCCGGGTTGCTTTCCACACATTTGTCCATGCATGATTCGAATTTCATGCCTCTTCGGTGCCAGTTGGGCCACGGAAATTTCTGCCATTTGGCATGCTCGTGCATCTTTTTCGAGAACCCAGATTTGGACAGTTAGAAGTTGAGGATCCGGGACCCCATCAGAGAACGGACCACACAGACTGAATAGAGTTTCGGATCCGAAATGAGTCTCAATCGCATCTGAACACAACAAGAAAGATCCGGGTTGCTTGCCACACATTTGTCCATGCATGATTCGATTTTCATGCCTCTTCGGCGCTGTTTGGGCCCTTGTTGGAAATTTTTGCCATTTGGCACGCTCATGTATCTTTTTCGAGAACCCGGATTCGGACAGTTAGAAGTTGAGGATCCGGGACCCCATCAGAGAACGGACCACATGGACTTGTGCTAGGGAAGTTGCTCTATGTCCACATCACTCCCTGCACGGATTTGGGCATCGCAATCACTTCTCCCAGCGTGTCAAAGTTGGGTCCCAGCGCCATTAAACACACTTGTTTATCTCCTTGGTTCTCGTCATGGTCTCTTCTTCTTGGAGTAATTGGTTTTGTTGATTTGCATGGTACACAGGTAGATCAATGCATTCTAGCTCTACCACATGGTAGAGCTAGACCTCAAATGCAATTCTAGCTCCACCATATGGTAGAGCTAGACCTCAAAGCACTCTAGCTCTATGATGTGGTCTAGGTTGGATACAACTCTACCACGTGGTAGAGCTAGATCAAATGCAATTCTAGCTTCTTGGTTGTTGTCAATTGCAGTAGATCTCTTCTTGGAGTAACTGATTTTGTTGATCTGCATGGTACATAGCTAGATCGATGCATTCTAGCTCCATCACATGGTAGAGCTAGATCGGATGCAATTGTAGCTCCTTGGTTCTCATCATGTGAAGTAGGTCTCTTCTTAGAGTAATTGGTTTTGTTGATCTGCATGGTACACAGCTAGATCCGGGTTGCTTGCCACACATTTTTCCATGCATGATTCGAATTTCATGCCTCTTCGGTGCCGTTTGGACCACGATTGGAAATTTCTGCCATTTGGCACGCTCGTTCATCTTTTTCGAGAACCCGGATTCGGACAATTAGAAGTTGAGGATCCGGGATCCCATCAGAGAATGGACCACACGGACTTGTGCTAACGAAGTTGCTCTATGTCCACATCACTCCGTGCATGGATTTGGGCATCGCAATCACTTCTCCCAGCATGTCAAAGTTGGGTCCCGACGAAGATAGTGCAAAATCGCCATAACAGAGTTTCGGATCCGAAATGAGTCCGAATCGCATCTGAACACAACTAGAAAGATCTGGGTTGCTTGCCACACATTTGTCCATGCCTGATTTGATTTTCATGCCTCTTCGGTGCCGTTTGGGCCACGGTTGGAAATTTCCGCCATTTACCACGCTCGTGCATCTTTTTCGAGAACCCGAATTTGGACAATTAGAAGTTGAGGATCTGGGACTCCATCAGAGAAGGGACCACACGAACTTGTGCTAGGGAAGTTTCTTTATGTCCACATCACTCCGTGCATGGATTTGGTCATCGCAATCACTTCTCCCAGCGCGTCAAAGCTGGGTCCCAGCGAAGATAGTGCAAAATCGCCATAATAGAGTTTCCGGTCCGCAATGAGTCTGAATCGCATCTAAACACAACAAGAAAGATCCAGGTTCCTTTCCACACATTTGTCCATGCATGATTCAAATTTTATGCCTCTTCGGCACCGTTTGGGCCACGGTTAGAAATTTCTACCCTTTGGTACGCTCGTGCATCTTTTTCGAGAACGCAGATTTGGATAGTTAGAAGTTGAGGATCCGGAACCTCATCAGAGAACGGACCACACGGATTTGGACAGTTAGAAGTTGAGGATCCGGAACCCCATCAGAGAACGGACCACACGGACTTGTGCTAGGGAAGTTTCTCTATGTCCACATCACTTCGTGCATGGATTTGGGCATCGCAATAAGTTCTCCCTGCGCATCAAAGTTGGATCCCGGCCAAGATAGTGCAAAATCGCCATAACAGAGTTTCGGATCTGAAATGCGTCCGAATCGCATATGAACACAACAAGCAAGATCCAGGTTGCTTGCCACCCATTTTTCCATGCATGATTTGATTCTCATGCCTCTTCGGCGCCATTTGGGCCACTGTTGGAAATTTCCACCATTTATCACGCTCGTGCATCTTTTTTGAGAACCCGGATTTGGACAGTTAGAAGCTGAGGATCCAGGACCCCATCAGAGAACGGACCACACGAACTTGTGCGCTAGGGAAGTTGCTCTATGTCCACATCACTCCCTGCATGGATTTGGGCATCACAATCACTTCTCCCAGCGTGTCAAAGTTGGGTCCCGAGGACGAAGATAGTGCAAAATCGCCTTATTAGAGTTTCGGATCCGAAATGAGTCTGAATCGCATCTGAACACGACAAGAAAGATCCGGGTTGCTTGCCACACATTTTTCCTTGCATGATTCGAATTTCATGCCTCTTCGACGTGGTTTGGGCCACGGTTGGAAATTTTCGCCATTTACCACGCTCATGCATCTTTTTCGAGAACTCGGATTCGGATAGTTAGAAGTTGAGGATCCGAGACCCCATCAGAGAACGGACCACACGGACTTGTGCTAGGGAAGTTTCTCTATGTCCACATCACTCCGTGCATGGATTTGGGCATCGCAATCACTTCTCCCAGCGCGTCAAAGTTGGGTCTCGACGAAGATAGTGCAAAATCGCCATAACAGAGTTTCGGATCCGAAATGAGTCTGAATCTCATCTGAACACAACAAGAAAGATCCGGGTTGGTTGCCACACATTTGTCCATGCATGATTCTATTTTCATGCCTCTTCGGCGCCGTTTGGGCCACAGTTGGAAATTTCCGCCATTTGGCACGCTCGTGCATCTTTTTCGAGAACCCAAATTCGGACAGTTAGAAGTTGAGGATCTGGGACCCCTTGAGAGAACGGACCACACAGACTTGTGCTAGGGAAGTTGCTCTATGTCCACATCACTCCGTGCATGGATTTGGGCATCGCAATCACTTCTCCCAGTGCGTCAAAGTTGGGTCCCGGGCGGCGAAGATAGTGCAAAATCGCCATAACAGAGTTTCGGCTCCGAAATGAGTTCGAATCGCATCATCTGAACACAACAAGAAAGATCCAAGTTGCTTGCCACACATTTGTCCATGCATGATTTGAATTTCATGCCTTTTCGGTGCCGTTTGGGCCATTGTTGGAAATTTCTGCCATTTACCATGCTCGTGCATCTTTTTTGAGAACCCGGATTCGGACAGTTAGAAGTTGAGGATCTGGGACCCCATCAGAGAATAGACCACACGAACTTGTGCTAAGGAAGTTCCTCTATGTCCACATCACTCCGTGCATGGATTTGGGCATCGTAATCACTTCTCCCGGCACGTCAAAGTTGGGTCCCGACGAAGATAGTGCAAAATGGCCATAACAGTGTTTCGGATCCGAAATGAGTCTGAATCGCATCTGAACACAACAAGAAAGATCCGGGTTGGTTGCCACACATTTGTCCATGCATGATTCTATTTTCATGCCTCTTCGGCGCCGTTTGGGCCACGGTTGGAAATTTTTGCCATTTGGCACGCTCGTGCATCTTTTTCGAGAACCCAGATTCGGACAGTTAGAAGTTGAGGATCTGGGACCCCCTGAGAGAACGGACCACAGAGACTTGTGCTAGGGAAGTTGCTCTATGTCCACATCACTCCGTGCATGGATTTGGGCATCGCAATCACTTCTCCCAGTGCATCAAAGTTGGGTCCCGGGCGGCGAAGATAGTGCAAAATCGCCATAACAGAGTTTCGGCTCCGAAATGAGTTCGAATCGCATCATCTGAACACAACAAGAAAGATCCAAGTTGCTTGCCACACATTTGTCCATGCATGATTTGAATTTCATGCCTTTTCGGTGCCGTTTGGGCCACTGTTGGAAATTTCTGCCATTTACCATGCTCGTGCATCTTTTTTGAGAACCCGGATTCGGACAGTTAGAAGTTGAGGATCTGGGACCCCATCAGAGAACGGACCACACGAACTTGTGCTAAGGAAGTTCCTCTATGTCCACATCACTCCGTGCATGGATTTGGGCATCGTAATCACTTCTCCCGGCACGTCAAAGTTGGGTCCCGACGAAGATAGTGCAAAATCGCCATAACAGAGTTTCGGGTCCGAAATGAGTCCGAATCGCATCTAAACACAACAAGAAAGATCCGGGTTGCTTGCCACACATTTGTCCATGCATGATTCGAATTTCATGCCTCTTCGGTGCCAGTTGGGCCACAGAAATTTTTGCCATTTGGCATGCTCGTGCATCTTTTTCAAGAACCCAGATTTGGACAGTTAGAAGTTGAGGATCCGGGACCCCATCAGAGAACGGACCACACAAACTGAATAGAGTTTCGGATCCGAAATGAGTCTGAATCGCATCTGAACACAACAAGAAAGATCCGGGTTGCTTGCCACACATTTGTCCATGCATGATTCGATTTTCATGCCTCTTCGGCGCTGTTTGGGCCCCTATTGGAAATTTTTGCCATTTGGCACGCTCATGCATCTTTTTCGAGAACCCGGATTTGGACAGTTAGAAGTTGAGGATCCGGGATCCCATCAGAGAACGGACCACATGGACTTGTGCTAGGGAAGTTGCTCTATGTCCACATCACTCCCTGCACGGATTTGGGCATTGCAATCACTTCTCCCAGCGTGTCAAAGTTGGGTCCCAGCGCCATTAAACACACTTGTTTATCTCCTTGGTTCTCGTCATGGTCTCTTCTTCCTGGAGTAATTGGTTTTGTTGATTTGCATGGTACACAGGTAGATCAATGCATTCTAGCTCTACCACATGGTAGAGCTAGACCTCAAATGCAATTCTAGCTCCACCATATGGTAGAGCTAGACCTCAAAGCACTCTAGCTCTACGATGTGGTCTAGGTTGGATACAGCTCTACCACGTGGTAGAGCTAGATCAAATGCAATTCTAGCTTTTTGGTTGTTGTCAATTGAAGTAGATCTCTTCTTGGAGTAACTGATTTTGTTGATCTGCATGGTACACAGCTAGATCGATGCATTCTAGCTCCATCACATGGTAGAGCTAGATCGGATGCAATTGTAGCTCCTTGGTTCTCGTCATGTGAAGTAGGTCTCTTCTTGGAGTAATTGGTTTTGTTGATCTGCATGGTACACAGCTAGATCCGGGTTGCTTGCCACATATTTTTCCATGCATGATTCGAATTTCATGCCTCTTCGGTGCCGTTTGGACCACGATTGGAAATTTCTGCCATTTGGCACGCTCGTTCATCTTTTTCGAGAACCCGGATTCGGACAATTAGAAGTTGAGGATCCGGGATCCCATCAGAGAATGGACCACACGGACTTGTGCTAACGAAGCTGCTCTATGTCCACATCACTCCGTGCATGGATTTGGGCATCGCAATCACTTCTCCCATCATGTCAAAGTTGGGTCCCGACGAAGATAGTGCAAAATCGCCATAACAGAGTTTCGGATCCGAAATGAGTCCGAATCGCATCTGAACACAACTAGAAAGATCCGGGTTGCCTGCCACACATTTGTCCATGCCTGATTCGATTTTCATGCCTCTTCGGCGCCGCTTGGGCCACGGTTGGAAATTTCCGCCATTTACCACGCTCGTGCATCTTTTTCGAGAACCCGGATTTGGACAGTTAGAAGTTGAGGATCTGGGACCCCATCAGAGAAGGAACCACACGAACTTGTGCTAGGGAAGTTTCTTTATGTCTACATCACTCCGTGCATGGATTTGGGTATCGCAATCACTTCTCCCAGCGCGTCAAAGCTGGGTCCCAGCGAAGATAGTGCAAAATCGCCATAATAGAGTTTCCGGTCCGCAATGAGTCTGAATCGCATCTAAACACAACAAGAAAGATCCAGGTTCCTTTCCACACATTTGTCCATGCATGATTCAAATTTTATGCCTCTTCGGCACCGTTTGGGCCACGGTTAGAAATTTCTACCCTTTGGCACGCTCGTGCATCTTTTTCGAGAACGCGGATTTGGACAGTTAGAAGTTGAGGATCCGGAACCTCATCAGAGAACGGACCACACGGATTTGGACAATTAGAAGTTGAGGATCCGGAACCCCATCAGAGAACGGACCACACGGACTTGTGCTAGGGAAGTTTCTCTATGTCCACATCACTTCGTGCATGGATTTGGGCATCGCAATAAGTTCTCCCTGCGCATCAAAGTTGGATCCCGGCCAAGATAGTGCAAAATCGCCATAACAGAGTTTCGGATCTGAAATGCGTCCGAATCGCATATGAACACAACAAGCAAGATCCGGGTTGCTTGCCACCCATTTTTCCATGCATGATTTGATTCTCATGCCTCTTCGGCGCCATTTGGGCCACTGTTGGAAATTTCCACCATTTATCACGCTCGTGCATCTTTTTTGAGAACCCGGATTTGGACAGTTAGAAGCTGAGGATCGAGGACCCCATCAGAGAACGGACCACACGAACTTGTGCGCTAGGGAAGTTGCTCTATGTCCACATCACTCCCTGCATGGATTTGAGCATCACAATCACTTCTCCCAGCGTGTCAAAGTTGGGTCCAGGGGACGAAGATAGTGCAAAATCGCCTTATTAGAGTTTCGGATCCGAAATGAGTCTGAATCGCATCTGAACACGACAAGAAAGATCCGGGTTGCTTGCCACACATTTTTCCTTGCATGATTCGAATTTCATGCCTCTTCGACGTGGTTTGGGCCACGGTTGAAAATTTTCGCCATTTACCACGCTCATGCATCTTTTTCGAGAACTCGGATTCGGATAGTTAGAAGTTGAGGATCCGAGACCCCATCAGAGAACGGACCACACGGACTTGTGCTAGGGAAGTTTCTCTATGTCCACATCACTCCGTGCATGGATTTGGGCATCGCAATCACTTCTCCCAGCGCATCAAAGTTGGGTCTCGACGAAGATAGTGCAAAATCGCCATAACAGAGTTTCGGATCCGAAATGAGTCTGAATCTCATCTGAACACAACAAGAAAGATCCGGGTTGGTTGCCACACATTTGTCCATGCATGATTCTATTTTCATGCCTCTTCGGCGCCGTTTGGGCTACAGTTGGAAATTTCCGCCATTTGGCACGCTCGTGCATCTTTTTCGAGAACCCAAATTCGGACAGTTAGAAGTTGAGGATCTGGGACCCCTTGAGAGAACGGACCACACAGACTTGTGCTAGGGAAGTTGCTCTATGTCCACATCACTCCGTGCATGGATTTGGGCATCGCAATCACTTCTCCCAGTGCGTCAAAGTTGGGTCCCGGGCGGCGAAGATAGTGCAAAATCGCCATAACAGAGTTTCGGCTCCGAAATGAGTTCGAATCGCATCATCTGAACACAACAAGAAAGATCCAAGTTGCTTGCCACACATTTGTCCATGCATGATTTGAATTTCATGCCTTTTCGGTGCCGTTTGGGCCACTGTTGGAAATTTCTGCCATTTACCATGCTCGTGCATCTTTTTTGAGAACCCGGATTCGGACAGTTAGAAGTTGAGGATCTGGGACCCCATCAGAGAACGGACCACACGAACTTGTGCTAAGGAAGTTCCTCTATGTCCACATCACTCCGTGCATGGATTTGGGCATCGTAATCACTTCTCCCGGCACGTCAAAGTTGGGTCCCGACGAAGATAGTGCAAAATGGCCATAACAGTGTTTCGGATCCGAAATGAGTCTGAATCGCATCTGAACACAACAAGAAAGATCCGGGTTGGTTGCCACACATTTGTCCATGCATGATTCTATTTTCATGCCTCTTCGGCGCCGTTTGGGCCACGGTTGGAAATTTCTGCCATTTGGCACGCTCGTGCATCTTTTTCGAGAACCCAGATTCGGACAGTTAGAAGTTGAGGATCTGGGACCCCCTGAGAGAACGGACCACAGAGACTTGTGCTAGGGAAGTTGCTCTATGTCCACATCACTCCGTGCATGGATTTGGGCATCGCAATCACTTCTCCCAGTGCGTCAAAGTTGGGTCCCGGGCGGCGAAGATAGTGCAAAATCGCCATAACAGAGTTTCGGCTCCGAAATGAGTTCGAATCGCATCATCTGAACACAACAAGAAAGATCCAAGTTGCTTGCCACACATTTGTCCATGCATGATTTGAATTTCATGCCTTTTCGGTGCCGTTTGGGCCACTGTTGGAAATTTCTGCCATTTACCATGCTCGTGCATCTTTTTTGAGAACCCGGATTCGGACAGTTAGAAGTTGAGGATCTGGGACCCCATCAGAGAACGGACCACACGAACTTGTGCTAAGGAAGTTCCTCTATGTCCACATCACTCCGTGCATGGATTTGGGCATCGTAATCACTTCTCCCGGCACGTCAAAGTTGGGTCCCGACGAAGATAGTGCAAAATCGCCATAACAGAGTTTCGGGTCCGAAATGAGTCCGAATCGCATCTAAACACAACAAGAAAGATCCGGGTTGCTTGCCACACATTTGTCCATGCATGATTCGAATTTCATGCCTCTTCGGTGCCAGTTGGGCCACAGAAATTTTTGCCATTTGGCATGCTCGTGCATCTTTTTCAAGAACCCAGATTTGGACAGTTAGAAGTTGAGGATCCGGGACCCCATCAGAGAACGGACCACACAGACTGAATAGAGTTTCGGATCCGAAATGAGTCTGAATCGCATCTGAACACAACAAGAAAGATCCGGGTTGCTTGCCACACATTTGTCCATGCATGATTCGATTTTCATGCCTCTTCGGCGCTGTTTGGGCCCCTATTGGAAATTTTTGCCATTTGGCACGCTCATGCATCTTTTTCGAGAACCCGGATTTGGACAGTTAGAAGTTGAGGATCCGGGATCCCATCAGAGAACGGACCACATGGACTTGTGCTAGGGAAGTTGCTCTATGTCCACATCACTCCCTGCACGGATTTGGGCATTGCAATCACTTCTCCCAGCGTGTCAAAGTTGGGTCCCAGCGCCATTAAACACACTTGTTTATCTCCTTGGTTCTCGTCATGGTCTCTTCTTCCTGGAGTAATTGGTTTTGTTGATTTGCATGGTACACAGGTAGATCAATGCATTCTAGCTCTACCACATGGTAGAGCTAGACCTCAAATGCAATTCTAGCTCCACCATATGGTAGAGCTAGACCTCAAAGCACTCTAGCTCTACGATGTGGTCTAGGTTGGATACAGCTCTACCACGTGGTAGAGCTAGATCAAATGCAATTCTAGCTTTTTGGTTGTTGTCAATTGAAGTAGATCTCTTCTTGGAGTAACTGATTTTGTTGATCTGCATGGTACACAGCTAGATCGATGCATTCTAGCTCCATCACATGGTAGAGCTAGATCGGATGCAATTGTAGCTCCTTGGTTCTCGTCATGTGAAGTAGGTCTCTTCTTAGAGTAATTGGTTTTGTTGATCTGCATGGTACACAGCTAGATCCGGGTTGCTTGCCACACATTTTTCCATGCATGATTCGAATTTCATGCCTCTTCGGTGCCGTTTGGACCACGATTGGAAATTTCTGCCATTTGGCACGCTCGTTCATCTTTTTCGAGAACCCGGATTTGGACAATTAGAAGTTGAGGATCCGGGATCCCATCAGAGAATGGACCACACGGACTTGTGCTAACGAAGCTGCTCTATGTCCACATCACTCCGTGCATGGATTTGGGCATCGCAATCACTTCTCCCATCATGTCAAAGTTGGGTCCCGACGAAGATAGTGCAAAATCGCCATAACAGAGTTTCGGATCCGAAATGAGTCCGAATCGCATCTGAACACAACTAGAAAGATCCGGGTTGCGTGCCACACATTTGTCCATGCCTGATTCGATTTTCATGCCTCTTCGGCGCCGCTTGGGCCACGGTTGGAAATTTCCGCCATTTACCACGCTCGTGCATCTTTTTCGAGAACCCGGATTTGGACAGTTAGAAGTTGAGGATCTGGGACCCCATCAGAGAAGGAACCACACGAACTTGTGCTAGGGAAGTTTCTTTATGTCTACATCACTCCGTGCATGGATTTGGGTATCGCAATCACTTCTCCCAGCGCGTCAAAGCTGGGTCCCAGCGAAGATAGTGCAAAATCGCCATAATAGAGTTTCCGGTCCGCAATGAGTCTGAATCGCATCTAAACACAACAAGAAAGATCCAGGTTCCTTTCCACACATTTGTCCATGCATGATTCAAATTTTATGCCTCTTCGGCACCGTTTGGGCCACGGTTAGAAATTTCTACCCTTTGGTACGCTCGTGCATCTTTTTCGAGAACGCGGATTTGGACAGTTAGAAGTTGAGGATCCGGAACCTCATTAGAGAACGGACCACACGGATTTGGACAGTTAGAAGTTGAGGATCCGGAACCCCATCAGAGAACGGACCACACGGACTTGTGCTAGGGAAGTTTCTCTATGTCCACATCACTTCGTGCATGGATTTGGGCATCGCAATAAGTTCTCCCTGCGCATCAAAGTTGGATCCCGGCCAAGATAGTGCAAAATCGCCATAACAGAGTTTCGGATCTGAAATGCGTCCGAATCGCATATGAACACAACAAGCAAGATCCGGGTTGCTTGCCACCCATTTTTCCATGCATGATTTGATTCTCATGCCTCTTCGGCGCCATTTGGGCCACTGTTGGAAATTTCCACCATTTATCACGCTCGTGCATCTTTTTTGAGAACCCGGATTTGGACAGTTAGAAGCTGAGGATCCAGGACCCCATCAGAGAACGGACCACACGAACTTGTGCGCTAGGGAAGTTGCTCTATGTCCACATCACTCCCTGCATGGATTTGGGCATCACAATCACTTCTCCCAGCGTGTCAAAGTTGGGTCCCGAGGACGAAGATAGTGCAAAATCGCCTTATTAGAGTTTCGGATCCGAAATGAGTCTGAATCGCATCTGAACACGACAAGAAAGATCCGGATTGCTTGCCACACATTTTTCCTTGCATGATTCGAATTTCATGCCTCTTCGACGTGGTTTGGGCCACGGTTGGAAATTTTCGCCATTTACCACGCTCATGCATCTTTTTCGAGAACTCGGATTCGGATAGTTAGAAGTTGAGGATCCGAGACCCCATCAGAGAACGGACCACACGGACTTGTGCTAGGGAAGTTTCTCTATGTCCACATCACTCCGTGCATGGATTTGGGCATCGCAATCACTTCTCCCAGCGCGTCAAAGTTGGGTCTCGACGAAGATAGTGCAAAATCGCCATAACAGAGTTTCGGATCCGAAATGAGTCTGAATCTCATCTGAACACAACAAGAAAGATCCGGGTTGGTTGCCACACATTTGTCCATGCATGATTCTATTTTCATGCCTCTTCGGCGCCGTTTGGGCCACAGTTGGAAATTTCCGCCATTTGGCACGCTCGTGCATCTTTTTCGAGAACCCAAATTCGGACAGTTAGAAGTTGAGGATCTGGGACCCCTTGAGAGAACGGACCACACAGACTTGTGCTAGGGAAGTTGCTCTATGTCCACATCACTCCGTGCATGGATTTGGGCATCGCAATCACTTCTCCCAGTGCGTCAAAGTTGGGTCCCGGGCGGCGAAGATAGTGCAAAATCGCCATAACAGAGTTTCGGCTCCGAAATGAGTTCGAATCGCATCATCTGAACACAACAAGAAAGATCCAAGTTGCTTGCCACACATTTGTCCATGCATGATTTGAATTTCATGCCTTTTCGGTGCCGTTTGGGCCACTGTTGGAAATTTCTGCCATTTACCATGCTCGTGCATCTTTTTTGAGAACCCGGATTCGGACAGTTAGAAGTTGAGGATCTGGGACCCCATCAGAGAACGGACCACACGAACTTGTGCTAAGGAAGTTCCTCTATGTCCACATCACTCCGTGCATGGATTTGGGCATCGTAATCACTTCTCCCGGCACGTCAAAGTTGGGTCCCGACGAAGATAGTGCAAAATGGCCATAACAGTGTTTCGGATCCGAAATGAGTCTGAATCGCATCTGAACACAACAAGAAAGATCCGGGTTGGTTGCCACACATTTGTCCATGCATGATTCTATTTTCATGCCTCTTCGGCGCCGTTTGGGCCACGGTTGGAAATTTCTGCCATTTGGCACGCTCGTGCATCTTTTTCGAGAACCCAGATTCGGACAGTTAGAAGTTGAGGATCTGGGACCCCCTGAGAGAACGGACCACAGAGACTTGTGCTAGGGAAGTTGCTCTATGTCCACATCACTCCGTGCATGGATTTGGGCATCGCAATCACTTCTCCCAGTGCGTCAAAGTTGGGTCCCGGGCGGCGAAGATAGTGCAAAATCGCCATAACAGAGTTTCGGCTCCGAAATGAGTTCGAATCGCATCATCTGAACACAACAAGAAAGATCCAAGTTGCTTGCCACACATTTGTCCATGCATGATTTGAATTTCATGCCTTTTCGGTGCCGTTTGGGCCACTGTTGGAAATTTCTGCCATTTACCATGCTCGTGCATCTTTTTTGAGAACCCGGATTCGGACAGTTAGAAGTTGAGGATCTGGGACCCCATCAGAGAACGGACCACACGAACTTGTGCTAAGGAAGTTCCTCTATGTCCACATCACTCCGTGCATGGATTTGGGCATCGTAATCACTTCTCCCGGCACGTCAAAGTTGGGTCCCGACGAAGATAGTGCAAAATCGCCATAACAGAGTTTCGGGTCCGAAATGAGTCCGAATCGCATCTAAACACAACAAGAAAGATCCGGGTTGCTTGCCACACATTTGTCCATGCATGATTCGAATTTCATGCCTCTTCGGTGCCAGTTGGGCCACAGAAATTTTTGCCATTTGGCATGCTCGTGCATCTTTTTCAAGAACCCAGATTTGGACAGTTAGAAGTTGAGGATCCGGGACCCCATCAGAGAACGGACCACACAAACTGAATAGAGTTTCGGATCCGAAATGAGTCTGAATCGCATCTGAACACAACAAGAAAGATCCGGGTTGCTTGCCACACATTTGTCCATGCATGATTCGATTTTCATGCCTCTTCGGCGCTGTTTGGGCCCCTATTGGAAATTTTTGCCATTTGGCACGCTCATGCATCTTTTTCGAGAACCCGGATTTGGACAGTTAGAAGTTGAGGATCCGGGATCCCATCAGAGAACGGACCACATGGACTTGTGCTAGGGAAGTTGCTCTATGTCCACATCACTCCCTGCACGGATTTGGGCATTGCAATCACTTCTCCCAGCGTGTCAAAGTTGGGTCCCAACGCCATTAAACACACTTGTTTATCTCCTTGGTTCTCGTCATGGTCTCTTCTTCCTGGAGTAATTGGTTTTGTTGATTTGCATGGTACACAGGTAGATCAATGCATTCTAGCTCTACCACATGGTAGAGCTAGACCTCAAATGCAATTCTAGCTCCACCATATGGTAGAGCTAGACCTCAAAGCACTCTAGCTCTACGATGTGGTCTAGGTTGGATACAGCTCTACCACGTGGTAGAGCTAGATCAAATGCAATTCTAGCTTTTTGGTTGTTGTCAATTGAAGTAGATCTCTTCTTGGAGTAACTGATTTTGTTGATCTGCATGGTACACAGCTAGATCGATGCATTCTAGCTCCATCACATGGTAGAGCTAGATCGGATGCAATTGTAGCTCCTTGGTTCTCGTCATGTGAAGTAGGTCTCTTCTTGGAGTAATTGGTTTTGTTGATCTGCATGGTACACAGCTAGATCCGGGTTGCTTGCCACACATTTTTCCATGCATGATTCGAATTTCATGCCTCTTCGGTGCCGTTTGGACCACGATTGGAAATTTCTGCCATTTGGCACGCTCGTTCATCTTTTTCGAGAACCCGGATTCGGACAATTAGAAGTTGAGGATCCGGGATCCCATCAGAGAATGGACCACACGGACTTGTGCTAACGAAGCTGCTCTATGTCCACATCACTCCGTGCATGGATTTGGGCATCGCAATCACTTCTCCCATCATGTCAAAGTTGGGTCCCGACGAAGATAGTGCAAAATCGCCATAACAGAGTTTCGGATCCGAAATGAGTCCGAATCGCATCTGAACACAACTAGAAAGATCCGGGTTGCCTGCCACACATTTGTCCATGCCTGATTCGATTTTCATGCCTCTTCGGCGCCGCTTGGGCCACGGTTGAAAATTTCCGCCATTTACCACGCTCGTGCATCTTTTTCGAGAACCCGGATTTGGACAGTTAGAAGTTGAGGATCTGGGACCCCATCAGAGAAGGAACCACACGAACTTGTGCTAGGGAAGTTTCTTTATGTCCACATCACTCCGTGCATGGATTTGGGTATCGCAATCACTTCTCCTAGTGCGTCAAAGCTGGGTCCCAGCGAAGATAGTGCAAAATTGCCATAATAGAGTTTCCGGTCCGCAATGAGTCCGAATCGCATCTAAACACAACAAGAAAGATCCAGGTTCCTTTCCACACATTTGTCCATGCATGATTCGAATTTTATGCCTCTTCGGCACCGTTTGGGCCACGGTTAGAAATTTCTACCCTTTGGCACGCTCGTGCATCTTTTTCGAGAACGCGGATTTGGACAGTTAGAAGTTGAGGATCCGGAACCTCATCAGAGAACGGACCACACGGATTTGGACAGTTAGAAGTTGAGGATCCGGAACCCCATCAGAGAACGGACCACACGGACTTGTGCTAGGGAAGTTTCTCTATGTCCACATCACTCCGTGCATGGATTTGGGCATCGCGATAAGTTCTCCCTGCGCGTCAAAGTTGGATCCCGGCGAAGATAGTGCAAAATCACCATAACAGAGTTTCGGATCTGAAATGAGTCCGAATCGCATCTGAACACAACAAGCAAGATCCGGGTTGCTTGCCACCCATTTTTCCATGCATGATTTGATTCTCATGCCTCTTCGGCGTCATTTGGGCGACTGTTGGAAATTTCCACCATTTATCACGCTTGTGCATCTTTTTTGAGAACCCGGATTTGGACAGTTAGAAGTTGAGGATTCAGGACCCCATCAGAGAACGGACCACACGAACTTGTGCGCTAGGGAAGTTGCTCTATGTCCACATCACTCCCTGCATGGATTTGGGCATCGCAATCACTTCTCCCAGCGCGTCAAAGTTAGGTCCCGAGGACGAAGATAGTGCAAAATCGCCTTATTAGAGTTTCGGATCCGAAATGAGTCTGAATCGCATCTGAACACGACAAGAAAGATCCGGGTTGCTTGCCACACATTTTTCCTTGCATGATTCGAATTTCATGCCTCTTCGACGTGGTTTGGGCCACGGTTGGAAATTTTCGCCATTTACCACGCTCATGGATCTTTTTCAAGAACCCGGATTCGGACAGTTAGAAGTTGAGGATCCGAGACCCCATCAGAGAACGGACCACACGGACTTGTGCTACGGAAGTTTCTCTATGTCCACATCACTCCGTGCATGGATTTGGGCATCGCAATCACTTCTCCCAGCGCGTCAAAGTTGGGTCTCGACGAAGATAGTGCAAAATGGCCATAACAGAGTTTCGGATCCGAAATGAGTCTGAATCGCATCTGAACACAACAAGAAAGATCCGGGTTGGTTGCCACACATTTGTCCATGCATGATTCTATTTTCATGCCTCTTCGGCGCCGTTTGGGCCACGGTTGGAAATTTTCGCCATTTGGCACGCTCATGCATCTTTTTCGAGAACCCAGATTCGGACAGTTAGAAGTTGAGGATCTGGGACCTCTTGAGAGAACGGACCACACAGACTTGTGCTAGGGAAGTTGCTCTATGTCCACATCACTCCGTGCATGGATTTGGGCATCGCAATCACTTCTCCCAGTGCGTCAAAGTTGGGTCCCGGGCGGCGAAGATAGTGCAAAATCGCCATAACAGAGTTTCGGCTCCGAAATGAGTTCGAATCGCATCATCTGAACACAACAAGAAAGATCCAAGTTGCTTGCCACACATTTGTCCATGCATGATTTGAATTTCATGCCTTTTCGGTGCCGTTTGGGCCACTGTTGGAAATTTCTGCCATTTACCATGCTCGTGCATCTTTTTTGAGAACCCGGATTCGGACAGTTAGAAGTTGAGGATTTGGGACCCCATCAGAGAACGGACCACACGAACTTGTGCTAAGGAAGTTCCTCTATGTCCACATCACTCCGTGCATGGATTTGGGCATCGTAATCACTTCTCCAGGCACGTCAAAGTTGGGTCCCGACGAAGATAGTGCAAAATCGCCTTATTAGAGTTTCGGATCCGAAATGAGTCTGAATCGCATCTGAACACGACAAGAAAGATCCGGGTTGCTTGCCACACATTTTTCCTTGCATGATTCGAATTTCATGCCTCTTCGACGTGGTTTGGGCCACGGTTGGAAATTTTCGCCATTTACCACGCTCATGGATCTTTTTCGAGAACCCGGATTCGGACAGTTAGAAGTTGAGGATCCGAGACGCCATCAGAGAACGGACCACACGGACTTGTGCTACGGAAGTTTCTCTATGTCCACATCACTCCGTGCATGAATTTGGGCATCGCAATCACTTCTCCCAGCGCGTCAAAGTTGGGTCTCGACGAAGATAGTGCAAAATCGCCATAACAGAGTTTCGGATCCGAAATGAGTCTGAATCGCATCTGAACACAACAAGAAAGATCCAGGTTGGTTGCCACACATTTGTCCATGCATGATTATATTTTCATGTCTCTTCGGCGCCGTTTGGGCCACGGTTGGAAATTTCTGTCATTTGGCACGCTCGTGCATCTTTTTCGAGAACCCAGATTCGGACAGTTAGAAGTTGAGGATCTGGGACCCCTTGAGAGAACGGACCACACAGACGTGCTAAGGAAGTTGCTCTATGTCCACATCACTCCGTGCATGGATTTGGGCATCGCAATGACTTCTCCGAATGCGTCAAAGTTGCGTCCCGGGCGGCGAAGATAGTGCAAAATCGCCATAACAGAGTTTCGGCTCCGAAATGAGTCCGAATCGCATCATCTGAACACAACAAGAAAGATCCAAGTTGCTTGCCACACATTTGTCCATGCATGATTTGAATTTCATGCCTTTTCGGTGCCGTTTGGGCCACTGTTGGAAATTTCTGCCATTTACCATGCTCGTGCATCTTTTTTGAGAACCCGGATTCGGACAGTTAGAAGTTGAGGATCTAGGACCCCATCAGAGAACGGAGCACACGGACTTGTGCTAAGGAAGTTCCTCTATGTCCACATCACTCCGTGCATGGATTTGGGCATCGTAATCACTTCTCCTGGCACGTCAAAGTTGGGTCCCGGGGAAGATAGTGCAAAATCGCCATTACAGAGTTTCGGATCCGAAATGAGTCCGAATCGCACCTGAACACAACAAGAAAGATCCGTGTTGCTTGCCACACATTTGTCTATGCATGATTCGATTTTCATGCCTCTTCGGCACCGTTTGGGCCACAGTTGGAAATTTTTGCCATTTGGCATGCTCGTGCATCTTTTTCGAGAACCCAGATTCGGACACTTAGAAGTTGAGGATCCGAGACCCCATCAGAGAACCGACCACACGGACTTGTGCTAGGGGAGTTGCTCTATGTCTAGATCACTCCATACATGGATTTGGACATCACAATCAATTTTTCCAGCACGTCAAAGTTGGGTCCCAGCGAAGATAGTGCAAAATCGCCATAACAGAGTTTCGGATCCGAAATAAGTCCGAATCGTATCTGAACACAACAAGAAAGTTTCGGGTTGCTTTCCACACATTTCGCCTTGCATGATTCGAATTTCATGCCTCTTCGGCGTCGTTTGGGTCCCTGTTTGAAATTTCTGCCATTTGGCACGCTCGTGCATCTTTTTCGAGAACCGGGATTCGGACAATTAGAAGTTGAGGATCCGGGACCCCATCAGAGAACGGACCACACAGACTTGTGCTAGGAAAGTTTCTCTATGTCCACATCACTCCGTACATGGATTTGGGCATCGCAATCACTTCTCTCGGCGCGTCAAAGTTGGGTCCCGGTGAAGATAGTGCAAAATCCCCATAACAGAGTTTCGGATCCGAAATGAGTGCGAATCGCATCTGAACACAACAAGAAAGATCCGGGTTGCTTGCCACACATTTATCCATGCATGATTCGATTTTCATGCCTCTTCGGCGCCGTTTGGACTACAGTTGGAAATTTCCACCATTTGACACGCTCATGCATCTTTTTCGAGAACCAGGATTCGGACAGTTAGAAGTTGAGGATCCGGGATCCCATCAGAGAACGGACCACACAGACTTGTGCTAGGGAAGTTGCTCTATGTCCACATCACTCCGTGCATCGATTTGGGCATCGCAATCACTTCTCCCAGCGCGTCAAAGTTGGGTCTCGCGAAGATAGTGCAAAATCGCCATAACAGAGTTTCGGATCCGAAATGAGTCTGAATCGCATCTGAACAATCTGAACACAACAAGAAAGATCTGGGTTGCTTGTCACACATTTTTCCTTGCATGATTCTAATTTCATGCCTTCTCGGTGCTGTTTGTGCCACTATTGGAAATTTCTGCCATTTACCAGGCTCATGCATCTTTTTTGATTGAGAACCTGGATTCGGACAGTTAGAAGTTGAGGATCTGGGACCCCATCAGAGAACGGACCACACGAACTTGTGCTAGGGAAGTTGCTCTATGTCCACATCACTCCATGCATGGATTTGGGGATCGCAATCACTTCTCCCGGCGCTTCAAACTTGGGTGTCGGCGGGGAAGATAGTGCCAAATCGTCATAACAAAGTTTCGGATCCGAGATGAGTCTGAATCGCATCTGAACATAACAAGAAAGATCCGTATTGCTTGCCACACATTTGTCCATGCATGATTTGATTTTCATGCCTTTTCGATGCCGTTTGGGCCACGGTTGGAAATTTCCGCCATTTGGCATGCTTGTGCATCTTTTTCGTCGAGAACCCGGATTCGGATAGTTAGAAGTTGAGGGTCCGGGACCCCATTAGAGAACGGACCACATGGACTTGTGCTAGGAAAGTTGCTCTATGTCCACATCACTCTGTGCATGGAATTGGACATCACAACCAATTCTCCCAGCGCGTCAAAGTTGGGTCCTGGCGAAGATAGTGCAAAATTGCCATAACAGAGTTTCGGATCCGAAATGAGTCCGAATCGCATCTGAACACAACAAGAAAGATCCGGGTTGCTTTCCACACATTTTTCCTTGCATGATTTGAATTTCATGCCTCTTCAGCGCCGTTTGTGCCACTATTGGAAATTTTTCACCATTTACCACGCTCATGCATCTTTTTCGAGAACCCGGATTCGGACAGTTAGAAGTTGAGTATCTGGAACCCCATCAGAGAACGGACCACACGGAGTTGTGCTAGGGAAGTTGCTCTATGTCCACATCACTCCATGCATGGATATGGGCATCGTAATCACTTCTTCCGGTGCTTCAAAGTTGGGTCCCGTCGAAGATAGTGCAAAATCGCCATAACAAAGTTTCGGATCCGAAATGACTCCAAATCGCATCTAAACACAACAAGAAAGATCCGGGTTACTTGCCACACATTTGTCCATGCATGATTTGACTTTCATGCCTCTTCGGCGCCGTTTGGGTGCCACGGTTGGAAATTTTCGCCATTTGACACGCTCGTGTATCTTTTTCGAGAACCCGGATTCGGACAGTTAGAAGTTGAGGATCTGGGACTCCATCAGAGAACGGACCACACGGACTTGTGCTAGGAAAGTTGCTCTATGTCCACATCACTCCGTGCATGGATTTGGGCATTGCAATCAGTTGTCCCAGCGCGTCAAAATTGGGTCTCGGTGAAGATAGTGCAAAATCGCCATAATAGAGTTTCGGGTCCGAAATGAGTCCGAATCACATCTAAACACAACAAGAAGAATCAGGATTGCTTGCCACACATTTGTCCTTGCATGATTCGAATTTCATGTCTCTTCGGCGCCGTTTGGGCCACGGTTGCAAATTTCCACCGTTTGGCACGCTCGTGCATCTTTTTTGAGAACCCGGATTCGGACAGTTAGAAGTTGAGGATCCGGGACCCCATCAGAGAACGGACCACACGGACTTGTGCTAGGGAAGTTGCTCTATGCCCACAATACTCTGTGCATGGATTTGGGCATCGCAATCAGTTCTCCGAGCGCGTCAAAATTGGGCCCGGCCAAGATAGTGCAAAATCACCATAACAGAGTTTCGGATCCGAAATGATTCCGAATCGCATCTGAACACAACAAGAAAGATCTGGGTTGCTTGCCACACATTTGTCCATGCATGATTCGATTTTCATGCCTCTTCAGCGCCGTTTGGGCCCCTGTTGAAAATTTCTGCCACTTGGCACGCTCATGCATCTTTTTCGAGAACCCGGATTCGGAGAGTTAGAAGTTGAGGATCTGGGACTCCATCAGAGAACGGACGACATAGACTTGTGCTAGGGAAGTTGCTCTATGTCCACATCACTCATTGCATAGATTTGTGCATCGCAATCACTTCTCCCAGCGCGTTAAAGTTGGGTCCCAGTGCCATTCAACACACTTGTTTATCTCCTTGGTTCTCGTCATGGTCTCTTCTTGGAGTAATTGGTTTTGTTGATTTGCATGGGACATAGCTAGATCAATGCATTCTAGCTCTACCACATCGCAGAGCTAGACCTCAAATGCAGTAAAAGCTCCACCACATGGTCAGGCTAGACCTCAAAGCAGTCTAGCTCTATGATGTGGTCTAGGTTGGATAAAGCTCTACCACGTGGTTGAGCTCGATCAAATGCAATTCTAGCTTCTTCGTTCTTGTCATGCGAAGTAGATCTCTTCTTGGAGTAATTGATTTTATTGATCTGCATGGTACATAGCTAGATCGATGCATTCTAGCTCCACCACATGGTAGAGCTAGATCGGATGCAATTGTAGCTCCTTGGTTCTCGTCATGTGAGGTAGGTCTCTTCTTAGAGTAATTGGTTTTGTTGATCTGCATGGTACACAGCTAGATCCGGGTTGCTTGCCACACATTTGTCCATGCATGATTCGAATTTCATGCCTCTTTGGTGCCGTTTGGGCGCCACGGTTGGCAATTTCTGCCATTTGGCACGCTCGTTCATCTTTTTCAAGAACCCGGATTCGAACAGTAAGATTTTGAGGATCCGGGACCCCATCAGAAAACGGACCACACGAACTTGTGCTAGGGAAGTTGCTCTATGTCCACATCACTCCGTGCATGGATTTGGGCATCACAATCACTTCTCCCAACGCGTCAAAGTTGGGTCCCGGCGGCGAAGATAGTGCAAAATCGCCATAACAAAGTTTCGGATCCGAAATGAGTCCAAATCGCATCTCAACACAAATCTGAACACACAACAAGAAAGATCCAAGTTGCTTGCCACACATTTGTCCATGCATGATTCGATTTTCATGCCTCTTTGGCGCCGTTTAGGCGATGGTTGAAATTTTTGCCATTTACCACGCTCGTGCATCTTTTTCGAGAACCCAGATTCGGATAGTTAGAAGTTGAGGATCTGGGACCCCATCAGAGAACGGACCACACGGACTTATGCTAGGGGAGTTGCTCTATGTCCACATCACTCCGTGCATGGATTTGGGCATCGCAATCACTTCTCCCAGCGCGTCAAAGTTGGGTCCCGGCGAAGATAGTGCAAAATCGCCATAACAGAGTTTCGGGTCCGAAATGAGTCGGAATCGCATCTAAACACAACAAGAAAGATCCGGGTTGCTTTTCACACATTTATCCATGCATGATTAGAGTTTCATGCCTCTTCGACGCCGTTTGGGCCGCGGTTGAAAATTTTCGCCATTTACCACGCTCATGCATCTTTTTCGAGAACCCGGATTCGGACAGTTAGAAGTTGAGAATCCGGGACCCCATCAGAGAACGGACCACACGGACCACACGGACTTGTGCTAGGGAAGTTGCTCTATCTCCACATCACTCCGTGCATGGATTTGGGCATCGCAATCAGTTCTCCCTACGCGTCAAAGTTGTGTCCCGCGGCGAAGATAGTGTAAAATTGCCATAACAGAGTTTCGGATCCGAAATGAGTCCAAATCGCATCTGAACACAACAAGAAAGATTCGGGTTGCTTGCCGCACATTTTTCCTTGCATGATTCCAATTTCATGCCTCTTCGGCAGGGTTTGGGCCACTGTTGGAAATTTCTGCCATTTACCACGCTCGTGCATCTTTTTCGAGCACCCGGATTCGGACAGTTAGAAGTTTAGAATCTGGGACCCATCAGAGAACGGACCACACGGAGTTGTGCTAGGGAAGTCGCTCTATGTCCACATCACTCCGTGCATGGATTTGGACATCGCAATCACTTCTCCCAGTGCGTCAAAGTTGGGTCCCGAGGACGAAGATAGTGCAAAATCGCAAAAACAGAGTTTCGGATCCGAAATGAGTCCGAATCACATCTGAACACAACAATAAAGATCCGGGTTGCTTGCCACACATTTTTCCATGCATGATTCGATTTTCATGCCTCTTCGGCGCCGTTTGGGCCACTGTTGGAAAATTCTGCCATTTACCATGCTCGTGCATCTTTTTCGAGAACCCGGATTTGGACAGTTAGATGTTGAGAAACTACGACCCCATCAGAGAACGGACCACACGAACTTGTTCTAGGGAAGTTTCTCTATGTCCACGTCACTCCGTGCATGGATTTGCGCATCGCAATCACTTCTCCCAGCGCATCAAAGTTGGGTCCCGGCGAAGATAGTGCAAAATCGCCATAACAGAGTTTCGGGTCCGAAATGAGTTGGAATCGCATCTAAACACAAGAAAGATCCGGGTTGCTTTTCACACATTTATCCATGCATGATTAGAGTTTCATGCCTCTTCGACGCTGTTTGGGCCGCGGTTGAAAATTTTCGCCATTTACCACGCTCATGCATCTTTTTCGAGAACCCGGATTCGGACAGTTAGAAGTTGAGAATCCGGGACCCCATCAGAGAACGGACCACATGGACTTGTGCTAGGGAAGTTGCTCTATCTCCACATCACTCCGTGCATGGATTTGGGCATCGCAATCAGTTCTCCCTAAGCGTCAAAGTTGGGTCCCGCGGCGAAGATAGTGTAAAATTGCCATAACAGAGTTTCGGATCCGAAATGAGTCCAAATCGCATCTGAACACAACAAGAAAGATCCGGGTTGGTTGACACACATTTGTCCATGCATGATTCGATTTTCATGCCTCTTCGACGCCGTTTGGGCCAGTGTTGGAAATTTTTGCCATTTATCACGCTCGTGTATCTTTTTCTAGAACCCGGATTCGGACAGTTAGAAGTTGAGGATCCTGGACCCCATCAGAGAACGGACCACACAAACTTGTGCTAGGGAAGTTGCTCTATGTCCACATCACTCCGTGCATGGATTTGGGCATCGCAATCACTTCTCCCAACGCATCAAAGTTGGGTCCCGGCGAAGATAGTGCAAAATCGCCATAATAGAGTTTCGGATCCGAAATGAGTCTGAATAGCATCTGAACACAACAAGAAAGATTCGGGTTGCTTGCCGCACATTTTTCCTTGCATGATTCCAATTTCATGCCTCTTCGGCAGGGTTTGGGCCACTGTTGGAAATTTCTGCCATTTACCACGCTCGTGCATCTTTTTCGAGAACCCGGATTCGGACAGTTAGAAGTTTAGAATCCGGGACCCCATCAGAGAACGGACCACACGGAGTTGTGCTAGGGAAGTCGCTCTATGTCCACATCACTCCGTGCATGGATTTGGACATCGCAATCACTTCTCCCAGTGCGTCAAAGTTGGGTCCCGAGGACGAAGATAGTGCAAAATCGCAAAAACAGAGTTTCGGATCCGAAATGAGTCCGAATCACATCTGAACACAACAATAAAGATCCGGGTTGCTTGCCACACATTTTTCCATGCATGATTCGATTTTCATGCCTCTTCGGCGCCGTTTGGGCCACTGTTGGAAAATTCTACCATTTACCATGCTCGTGCATCTTTTTCGAGAACCCGGATTTGGACAGTTAGAAGTTGAGAAACTACGACCCCATCAGAGAACGGACCACACGAACTTGTTCTAGGGAAGTTGCTCTATGTCCACATCACTCCGTGCATGGATTTGCGCATCGCAATCACTTCTCCTGGCACGTCAAAGTTGGATCCCGGTGAGGATAGTGCTTGGAGTAATTGATTTTGTTAATCTGCATGGTACACAACTAGATCGATGCATTCTAGCTCCACCACATAGTAGAGCTAGATCGGATGCAATTGTAGCTCCTTGGTTCTCATCATGTGAAGTAGGTCTCTTCTTAGAGTAATTGGTTTTGTTGATCTGCATGGTACACAGCTAGATCCGGGTTGCTTGCCACACATTTTTCCATGCATGATTCGAATTTCATGCCTCTTCAGCGTCGTTTGGACCACGGTTGGCAATTTTCACCATTTGGCATGCTCGTTCATCTTTTTCGAGAACCCGGATTCGAACAGTAAGATTTTGAGGATCCGGGACCCCATCAGAGAACGGACCACACACGGACTTGTGCTAGGGAAGTTGCTCTATGTCCACATCACTGATCGTAATCACTTCTCCCAATGCGTCAAAGTTGGGTCTCGGTGGCAAAAATAGTGCAAAATCGCCATAACAGAGTTTCAGATCCGAAATGAGTCCGAATCGCATCTGAACACAACAAGAAAGATCCGTGTTGCTTGCCACACATTTTTCCATGCATGATTCGACTTTCATGCCTCTTCGGCGCCATTTGGGCCACGGTTTTAAATTTTTGCCATTTACCACGCTCGTGCATCTTTTTCGAGAACCCGGATTCGGACAGTTAGAAGTTGAAGATCTGGGACACCATCAGAGAACTGACCACACGGATTTGTGCTAGGGAAGTTGCTCTATGTCCACATCACTTCGTGCATGGATTTGGGCATCGCAATCACTTCTCCCAGTGCGTCAAAGTTGGGTCCCGACGACGAAGATAGTGCAAAATCGCAAAAACAGAGTTTCGGATCCGAAATGAGTCCGAATCACATCTGAACACAACAATAAAGATCCGGGTTGCTTGCCACACATTTTTCCATGCATGATTCGATTTTCATGCCTCTTCGGCGCCGTTTGGGCCACTGTTGGAAAATTCCGCCATTTACCATGCTCGTGCATCTTTTTCGAGAACCCGGATTTGGACAGTTAGAAGTTGAGAAACTACGACCCCATCAGAGAACGGACCACACGAACTTGTTCTAGGGAAGTTGCTCTATGTCCACATCACTCCGTGCATGGATTTGGGCATCGCAATCACTTCTCCTGGCACGTCAAAGTTGGATCCCGGTGAGGATAGTGCTTGGAGTAATTGATTTTGTTAATCTGCATGGTACACAACTAGATCGATGCATTCTAGCTCCACCACATGGTAGAGCTAGATCGGATGCAATTGTAGCTCCTTGGTTCTCATCATGTGAAGTAGGTCTCTTCTTAGAGTAATTGGTTTTGTTGATCTGCATGGTACACAGTTAGATCCGGGTTGCTTGCCACACATTTTTCCATGCATGATTCGAATTTCATGCCTCTTCGGCGTCGTTTGGACCACGGTTGGCAATTTTCGCCATTTTGCACGCTCGTTCATCTTTTTCGAGAACCCAGATTCGAACAGTAAGATTTTGAGGATCCGGGACCCCATCAGAGAACGGACCACACACGGACTTGTGCTAGGGAAGTTGCTCTATGTCCACATCACTCCGTGCATGGATTTGGGCATCATAATCACTTCTCCCAATGCGTCAAAGTTGGGTCCCGGTGGCAAAAATAGTGCAAAATCGCCATAACAGAGTTTCAGATCCGAAATGAGTCCGAATCGCATCTGAACACAACAAGAAAGATCCGTGTTGCTTGCCACACATTTTTCCATGCATGATTCGACTTTCATGCCTCTTCGGTGCCATTTGGGCCACGGTTTTAAATTTTCGCCATTTACCACGCTCGTGCATCTTTTTCGAGAACCCGGATTCGGACAGTTAGAAGTTGAAGATCTGGGACACCATCAGAGAACTGACCACACGGACTTGTGCTAGGGAAGTTGCTCTATGTCCACATCACTTCGTGCATGGATTTGGGCATCGCAATCACTTCTCCCAGTGCTTCAAAGTTGGGTCCCACGAAGATAGTGCAAAATCGCCATAATAGAAATTCGGGTCCGAAATGAGTTCGAATCGCATCTAAACACAACAAGAAAGATCCGGGTTGCTTTCCACACATTTGTCCATGCATGATTCAAATTTCATGCCTCTTCGGTGCCATTTGGGCCACAAAAATTTTTGCCATTTGGCATGCTCGTGCATCTTTTTCGAGAACCCAGATTTGGACAGTTAGAAGTTGAGGATCCGGGACCCCATGAGAGAACGGACCATAAAGACTTGTGCTAGGGAAGTTGCTCTATGTCTACATCACTCTGTGCATGGATTTGGGCATCGCAATCAGCTCTCCCTGCGCGTCAAAGTTGGCCCGACGAAGATAGTGCAAAATCACCATAACAGAGTTTTGGATCCGAAATGAGGTCGAATCGCATCTGAACACAACAAGAAAGATCCGAGTTGCTTGCCACACATTTGTCCATGCATGATTCGATTTTCATGCCTCTTCGTCGTCGTTTGGGCCACTGTTAAAAATTTTCGCCATTGATCACGCTTGTGTATCCTTTCGAGAACCCAGATTCAGACAGTTAGAAGTTGAGGACCCAGGACCCCATCAGAGAACGGACCACATGAACTTGTGCTAGGGAAGTTGCTCTATGTCCACATCACTCCGTGCATGGATTTGGGCATCTTAATCACTTTTCCCAGCGCGTCAAAATTGGGTCGTGGCGAAGATAGTGCAAAATCGCCATATTAGAGTTTCGGATCCGAAATGAGTTTGAATAACATCTAAACACAACAAGAAAGATCTGGGTTGCTTGCCCCACATTTTTCCTAGCATGATTTGAATTTCATGCCTCTTCAGCGTGGTTTGGGTCTTTGTTGGAAATTTTTGCCATTTACCACGCTCGTGCATCTTTTTCGAGAACCCGGATTCGGACAGTTAGAAGTTGAGGATCCGGGACCCCATCAGAGAACGGACCACACGGAGTTGTGCTAGGGAAGTTGCTCTATGTCCACATCACTCTGTGCATGGATTTGGGCATCGCAATCACTTCTCCCAGCACGTCAAAGTTGGGTCCCGGCGAGAAGATAGTGCAAAATCGCCATAACAGAGTTTCGGATCCGAAATGAGTCCGAATCGCATCTGAACACAACAAGAAAGATCCGGGTTGCTTGCCGCACATTTGTCCATGCATGATTGGATTTTCATACCTCTTCGGCGCCGTTTGGGCCACTGCTGGAAATTTCCGCCATTTACCATGCTCGTACATCTTTTTCGAGCGAGAACCCGGATTCGGACAGTTAGAAGTTGAGAAACTGGGACCCCATCAGAGAACGGACCACACGGACTTGTGCTAGGGAAGTAGTTCTATGTCCAAATCACTCCGTGCATGGATTTTGGCATCGCAATCACTTCTCTTGGCGTGTCAAAGTTGGGTCCCGGGGAAGATAGTGCAAAATTGCCATAACAGAGTTTCAGATCTGAAATGAGTCCGAATCGCATCCGAACACAACAAGAAAGATCAGGGTGGCTTGCCACACATTTGTCCATGTATGATTCGATTCTCATGCCTCTTCGGCGCCGTTTGGGCCACGGTTGGAAATTTTCGCCATTTGGCACGCTCGTGCATCTTTTTCGTCGAGACCCCGGATTAAGACAGTTAGAAGTTAAGGATCTCATATCCCATGAGAGAACGGACCACACGGAATTGTGCTAGGAAAGTTGCTCTATGTCCACATCACTCCGTGCATGGATTTGGGCATCGCAATGAGCTCTCCCAGCGTGTCAAAGTTGGGTCCCGGCCAAGATAGTGCAAAATCGCCATAATAGAGTTTTGGATCCGAAATGAGTCTGAATCGCATCTGAACACAACAAGAAAGATCCGGGTTGCTTGCCATTTAGAAAGATTCAGACAGTTAGAAGTTAAGGATCCGGGACCCCATCAGAGAACGGACCACATGGACTTGTGCTAGGGAAGTTGCTCTATGTCCACATCACTCCCTGCACGGATTTGGGCATCGCAATCACTTCTGCCAGCGTGTCAAAGTTGGGTCCTAGCGCCATTCAACACACTTGTTTATCTGCTTGGTTCTCATCATGGTCTCTTCTTGGAGTAATTGGTTTTGTTGATTTGCATGGTACACAGGTATATCAATACATTCTAGCTCTACCACATGGTAGAGCTAGACCTCAAATGCAATTCTAGCTCCACCACATGGTAGAGCTAGACCTCAAAGCACTCTAGCTCTACGATGTGGTCTAGGTTGGATACAGCTCTACCACGTGGTAGAGCTAGATCAAATGCAATTCTAGCTTCTTGGTTCTTGTCAATTGAAGTAGATCTCTTCTTGGAGTAACTGATTTTGTTGATCTGCATGGTACACAGCTAGATCGATGCATTCTAGCTCCACCACATGGTAGAGCTAGATCGGATGCAATTGTAGCTTCTTGGTTCTCATCATGTGAAGTAGGTCTCTTCTTAGAGTAATTGGTTTTGTTGATCTGCATGGTACACAGCTAGATCTGGGTTGCTTGCCACACATTTTTCCATGCATGATTCGAATTTCATGCCTCTTCGGTGCCGTTTGGACCACGATTGGAAATTTCTGCCATTTGGCATGCTCGTTCATCTTTTTCAAGAACCCAGATTCGGACAATTAAAGGTTGAGGATCCGGGATCCCATCAGAGAATGGACCACACGGACTTGTGCTAACGACACAACAAGAAAGATCCGGGTTGCTTGCCACACATTTGTCTATGCATGATTCGATTTTCATGCCTCTTCGGCACCGTTTGGGCCACGGTTGGAAATTTTTGCCATTTGGCATGCTCGTGCATCTTTTTCGAGAACCCAGATTCGGACACTTAGAAGTTGAGGATCCGGGACCCCAACGAAGAACGGACCACACGGACTTATGCTAGGGGAGCTTCTCTATGTCCAGATCACTCCGTGCATGGATTTGGACATCACAATCAATTCTCCCAGCGCGTCAAAGTTGGGTCCCGGCGAAGATAGTGCAAAATCGCCATAACAGAGTTTCGGATCCGAAATGAGTCTGAATCGCATCTGAACACAACAAGAAAGATCCGGGTTGCTTGCCACATATTTGTCCATGCATGATTCGATTTTCATGCCTCTTCGGCGCTGTTTGGACCCCTGTTGGAAATTTTCACCATTTGGCACGCTCATGCATCTTTTTCGAGAACCCGGATTCGGACAGTTAGAAGTTGAGGATCCGGGACCCCATCAGAGAACGGACCACATGGACTTGTGCTAGGAAAGTTGCTCTATGTCCACATCACTCCCTGCACAGATTTGGGCATCGCAATCACTTCTCCGAGCGTGTCAAAGTTGGGTCCTAGCGCCATTCAACACACTTGTTTATCTGCTTGGTTCTCGTCATGGTCTCTTCTTGGAGTAATTGGTTTTGTTGATTTGCATGGTACACAGGTATATCAATGCATTCTAGCTCTACCACATGGTAGAGCTAGACCTCAAATGCAATTCTAGCTCCACCACATGGTAGAGCTAGACCTCAAAGCACTCTAGCTCTACGATGTGGTCTAGGTTGGATACAGCTCTACCACGTGGTAGAGCTAGATCAAATGCAATTCTAGCTTTTTGGTTCTTGTCAATTGAAGTAGATCTCTTCTTGGAGTAACTGATTTTGTTGATCTGCATGGTACACAGCTAGATCGATGCATTCTAGCTCCACCACATGGTAGAGCTAGATCGGATGCAATTGTAGCTCCTTGGTTCTCGTCATGTGAAGTAGGTCTCTTCTTAGAGTAATTGGTTTTGTTGATCTGCATGGTACACAGCTAGATCTGGGTTGCTTGCCACACATTTTTCCATGCATGATTCGAATTTCATGCCTCTTCGGTGCCGTTTGGACCACGATTGGAACTTTCTGCCATTTGGCATGCTCGTTCATCTTTTTCGAGAACCCTGATTCGGACAATTAGAAGTTGAGGATCCGGGATCCCATCAAAGAATGGACCACACGGACTTGTGCTAACAAAGTTGCTCTATGTCCACATCACTCCGTTCATGGATTTGGGCATCGCAATCACTTCTCCCAGCATGTCAAAGTTGGGTCCCGACGAAGATAGTGCAAAATCGCCATAACAGAGTTTCGGATCTGAAATGAGTCCGAATCGCATCTCAACACAACTAGAAAGATCCGGGTTGCTTGCCACACATTTGTCCATGCCTGATTCGATTTTCATGCCTCTTCGGCGCCGTTTGGGCCACGGTTGGAAATTTCTGCCATTTACCACGCTTGTGCATCTTTTTCGAGAACCCGGATTTGGACAGTTAGAAGTTGAGGATCTGGGACCCCATCAGAGAAGGGACCACACGGACTTGTGCTAGGGAAGTTTCTTTATGTCCACATCACTCCGTGCATGGATTTGGGCATCGTAATCACTTCTCCCAGCGCGTCAAAGCTGGGTCCCAGCGAAGATAGTGCAAAATCGCCATAATAGAGTTTTCGGTCGGCAATGAGTCCAAATCGCATCTAAACACAACAAGAAAGATCCGGGTTGCTTTCCACACATTTGTCCATGCATGATTCGAATTTTATGCCTCTTCGGCACCGTTTGGGCCACCACGGTTAGAAATTTCCACCATTTGGCACGCTCGTGCATCTTTTTCGAGAACCCGGATTCGGACAGTTAGAAGTTGAGGATCCGGAACCCCATCAGAGAACGGACCACACGGACTTGTGCTAGGGAAGTTTCTCTATTTCCACATCACTCTGTGCATGGATTTGGGCATCGCAATCAGTTCTCCCTGCGCGTCAAAGTTGGGTCCCGGCGAAGATAGTACAAAATCGCCATAACAGAGTTTCGGATCCGAAATGAGTCCGAATCGCATCTAAACACAACAAGAAAGATCCGGGTTGCTTGCCACACATTTTTTCTTGCATGATTCGAATTTCATGCCTCTTCGGCATGGTTTGGGCCACTGTTGGAAATTTCCGCCATTGACCACGCTCGTGCATCTTTTTCGAGAACCCGGATTCGGACAGTTAGAAGTTGAGGATCCGGGACCCCATCAGAGATCTGACCACATGGAATTGTGCTAGGGAAGTTTCTTGATGTCCACATCACTCCGTGCATGGATTTGGGCATCGCAATCACTTCTCCCAGCGTGTCAAAGTTGCGTGCCGGCGAAGATAGTGCAAAATCGCCATAATAGAGTTTTGGATCCGAAATGAGTACGAATCACATCTAAACACAACAAGAAAGATCTGGGTTGCTTTCCACACATTTGTCCATGCATGATTCAAATTTTATGCCTCTTCGGCACCGTTTGGGCCACGGTTGGAAATTTCCACCATTTGGCACGCTCGTGCATCTTTTTCGAGAACCCGGATTCGGACAGTTAGAAGTTGAGGATCCGGAACCCCATCAGAGAACGGACCACACGGACTTGTGCTAGGGAAGTTTCTCTATGTCCATATCACTCCGTGCATGGATTTGGGCATCGCAATCAGTTCTCCCTGCGCGTCAAAGTTGGGTCCCGGCGAAGATAGTGCAAAATCGCCATAACAGAGCTTCGGATCCTAAATGAGTCCGAATCGCATCTAAACACAACAAGAAAGATCCGGGTTGCTTGCCACACATTTTTCCTTGCATGATTCTAATTTCATGTCTCTTCGGCGTGGTTTGGACCACTGTTGGAAATTTCCGCCATTGACCACGCTCGTGCATCTTTTTCGAGAACCCGGATTCGGACAGTTAGAAGTTGAGGATCTGGGACCCCATCAGAGATCTGACCACACGAACTTGTGCTAGGGAAGTTTCTCTATGTCCATATCACTCCGTACATGGATTTGGGCATCGCAATTACTTCTCCCAGCGCGTCAAAGGTTGGTGCCGGTGAAGATAGTGCAAAATCGCCATAATAGAGTTTCGGATCCGAAATGAGTCCGAATCGCATCTAAACACAACAAGAAAGATCTGGGTTGCTTTCCACACATTTGTCCATGCATGATTCGAATTTTATGCCTCTTCGGCACCGTTTGGGCCACGGTTGGAAATTTCCACCATTTGGTACGCTCGTGCATCTTTTTCGAGAACCCGAATTCGAACAGTTAGAAGTTGAGGATCCGGAACCCCATCAGAGAACGGACCACACGGACTTGTGCTAGGGAAGTTTCTCTATGTCCACATCACTCCGTGCATGGATTTGGGCATCGCAATAAGTTCTCCCTGTGCGTCAAAGTTGGATCCCGGCGAAGATAGTGCAAAATCGCCATAACAGAGTTTCGGATCTGAAATGAGTCCGAATCGCATCTGAACACAACAAGAAAGATCCGGGTTTCTTGCCACCCATTTTTCCATGCATGATTTGATTCTCATGCCTCTTCGGTGCCATTTGGGCCACTGTTGGAAATTTCCACCATTTATCACGCTCGTGCATCTTTTTTGAGAACCCGGATTCGGACAGTTAGAAGTTGAGGATCCAGGACCCCATCAGAGAACGGACCACACGAACTTGTGCTAGGGAAGTTGCTCTATGTCCAGAAGGTCTTTAAATTTCTGAAGAGGGTTGATTACAGGGGAAGATACTAGACATCAAAGAGGGGTTGGGGGAGGAATCTTAGATAGATTGAGATTTTTGTATTTCTTGGTGTACTTGTTGAAATATGCTCTCAAAGTCTCCTCAAAGTCTCTAGAAAACTCATCAATAGAGAGACTCTATTCTATGGGAAAGGTGTGTGATAGAAATAGGCAAGGCGTGTGATAGGAATAGGCAAGGCCTTTCCATAGATAATCTCAAATATAGTGCTCTATCAAATAGAGCTGAGCTAGGTGTATTATTTATAAAAGTAAACTAGAGAAGGATGATGCGGCTCAATGCTAGGCATACTGAATCCCTACATCTTTTAGTCCACAAGGCACCACAAAAATTTACAAGGATCCTAACTAATTTTCATCGCTACGGATGGATGAGGAAAAAGGAAAAAGAATTGGTTTATGTCTTGAAGGAATTCAAGGATTGCTTTGCTTGGAAGTATGTGGATATGAAGGGGAATTCCACCACCAAAAGTGGTGAAACCACACCACTCTATGCATGGATTTGGGCATCGCAATCACTTCTCCCAGCGCGTCAAAGTTGGGTCCCGACGAAGATATTGCAAAATCATCTTATTAGAGTTTCGGATCCGAAATGAGTCTGAATCGCATCTGATTACAATAAGAAAGATCCGGGTTGCTTGCCACAAATTTTTCCTTGCATGATTCGAATTTCATGCCTCTTCGACGTGGTTTGGGCCACGGTTGGAAATTTCCGCCATTTACCACGCTCGTGCATCTTTTTCGAGAACCCGGATTTGGACAGTTAGAAGTTGAGGATCCGAGACCCCATCAGAGAACGGACCACACGGACTTATGCTAGGGATGTTTCTCTATGTCCACATCACTCCGTGCATGGATTTGGGCATCGCAATCACTTCTCCCAGTGCGTCAAAGTTGGGTCTCGACAAAGATAGTGCAAAATTGCCATAACAGAGTTTCAGATCCGAAATGAGTCTGAATCGCATCTGAACACAACAAGAAAGATCCGGGTTGGTTGCCACATATATGTCCATGCATGATTCTATTTTCATGCCTCTTCGGCGCCGTTTGGGCCATGGTTCCGCCATTTGGCACGCTCGTGCATCTTTTTCGAGAACCCGAATTCAGACAGTTAGAAGTTGAGGATCTGGGACCCCTTGAGAGAATGGACCACATAGACTTGTGCTAGGGAAGTTGCTCTATGTCCACATCACTCCGTGCATGGATTTGGGCATCGCAATCACTTCTCCCAATGCGTCAAAGTTGGGTCCCGGGCGGCGAAGAGAGTGCAAAATCGCCATAACAGAGTTTGGGCTCCGAAATGAGTCCGAATCGCATCATCTGAACACAACAAGAAAGATCCAAGTTGCTTGCCACCCATTTGTCCATGCACGATTTGAATTTCATGCCTTTTCGGTGCCGTTTGGGCCACTGTTGGAAATTTCTGCCATTTACCATGCTCGTGCATCTTTTTCGAGAATCTGGATTCGGACAGTTAGAAGTTGAGGATCTGGGACCCCATCAGAGAACGGACCACACGGACTTGTGCTAAGGAAGTTCCTCTATGTCCACATCACTCTGTGCATGGATTCGGGCAGCGTAATCACTTCTCCCGGCACGTCAAAGTTGGGTTACGGCAAAGATAGTGCAAAATCGCCATTACAGAGTTTCGGATCCGAAATGAGTCCGAATCGCACCTGAACACAACAAGAAAGATCCGGGTTGCTTGCCACACATTTGTCTATGCTTGATTCGATTTTCATGCCTCTTCGGCGCCGTTTGGGCCACGGTTGGAAATTTTTGCCATTTGGCATGCTCGTGCATCTTTTTTGAGAACCCAGATCCGGACACTTAGAAGTTGAGGATCCGGGACCCCATCAGAGAACGGACCACACGGACTTGTGCTAGGGGAGCTTCTCTATGTCCAGATCACTCTGTGCATGGATTTGGACATCACAATCAATTCTCCCAGCGCGTCATAGTTGGGTCCCGGCAAAGATAGTGCAAAATCGCCATAACAGAGTTTCGGATCCGAAATGAGTCCGAATCGTTTCTGAACACAACAAGAAAGATCCGGGTTGCTTTCCACACATTTCTCCTTGCATGATTCAAATTTATGCCTCTTCCGCGCCGTTTGGGTCCCTGTTTGAAATTTCTGCCATTTGGCACGCTCGTGCATCTTTTTCGAGAACCGGGATTCGGACAGTTAGAAGTTGACGATTCGGGACCCCATCAGAGAACGGACCACACAGACTTGTGCTAGAAAGTTGCTGTATGTCCACATCACTCCGTACATGGATTTGGGCATCACAATCACTTCTCCTGGTGCGTCAAAGTTGGGTCCCGGTGAAGATAGTGCAAAATCGCCATAATAGAGTTTCGGATCCGAAATGAGTCCGAATTGCATCTGAACACAACAAGAAAGATCCGGGTTGCTTGCCACACATTTGTCCATGCATGATTCGATTTTCATGCCTCTTCGGTGCCGTTTGGGCTACGGTTGGAATTTTTCACCATTTGGCACGCTCATGCATCTTTTTCGAGAACCAGGATTCGGACAGTTAGAAGTTGAGGATCCGAGACCCCATCAGAGAACGGACCACACGGACTTGTGCTAGGGAAGTTTCTCTATTTCCACATCACTCTGTGCATTGATTTGGGCATCGCAATCACTTCTCCCAGTGCGTCAAAGTTGGGTCCCGACGGCGAAGATAGTGCAAAATCGCCATAACAGAGTTTCGGATCCGAAATGAGTCCGAATCGCATCTGAACACAACAAGAAAGATCCGGGTTTCTTGCCACATTTGTCCATGCATGATTCGATTTTCATGCCTCGTCGGCGCCGTTTGGGCCATGGTTGGAAATTTCCACCATTTGGCACGCTCGTGCATCTTTTTCGAGAACCCGAATTCAGACAGTTAGAAGTTGAGGATCTGGGACCCCATCAGAGAACGGACCACGAACTTGCGCTAGGGAAGTTGCTCTATGTCCACATCACTCCGTGCACGGATTTGGGCATCGCAATCACTTCTCCCAGCGCGTCAAAGTTGGGTCTCGACAAAGATAGTGCAAAATCGCCATAACAGAGTTTCGGATCCGAAATGAGTCTGAATCGCGAACACAACAAGAAAGATCCCGGTTGTGCTTGCCACACATTTATCCATGCATGATTCGATTTTCATGCCTCTTCGACGCCGTTTGGGCCACTGTTGGAAATTTTTGCTATTTATCACGCTCGTGCATCTTTTTCGAGAACCCGGATTCGAACAGTTAGAAGTTGAGGATCCAGGACCCCATCAGAGAACGGACCACACAAACTTGTGCTAGGGAAGTTGCTCTATGTCCACATCACTCCGTGCATGGATTTGGGCATCGTAATCACTTCTCCCAGCGCGTCAAAGTTGGGTCCCGGTGCGAAGATAGTGCAAAATCGCCTTATTAGAGTTTCGGATCCGAAATGAGTCTGAATCGCATCTGAACACAACAAGAGAGATCCGGGTTGCTTGCCCCACATTTGTCCTTGCATGATTTGAATTTTATGCCTCTTCGGCGCCATTTGGGCCACTGTTGGAAATTTCCACCATTTACCATGCTCGTGCATCTTTTTCGAGAACCCGGATTCGGACAGTTAGAAGTTGAGAAACTGGGACCCCATCAGAGAACGGACCACACGGACTTGTGCTAGGGAAGTTGCTCTATGTCCACATCACTCCATGCATGGATTTGGGCCTCGCAATCACTTCTCCTGGCACGTCAAATTTGGGTCCCGGCGAAAGTGCAAAATCGCCATAACAGAGTTTCGGATCCGAAATGAGTCCGAATCGCATCTGAACACAACAAGAAAGATCCGGCTTGCTTGCCACGCATTTGTCCACGCATGATTCGATTTTCATGCCTCTTCGGCGCCATTTGGGCCACTGTTGAAAATTTCCACCATTTACCATGCTCGTGCATCTTTTTCGAGAACCCGGATTCGGACAGTTAGAAGTTGAGAAACTGGGACCCCATCAGAGAACGGACCACACGGACTTGTGCTAGGGAAGTTGCTCTATGTCCACATCACTCCATGCATGGATTTGGGCCTCGCAATCACTTCTCCTGGCACGTCAAATTTGGGTCCCGACGAAGATAGTGCAAAATCGCCATAACAGAGTTTCGGATCCGGAATGAGTCCGAATCGCATCTGAACACAACAAGAAAGATCCGGGTTGCTTGCCACACATTTGCCCATGCATGACTCGATTTTCATGCCTCTTTGGTGCCGTTTGGGCCACGGTTGGAAATTTCTGCCATTTGGCACGCTCGTGCACCTTTTTCGAGAACCCGGATTTGGACAGTAAGAAGTTGAGGATCTGGGACCCCATGAAAGAACGGACCACACGGAATTGTGCTAAGGAAGTTTCTCTATGTCCACATCACTCCGTGCATGGTCCTAGTGCCATTCAACACACTTGTTTATCTCCTTGGTTCTCCTCATGGTCTCTTCTTGGAGTAATTGGTTTTGTTGATTTGCATGGTACACAGCTAGATCAATGCATTCTAGCTCTACCACATGGTAGAGCTAGATCGATGCATTCTAGCCCGACCACATGGTAGAGCTAGATCGGATGCAATTATAGCTCCTTGGTTCTCGTCATCATGTGAAGTAGGTCTCTTCTTAGAGTAATTGGTTTTGTTGATCTGCATGGTACACAGCTAGATTCGGGTTGCTTGCCATACATTTTTCCATGCATAATTCGAATTTCATGCCTCTTCGGCACCGTTTGGGTCACGGTTGGAAATTTCCGCCATTTGGCATGCTCGTTCATCTTTTTCGAGAACCCGGATTCGGACAATTAGGAGTTGAGGATCCGGGACCCCATCAGATAACGGACCACACGAACTTGTGCTAGGGAAGTTTCTCTATGTCCACATCACTCCGTGCATGGATTTGGGCATCGCAATCACTTCTCCTAGTGCGTCAAAGTTGGGTCCCGACGAAGATAGTGCAAAATCGCCATAATAGAGTTCCGGGTCCCGAATGAGTCCGAATCGCATCTAAACACAACAAGAAAGATCGAGGTTGCTTGCCACACATTTGTCCATGCATGATTCGAATTTCATGCCTCTTCAGTGCCGTTTGGGCCACAATTGGAAATTTCCACCAGTGGATACGCTCGTGCATCTTTTTCGAGAACCCGGATTTGGACAGTTAGAAGTTGAGGATCCGGAACCCCATCAGAGAACGGACCACACGGACTTGTGCTAGGGAAGTTGCTCTATGTCCACATCACTCCGTGCATGGATTTGGGCATCGCAAACAGTTCTCCCTGCGCGTCAAAGTTGGGTCCCGGCGAAGATAGTGCAAAATCGCCATAACAGAGTTTCGAATCCGAAATGAGTCGGAATCGCATCTGAACATAACAAGAAAGATCCGGGTTGCTTGCCACACATTTGTCAATGCATGATTCGATTCTCATGCCTTTTCGGCGCAGTTTGGGCCACTGTTGGAAATTTTTGCCATTTATCACGCTCGTGCATCTTTTGAGAACCCGGATTCGGACAGTTAGAAGTTGAGGATCCAGGACCCCATCAGAGAATGGACCACACGAGCTTGTGCTAGGGAAGTTGCTCTATGTCCACATCACTCCGTGCATGGATTTGGGAATCGTAATCACTTCTCCCAGCACGTCAAAGTTGGGTCCCGTCGTGCGAAGATAGTGCAAAATCACCATAACAGAGTTTCAGATCCAAAATGAGTCCGAATCGCATCTGAACACAACAAGAAATCTGGGTTGCTTGCCACACATTTTTCCTTGCATGATTCGAATTTCATGCCTCTTCGACGCGGTTTGGGCCACTGTTAGAAATTTTTACCATTTACCACGCTCGTGCATCTTTTCGTCGAGAACCTGGATTCGGACAGTTAGAAGTTGAGGATCCGGGATCCCATCAGAGAACGGACCACATGGACTTGTGCTAGGGAAGTTGCTCTATGTCCACATCACTCCGTGCATGGATTTGGACATCGCAATCACTTCTCCCAGCGCGTCAAAGTTGGGTGCCGGGGCGAAGATAGTGCAGAATCGCCATATCAGAGTTTCAAATTCGAAATGAGTCCGAATCGCATCTCAACACAACAAGAAAGATCCGGGTTGCTTGCCACACATTTGTCCATGCATGATTCGATTGTCATGCCTCTTCGGCGCCGTTTGGGCCACGGTTGGAAATTTTCGCCATTTGGTACGCTCGTGCATCTTTTTCGAAAACCCGGATTCGGGCAGTTAGAAGTTGAGGATCCGGGACCCCATCAGAGAACGGACCACACGGACTTGTGCTAGGAAAGTTGCTCTATGTCCACATCACTCCGTGCATGGATTTGGGCATCGCAATCACTTCTCCCAGTGCGTCAAAGTTGGGTCTCGACGAAGATAGTGCAAAATCGCCATAACAGAGTTTCGGATCCGAAATGATTCTGAATCGCATCTGAACACAACAAGAAAGATTCGGGTTGGTTGCCACACATTTGTCCATGCATGATTCGATTTTCATGCCTCTTCGGCGCCGTTTGGGCCACGGTTGGAAATTTCCGCCATTTGGCACGCTCGTGCATCTTTTTCGAGAACCCGGATTCGGACAGTTAGAAGTTGAGGATCCGGGACCCCATTAGAAAACGGACCACACGGACTTGTGCTAGGGAAGTTGCTCTATGTCCACATCACTCCGTGCATGGATTTGGATATCACAATCAATTCTCCCAACGCGTCAAAGTTGGGTTCCGGCGAAGATAGTGCAAAATCGCCATAACAGAGTTTCGGACCCGAAATGAGTCCGAATCGAATCTGAACACAACAAAAAATATCCAGGTTGCTTTTCACAATTTGTCCTTGCATGATTCGAATTTTATGCCTCTTCGGCGCCGTTTGGGCCCCTGTTGGAAATTTCTGCCATTTGGCACGCTCGTGCATCTTTTTCGAGAACCCGAATTCGGACAGTTAGAAGTTGAGGATCCAGGACCCCATCAGAGAACGGACCACACGGACTTGTGCTAGGGAAGTTGCTTTATGTCCACATCACTCCGTGCATGGATTTGGGCATTGCAATCACTTCTCCCGGCGCGTCAAAGTTTGGTCCCGACGAAGATAGTGCAAAATCGCCATTACAGAGTTTCGGATCCGAAATGAGTCCAAATCACATCTGAACACAACAAGAAAGATCCGGGTTGCTTGCCACACATTTGTCCATGCATGATTCGATTGTCATGCCTCTTCAGCGCCGTTTGGGCCACGGTTGGAAATTTCTGCCATTTGGTACGCTCGTGCATCTTTTTCGAAAACCCGGATTCGGGCAGTTAGAAGTTGAGGATCCGGGACCCCATCAGAGAACGGACCACACGGACTTGTGCTAGGGAAGTTGCTCTATGTCCACATCACTCCGTGCATGGATTTGGGCATCGCAATCACTTCTCCCAGCGCATCAAAGTTGGGTCTCGACGAAGATAGTGCAAAATCGCCATAACAGAGTTTCGGATCCGAAATGAGTCTGAATCGCATCTGAACACAACAAGAAAGATCCGGGTTGGTTGCCACACATTTGTCCATGCATGATTCTATTTTCATGCCTCTTCGGCACCGTTTGGTCCACGGTTGGAAATTTCCGCCATTTGGCACACTCGTGCATCTTTTTCAAGAACCCGGATTCGGACAGTTAGAAGTTGAGGATCTGGGACCGCTTGAGAGAACGGACCACACAGACTTGTGCTAGGGAAGTTGCTCTATGTCCACATCACTCCGTGCATGGGTTTGGGCATCGCAATCACTTCTCCCAGTGCATCAAAGTTGGGTCCCGGGGCGAAGATAGTGCAAAATCGCCATAACAGAGTTTTGGCTCCGAAATGAGTCCAAATCGCATCTGAACACAACAAGAAAGATCCAAGTTGCTTGCCACACATTTGTCCATGCATGATTTGAATTGCATGCCTTTTCGGCACCGTTTGGGCCACGGTTGAAAATTTCCGCCATTTGGCACGCTCGTGCATCTTTTTCGAGAACCCGGATTTGGACAGTTAGAAGTTGAGGATCCGGGACCCCATCAAAGAACGGACCACACAGACTTGTGCTAGGGAAGATTCTCTATGTCCACATCACTCCCTGCATGGATTTGGGCATCGCAATCAGTTCTCCCAGCGCATCAAAGTTGGGTCCCGGCCAAGATAGTGCAAAATTGCCATAACAGAGTTTCGGGTCCGAAATGAGTCCGAATCACATCTGAACACAACAAGAAAGATCCCGGTTTCTTGCCACACATTTGTCCATGCATAATTCGAATTTCATGCCTCTTCGGTGCCGTTTGGGCCACGGTTGGAAATTTCCACCATTTGGCACGCTCGTGCATCTTTTTCGAGCACCCGAATTCGGACAGTTAGAAGTTGAGGATCCGGGACCCCATCAGAGAACAGACCACATGGACTTGTGATTGGGAAGTTGCTATATGTCCACATCACTCCGTGCATGGATTTGGACATCACAATCAGTTCTCCCAGCGCGTCAAAGTTAGGTCCCGGCCGGCGAAGATAGTGCAAAATCGCCATAACAGAGTTTCGGGTCCGAAATGTGTCCGAATCGCATCTGAACACAACAAGAAAGATCCTAGTTGCTTGCCACACACTTTTCCATGCATGATTCGAATTTCATGTCTCTTCGACGCCGTCTGGGCCACGGTTGGAAATTTCTGCCATTTGCCACGGTAGACCTCAAATTTATTCTAGCTCTACCACATGGTAGAGCTAGACCTCAAAGCATTCTTGCTCTACAATGTGGTCTAGGTAGAACACAGCTCTACTGCATGGTAGAGCCAGATCAAATGTAATTCTAGCTCCTTGGTTCTCGTCATGGTGTCTTCTTAAAGTAATTGGTTTTGTTGATTTGCATGGTACACAGCTAGATCAATGCATTCTAGCTCTACCACATGGTAGAGCTACACCTCAAATGCAATTCTAGCTCCACCACATGGTAGAGCTAGACCTTAAAGCATTCTAGTTCTACGATGTGGTCTAGGTCGATGCATTCTAGCTCCACCACATTGTAGAGCTAGATCGAATGCAATTGTAGCTCCTTGGTTCTCGTCATGTGTAGTTGGTCTCTTCTTAGAGTAATTGGTTTTGTTGATCTGCATGGTACACAGCTAGATCGATGAATTCTAGCTCCACCACATGGTAGAGCTAGACCTGAAATGCAATTCTAGCTCCACCACATGGTAGAGCTAGACCTCAAAGCATTCTAGCTCTATGATGTGGTCTAGCTAGAATACAGCTCTACCACATGGTATAGTTAGATCAAATGCAATTCTAATAATTGGTTTTGTTGATCTGCATGGTACACAGCTAGATCGATGCATTCTAGCTCTACCACATGGTAGAGCTAGACTTCAAATGAAATTCTAGCTCCACCACATGATAGAGCTAGACCTAAAAACATTCTAGCTCTATGATATGGTCTAGGTTAGATACAGCTCTGCCACGTGGTAGAGCTAGATCAAATGCAATTCTAGCTCCTTGGTTCTTGTCATGTAAAGTAGGTCTCTTCTTGGAGTAATTGATTTTGTTAATCCGCATGGTACACAGCTAGATCGATGCATTCTAGCTTCACCACATGATAGAGCTAGACCTCAAATTAATTCTAGCTCCACCACATGGTAGAGCTAGACCTCAAAGCATTCTTGCTCTAAATTGTGGTCTAGGTTGAATACAGCTCTACCGCGGGTGGTAGAGCTAGATCAAATGTAATTCTAGCTCCTTGGTTCTCGTCATGGTCTCTTCTTGGAGTAATTCGTTTTGTTGATTTGCATGGTACACAGCTAGATCAATGCATTCTAGCTCTACCACATGGTAGAGCTAGACCTTAAATGCAATTCTAGATCCACCACATGGTAGAGCTAGACCTCAAAGCATTCTAGCTCTACGATGTGGTCTAGGTTGGATACAGCTCTACCACGTTAGATAAAATGCAATTCTAGCTCTACCATATGGTAGAGCTAGACCTCAAATGAAATTCTAGATCCACCACATGGTAGAGTTAGACCTCAAAGCATTCTAGCTCTACGATGTGGTCTAGGTAGAATACAGCTCTACCACGTGGTAGAGCTAGATTAAATGCAATTCTAGCTCCTTTGGTTCTTGTCATGTGAGGTGGGTCTCTTAATCTTGGAGTAATTGGTTTTGTTGATGTGTATGGAACACAGCTAGATCGATGCATTCTTGCTCTACCACATGGTAGAGCTAGACCTCAAAGCTTTCTACCTCTATGATTCTAGCTCCACCACATGGTAGAGCTAGACCTCAAATGCAATTCTAGCTCCACCACATGGTAGAGCTAGACCTCAAAGCATTCTATCTCTACAATGTGGTTTAGGTAGAATAGATCTCTACCACAGTTACATTCAACCTTAGCGGTTACATTCATTGAAGTCTAGCTCTACCACATGGTAGAGCTAGAAGAATGCATTCTAGCTCCACCACATGGTGGAGCTGGACCTCAAAGCATTCTAGCTCTACGATGTGGTCTAGGTAGAATACAGCTCTACCATGTGGTAGAGCTAGATCAAATGCAATTCTAGCTCCTTGGTTCTTGTCATGTGAAGTAGGTCTCTTCTTGGAGTAATTGGTTTTGTTGATGTGTATGGAACACAGCTAGATCGATGCATTCTTGCTCTACCACATGGTAGAGCTAGACCTCAAAGCTTTCTACCTCTACGATTCTAGCTCCACCACATGGTAGAGCTAGACCTCAAATGCAATTCTAGCTCCACCACATGGTAGAGATAGACCTCAAAGCATTCTATCTCTACAATGTGGTTTAGGTAGAATACAGCTCTACCTTCACAATTTAACAAAATTCATCTATTTGTTGCTAGTGATGTGGGTGTGGATACTTTTGAGGATCTAGGACCAATGACTCTATCTTATATTTCTGTAGTTGATTCTCATCCCGATATATTGAATGCATAAATATTGGGGTACCTGGGATCCATGAGGATCAACTAGATCCCAAGGCATTCATTATTGAACGAATAGTAAGAGATAAACAAGATACTATGTTCTCTCGAGGGTGGAAGTTAGATTGTACAAGTCAAGAAATAACTCTTGAAGAGTTGCAAGCTTCCATTGCTTATTGTGTGAAAGGCAAACAAAAAAAAGAGAAAATTCCCTCTAAAAATCCAGTTCAAAAAAAGGCAAAAAGCAATACAGGTAGTATGGATGTAGATGAAGCAGTTCTTAAATCTACAGTAGAGAAAACAGGCTTGGAAAATTCAACAAAAATAAGATTTGTGGATCCCAAAGTTTTAGAAAATGAGGTGCAAAAGGCACTAAAGAGTGATACAGAGGGTATGGAAAAATACTCTAAGTATTTTCCATTCAAGTACAAAGAGTATGAGATCCCTGTAGATCAATGCTGGCTAGCTTCTGATCACTATAACTCCCGTCAAATAGAACCTCACCGTGTGGATGAATGCGTGTTATTTTTTGGTGCAAGTGCAAACAGGCCAGGAGCGTGTGCATACTTGATGCCTGTAAAGAATGCTGGCAAGAAGAAAGGAATTCCAATGAAACTAAGTGAGGTAACAGAGGAGAAACTCACTGAGTATTCATATTGGATTATTGATGGTCAACATTCCATCTATGCTGCAAAATTCTTACGATATCGAGAAATGGGAAAAGATGGTCGTGCTCAAGACCTGATACAAGTGTATGAAAAAAGGAAGGCTCGAATTGTTGTAGATCCAGAGCCACAAGTTGCGACGGCCATATCTGTTATAGCTAATAAAGAGGCCCAATCATTATATGTCAAACAACCATACTATGATGTCTTGCAGCACTTGAGGAGTCAGTGGATCTTCAAAAATTCTCCGTCAAGGCCAGCATCTGGAGTAACAGAGGGCTCATCATCTCGTGTAGACTGGGATTTATGTCCATATCCCTTGCTCTCTTATAATTATATGTTTTGAAAAAAATACTTGATTTTGATCTTTTTTTCTTTTATTTCTTTGCAGAAATTTTTGCGAATGGCTAGAATTACGGTGGGAGCATCCTTCATTTCAAAGCAGTCTCACATGGTGATTTACTCTGATGAAGTTTTCAAAGGCTGGCTTGAAATCATGGAGAAGAAAAACAAGAAACCAACTGCCACAGTTTTCAGATGTCTTGCTCTGGGCTAGATGAACAAGAAGTCAAACAAATACAATCAGAAATCAGGTCTGGAAAAATTATTCTTTCAAAGGGTACTAAGGATGTAGATGTAATTGACATGCTAGAGCGTATCAAGCAGCTCAAGCAAGATAAAATTATTCAAGATGCATTGCTTGTAGAGTTCAACACTCTGAACAAGGACAAACAATGTCAAGATTGGTCAGAATTGACTATCACCTATAGCATCAATGAGGTTGTATACTCAGTTCTTTTGAAGTTATGTGATGTGTATATAAAGTCAAAGCTACAGGTTGGATTAAAGAAGACTGATTTTCCAGTAGAAGCAAGGCAATATGTGGAGTGGAATATTAGCCTTAGCAAAGAAAGTTCAACCTTGTCCTTGGATCTTCCTTGGTGTATTTATGCTGTGAGTCTTCCGTTCGACGGGAGTTACTACTTGATGCGCCACCTCAACAATCCAATTTCCATTGGGTTATGTGTTCTGGATAACACTGAAGATTTGGGAAGAAATATGCATTGAGATGTGGAATCATTTTGCAATCTTTTGAACGACATTATGATCATTACAGCAGCTGGTATAGCTCTTGAGATTTCTTAGCATGAGTAACAATGTTTTTCTCTTTTCTCATTTCTTCCACGGAGTGATCCAGCCCCAACATCATCAAATGAAGACTCGGTTTGATTCCAAGGTCTTCGATGGCTACTTTCACAAGTGCTTGCCAAACCAAAGGAGGATAGCATTTCTTGGTGACAAGATCCATAAGCATGTTTGTTGCTATGTTATACTCCCAATCTTGTCCCTTTAGAATTCCTTCTGTCCATGTGCTCAAGGGTCTTTGAGAAGTCTGGTGAGAGGCTGGGGAGGAATCTATATGTGGCAACCATGAGTGCCAAAACCTGAAAAACACTCAAAATGTGAGATGTCCTCATCTCGCAGGTGGAGTATGATCTCTTTCATCTTCTTCTTCTTCTTCAATCACTTCTAGCGTTACTGCCTTGGAAGTGGATGGCTGATTTGGGAAAAACTCTTTTTGACTTCCCCTCTTGTGAGGTAGAGGTCTTGCATTACTTTGGATTGAAACTGCAGGTTGGATAGAGGGACTACTTCTGGGATTTCCCTGATTTTGGCGGATAGAACCCTGATTACTCTAGAAGGAAGGGACTGGAGTCTGGAATCTTGATCCCTGATTTCCCTGGCCTGAAAACCTTGATCCAAAAGGAGTTGGGCAATCCATACTGCGATGTCCAAATCCTTGATAGTTATGGCATTTCACTCTCTTGTTCAAGGGTGGAACTTCTGAGGTTGAAATCTAGGGGATTGAGTTTTGGGAAAAGGACATTTCTTCCATTCTGGAACTTACCATATCTTGGGTTTGACTTTGATATCTCTTAGGCAGAGGAAGGTTGGAATCACCTTCTGGGAATAAAAACCTTTTAAAAGGTGATGGTGCTGGCTTTGGCGGGACTTTGACATCAAAGGCTTTGGCGAAATCCTTCGCTATTCTTACTGCTTTGGCCATTGAGATAGGTTTGGCAATCTTGACTAAAGTATCCAATGGCTCGTTCATTCCCCGAATGAACTTGGCCATCAGCTGCTCTTCATCCAATTGAGGGAAATATTTAAGGAGAAGGGCAAAAGCCTGATGGTACTCTTCAATTGTCCAGTTTTCTTGCTTTAGTTCCAAGAACTCATTCATCTTAGTTTCAAAAGGCGGGGGGACAAAACCTCTTTCTGAGGTAAGCCTTGAGATCGGTCCAGGTTTGGGTATTTCGGTCGAGACGGTTTGTCTCGCAGTGATTCCTCCATGCAACCCTGGCCGTTTCCACAATATTTAACCTGGCGAGAGCCATCTTGCTTCTCTCATTGTAGCCAGCTACATCAAAATATTCCTCCATGGCCTCAATCCACTTTTTTACAACTTCACCTAACTGTTCCCCTTCACCCTTGAAAGGTTTAGGCTGCGAACTATGAAGAGTTTTACGAACATCCAGGTCTAGCTCTTCTTCATCGAGTTGGAAGTTAACATTTCTACCACGACGACCTCGATCCATGTTCTTATCAATCCGAAAATTCTTGTTAAGTCTCTTTATTTATGATTCAATCCGATTTTTGATTCAACTGATTTCGGGGTTCTCTAAATAGGTCAGCTCCTCACAGAATCAAGGGATAAAGATACTCATATAGAACGCATTATCAGTTAAGTGTGATTTTTGTCATAAACGATTTTTATGCATAAATGGATGCATAAAAAAATTCTTTTATATTATTACTAACAATCAAAGGAATACCACGGAAAGATCGAGACATGGTGAAGTTTGTTCAGCTCGAGATTTTTTGGATTTTGAAGACAGTGTGTAACTTCTTAATGGGCTTTCCTTGTATCTTCAATACTTTGATTTGGTGATGTTTTGACTTGTTATATCCTTGGTTCATTTTTTAGTAGTATTTAGTTCTTTTGATTTTATACAATGCCTTTATTATTTTTGTAGCTCTCTCTAAATTGGGCTTTGGAATCTAGAATCACCAAGTTATGGATCCTAACATGTTCATTGACAAATTCACTTTTTACATAACCAATTGGTGAATTTGGAAAGCCTACTTGGTGGTCGCACAATGGCCAGCTGGTGAATCTGAAAATCTAGCTTATAAATCTAAGATGATAGAGCTAGAGATCCTCTCATTTACTTCAATCCTACCCTGTGGTAGATCTAGATTTCAATAGGTCTACAATTTGGTGGAGCTAGCTACCTCTTCAAAGTGGTGGACCAAGAATCCATTAAAGTCTAGCTACCTCTTCAAAGTGGTGGAGCTAGGCCAATGCACCCCCCCAAAGACAGTTTTTGCAGAGCATCCATTTAAGTCTAGCTCTACCATATGGTAGAGCTAGGCCAATGCATTTCTAGCTCCACGACATGGTAGAGCTAGTCCAAATGCAATTCTAGCTCCTTGGTTCTTGTCATGTGCGATGAGCTAGAACCCATTGAAGTCTAGACCTAGAACCTATGGAAGTCTACTGGCTCCACCCATAAAGAAGCTATCTTGATCCCCAACTCAACCACGTGGTAAAGCAAGACTTATAAATTCTAGCTCTACCATATGGAAAATCTAAAACATCTAAAATTTTAGCTTTACCATATAGTTGAGTGGTTTTGTGTTTCTCACCTCCACCTACTCTTGGAGCTCAAGGGTTGATCTCAAGGCCTACTTCCTGTTGAAATATACAAGTGAATAGGGTGTGTGTGGGAACAAGCTCTTGTATAGAGGCTGTAAAAGAGAAGATGTAATTGTGAAAGAACCTGTGAAAAGGTGAGAAGAATCTACTGGGAGAGAATAATGGGTAGCATGAGGGAATTTAGGAGTGTGGAGTTATTCTGGGAGATAATCAGGGAAAAGAGAAGAGGTGGAGAGAATCAGGCAAAAGGTGGAGATATTCTGGGAGTGAATCATGGAGAAATCAATGGGATTTGATGCTTGATGTAAACTCTATAAATTGAGGCATAGGCCTAATGAGAATTTGCTGGTTTTTGAGTATCCATGCCTACATTAATTTATTTGCTAATTATTCACTAATTACATCTTAATCATTTGCTAATCACTTTGTTAATGATGTTGATTCTAGTGTTTGATCCACCATAGCTCATCATTATGCTCAAATTTCAACATGGTATCAGAGCCATGCCTAGAATCCATCAGATTTATGAGCTCATTATTTAATTAATCAAGATTAGTAGAAAATTATAATTTTCCCTCTTTTTTCAATTAGCCTCTGTACCCCCAGCCAGTAGAGGAGCTCCCTCTCCTTGCACACTCAACCATTGCCCAAACCCTTCTAGTCTAAGATAGGTAACCCATAGGATCTCCAGCCCATCAAATCAGAAGCGCAAACCGCCCACGCAAGCTCCCGATTTTCGTTGATTAAAAAGCTACGTTTTTCTGCAGTAAATCAATCATTTCTACTTCATCAAATCAAATGGGTCTAATTCCTCTTAGCCCCGGGGGTTTTCAAGCATGCTCTACAAGCTGGTGAAGATAGAATTCAGTTTCATCAAGTCTACAGTGAGATCCAAGCTCTTCATCAAATACTCTGTTTTCTGCACACAAAATAGAGCATTAATTTGCTAATCAGTGATTAATCAGTGCTAATCACTGTATTTTGGTGCAATTGAGGGTTCAAATTAACCATTAGGTATCTGATACAGATCCCTATAACTTCAGATTTCAAATCAGAGTTGGTTTGATACTGCAACCATCCCGTACAAATTGGTTACCCTTGATTCAATGTAATTTCTGGTAAAATTGTGCTGATAAAATTGTGAAAATCATCATTTTGCATTTAACCTTTGGTTAATGCCCATAAATCTCACTCAAATTCAAGATTATGCACAGCCAGAGTTGCATTTGGAATGTGCATGAGAATGAATGCTATACGCATTATGTATTGGGCACATTGCATTAGTGTAAAAATGGGAACAGACACTGCCCTTGTCCAGAATAAGGCAAGAGGTAAGACCTCCCGCATAAATTTGGGTTTGCATTGCATAATGATACAAAATAAACATAAAAAGCCAAAAGGAACTATCAGCAAAACATTGAAACATGTTGCTCACATGGAGCAAAAAGACCTGACGGACAAGCTCATGGCCCCAGCCATGAAAGAAGAAGAATATCTCTTTCCAAGAAGAGGATCCACACCGAGAAGAAGATCTAAAGGAAGACATGCCACGAGAAGAGAAGCTGCCCCAAGAAGACTGAAAGAAGAGACGGACACGTGGAGAGATGCTGCCACGACAAGAAGACTGAAGAAAAGAGAAGATGTGAGGCTCCAAAGAGTGAGGAGCCATGTGAAAATCTCTGAGAGAGAAAGAGAGAGAGACCCCACAACCCAATGTAACCTGCCCCAATAAAGTAAAACCACCTCTGAGCCACCGATGATGTAGGCCACGTGGTAGATGTATGTGTGAGCACTTTAGTCAAGGTCGCGGGCACTTATAGTAGCCTTGGACACATTGAGAGAGAGAGTGTCAAGAACTATGGAGTTTAGGGACTTGAGGCACTGGTCGCGGACTGTCAAGTAAGAAAGAAACTTGATACAGGGTCCAGGTGTGCTGAGATAACTTGAGGGGAGGAGTAGACACTGGTCGCTGACTACCAAGTAAGGGGAGGCAAACTTGGTATAGGGTCTAGGTGTACTAGGAGTATTCACTTGAGGGGAGGTGTTGAAATATACAAGTGAATAGGGTGTGTGTGGGAACAAGCTCTTGGATAGAGGCTGTAAAAGAGAAGATGTAATTGTGAAAGAACCTGTGAAAAGGTGAGAAGAATCTACTGGGAGATAATAATGGGTAGCATGAGGGAATTTAGGAGTGTGGAGTTATTCTGGGAGATAATCAGGGAAAAGAGAAGAGGTGGAGAGAATCAGGCAAAAGGTGGAGATATTCTGGGAGTGAATCATGGAGAAATCAATGGGATTTGATGCTTGATGTAAACTCTATAAATTGAGGCATAGGCCTAATGAGAATTTGCTGGTTTTTGAGTATCCATGCCTACATTAATTTATTTGCTAATTATTCACTAATTACATCTTAATCATTTGCTAATCACTTTGTTAATGATGTTGATTCTAGTGTTTGATCCACCATAGCTCATCATTATGCTCAAATTTCAACACTTCCAACAAGAGCTCCCTTGCAAACTGGCTCTACCAAATGGTAGAGCTAGAACAATGGGTGTATTTGGAAATCCATTTTAAACCCTCCAATTCTAGAGTGAGCAAGTAGAATTGATAATTGGTATCCAAACATGATTTCCTTTTAGATTACACCAATAAACATGTGTTAAGTGTGAGTGTTACAATTGTAAATTCTTGTAGTTTGAAAGATTGTTGAGTCAATGTTACTTTTTTTTCTTTTAGATCCCGAAATTGAGATAGTAGCACCAAGTGAAGTAGCTACGGAATGCCACAATCAAACTGTGGATGAGAGCTTCTCCCACACATTCAGTGATGTCCATCCAAAAGGTTTATTAAAGACAAATGCTGACAATGAAATCGGGGTACCTAAATCTCCAACAAATGAAGCAATGGGTGAGAGTTTCCAGCCCGAAGAAGAAGTACCAAGAAGTACCAACACTGCTATCTCCAAGAAATCAGTGTTGACAATTATGTTGGACCTGAATGGTCTACTACTGAAACGTTGTCAACAACAACCATCTTCAATACATGAAACTATTCAAATGGATTCAAAACGATATATTGTACTAAGGCCAAGATGTATCCAATTCTTGAAGATTTTAGTAAAAAATATTAATGTTGGGATCTGATCAACAGCGACAAAGAGTAATGCTCTTCAAATATTGAGAATATTACAAGATAGAGTAGGAGAGATATTGCCTTTTTTTGTAGTTTGGGCTCAAGAGGCTTGCGAGAAGGATAAAAGTGGTAAAATAGCTAGACCTGATAATCCAACAGTTCACAGGCAATGTTCAAGCCATTGTCAAAAATCGCTTCATATTTTGATTGTGATGCTCGTACAAGGGATGTGCTTCTCCTGATAATAATTGTATATATCCTGCAAAGTTTGATGAAGAAAAGATGGTCGACAATATTCTCATTGATGAGCTGCTCCCTTACTTATTGCAGCTTGATGAGAGTGAAGATGTGCGTGAGATCATTGGCTCTAATCGCTACGGACAACCTCCAGTATCCAATGAAAATGAATACAGAGATGTGGTAGATTTTTGGAGAAAGCGCAATTTAAATTGGTCACAGAAGACAATCTACACTGATAGGCTACCACTATCAGAGATTATACAAAAGTTTGTCGACAATCAAGAGGTATTAGCGAGACAATATGAAAACAAAAGAGAAGAGATAATAGAAATTATGGCAAAAGAATGAGTCAGTATTGCTAGCATGAGGGGACCACAAGTGATTTCTCTAGCTAGAAAATTGGGTTCTACCACAATGCAGTTGAAGGCAGCCAATGCATAAACAAGGTGTTAAATGAGTACAATCTTCTCCAACGGGATAGAAATAACTAAGGTACTACCCAACATAAATGATAATTATAACCAAATACATGATTTTATACAACAATTTTGTATTCACAATGAAGAAACTTAATTTATGATGGGTTCTTGCAGATTTATTTCAAGGATATTGTTCCAAGGAGTATTCACTTAAAGAAGCCATTTGTCACAAGGATTGTATTTTTTTGGAGGAATTTTATCTTTTTGTAATCATGAATTGACAAGAAATTTTGTCCTATTTTTAAAGTAGTGGCAAATGTATTACTCTTTAGATAATTTTATAAATGTTGGAGTGCACTCTACTATAAGGGGCCTCCTACTTTGAAAATGTATGGAAGCTTGATCTTTGTCTTATGATTTTAATTCCTACATATTTGGACTATGGTAGAGCTAGATCAATGCCTTCTAGCTCCACCTCATGGTAGAGCTAGACTTCAAAGCATTCTAGCTCCACGACATGGTAGAGCTAGACTTGAAAGCGTTCTAGCTCTACCATATGGTAGAGCTAGATCAATGCATTCGAGCTCTTCCACGTCACCACATGGTTGAGTTGGACTTCAAACCATTCTAGTTCTACCATGGGATCTAGTTAAAATATTTTGATACAGCTCTACCACGTGTTAGAGATGGACTTCAAATATTATTTCTAATTTTGCCATGGGATCGAGCTAGAATACTTTGATATAGCTCTATCACATGGTAGAACTAGATTTAAAAATATTCTAGCCCTACCACATGGTTGAGCTAGAACAGTGCATTCTAGCTCAACCACGTGGTTGATCTAGATCAATGCATTCTAATTTCACCACATTCTGATACCTGCTAGCACATTTTGTTGCGTCTTTTTAGTACGTCACATGTCCAAGAAAATCCAGAGTGTACGCAGACAGTTGGTTCAGTGCCGTCTTGACCGTCTATGGGAAATTGATGCAAGGTTGTGCTTTGTGCATCCCTCTGAGGGGGTTATCATACTGACATGGTATTTGTCAGACCCAATATGTGTACCCCTACGCAAAGAGGATGATAGGAGGGCTATTATTCTAAACCTCAATGGTTTGTTGTGCCATGTTGTCGAAACCCAATATGATGAGAAGGATCCTCCTTATAGCAACGAGTTGGTAAAATACCCAATTAACCAATATCGTTATGTCCTATCTCACAAGGATGCACATGAGTTCTTAGATTGGTGTATTCAATTCTTTTATGTTTTTATTTGGAGCGCATGTAGGAGAACTAAGCTCTCTGGAATAATTGACACAGTATTTCCACAACAAAAGCCCAAGTTTGCAGGTGTTCTCTCACAAGAGCATTCAATTTGTTCAAAATCCACATGGGTTGTGCAAAATAGACAAGTTTTCTTTAAAAAGCTTGAGACCTTTTGGGGTCTCCATCGTTTGTACAATAAGAAAAATACATTGATAATTGATGATAGCTACTATAAGGTGTTTAAGAATGAGCGAGGAACCTGGTTAATAGTCCCAGAATTGTACCATCAACCTTCCAAGGAAAGGTATAGTTTTTTGACAGAAGATTTAAGAAATTGGTTGTTTTTATGGCTACAGAATGAAGATCGGCAAGAGTATACATGGGATAATGCCTTTGAAGAAAAACCTAACCAATTCTCAGATGATGTGATGAAGAAATGGCTTGAAGAAGAGAAATTGGAAGTAGAGAATAGGAAAAAGGCAGAGCTGTGGAAGCGACAGCAAAGCAGGAGGCTAATGCTGAGGCAGAGAGGCAGGACAACTTGAAATTCAAAGAAAGCAACGAGAGGAGGCTGAAGCTAAGGCAGAGAGGCAAGCAGAGAGTGAAAATCAAGCAAAGCAACAAGAGGAGGCATCATGAAAGTAATACACCACCATGAAGCTCATTTTGTTTGTCCCTAATATAATCAAATGTAGAGGATGCAAGTAATTTGGCCTTTTTTTAATGTAATAAAAGTCCATATATTGAAATATGATATTGTAATCAGGCCTCTTATGGAGCATACTGTTCAAATGTTTGCCTTTGCAAAGCATTGAACAAATTCTAGCACAAGCAATAAATTCATGTTCATTTACAATGTCTTATTATAATTGAGTCATAAATGGAGTGCATCCTTCTCTAAGGGGACTCCTTTTATCCTTTTATCTTTTGGTCAAACTTTGCAAATTATTATTTTTTTAGTAGAGTAGGTGAAGACTTTTAACTATCATTTTGACAAAGGGCATCCTACTGCAAGGAGACTCTTTCTATCTTTAATAATGTTAATTTGTAGTAGTTGTGTATATAAGGAAACTTTCACCATGTCAAATTATAAATTCTTGTTTATTTAGTCTTTGTTCATTACAATGCAATCTTAAAATTGGAGAGTGCATCCTACTCTAAGGGGACTCTCAATATACAATCTCTTGTATCAATGTTTTTACTTGGGGGTCTAGATTGAACAAATGGTAGATCTTGGTTCTATCAATGCGTTCTTGCTCCACGTGGTAGAGCTAGCTCAGAATTCTAGCTCTACCATGTGGTAGAGCTAGAATCCCTTAAAATCAAGCTCCACCATATGGGATGGTAGAGCTAGAATTCTATGTCTATATTTACCATGTGGTGGAGCTACCATCCATTGAAGTCTAGCTGTATAATTTCATGGAGCTAGCTAGCTCCACCATGTGGTATCTTATTGAGGTCTAGCTCCACCATGTGGTGGAGGTAGCAGCCATGGTCTCTTCATGGTATTTTGGCCTAACCACATGGTGGAGCTAGTATCCATGTGTGGTAGACCTAAACCTTTGGAAGTCATACAATACGACTAGAATTTTGAGCCTAGATCTACCGTTTGGTGGAGCTTGCATCCACCGAAGTCTAGCTCTATAATGTCCAAGTGGTGGAACATGATCTAGAATGGATAAGTCATGGATCAAGAAATTCTTTTCAGCTCTATAATAGACAAGCGCTAGATCTAAAGTGAAGAGATAAAGTGATTGACATTGGACTGCTAGCCATGCTAGACACCTCAATATGAGCAACAAGGCAAATATCTCGCTACATTGTCCATTTCAGACAAATAACTACACGAGTTTTCTTTAAAAAAGTTCATTTCTTTTGGGGTCTCCATGTGTTCAACAATCAAGATAATAATTGAGAGAATAATCTAAGTGTGTGATCTTGTGAGTACACAAAATGAACATGCTTAAAAAGAAGCTCAATACCTCATTCAATCAATACACCCCCATGACACTAGCACATTTTGTTACTCCCTTTTGTAATTAAATGTAAATAGTCTCTACTATTATAATAAAATATAAAGGGTCTTTGTAATCTAGCCATCTTCGGGAGCGTGCTGTTCAATTGTGTGCCTTTTGCAAGGCATTGAACATATTTTAACACAAAAAAATAAATTCATTTTCATTTACAATGTTTTATTATAATGGAGTCGTAGATGGAGTGCATCCTACTCTAAGGAGACTCCTTTTATCTATTGACAAAGTGCATCATACTTTAAGGGGACTCTTTAGTAGAATAAGCTTCATCAAAATGAAATCTTATAATAACCGATCCTACTCCAGGAGACTCTTTCTATCTTTAATAATGTTAATCTGTAGCGATTGTATATATAAGTATTATACCTTCACCACCTCAATTTATAAAATCTTGTTCATTTTGTCTTGTTCATTACAATGAAGCTTTAAAATTGGAGAGTGCATCCTACTCTAAGGGGACTCTCAATATACAATCTCTTGTATCAATGTTTGTAATTGGGGGTCTAGATCAATCAAATGTTATATCTTGGTTTCTTATGGACTGTAGAATGGCCAAGTGGTGGATCTAAAAATCTTTAAATCCTCCTCAATGTGTTGTAGCTCCACATGGTAGAGCTAGCTCAAAATTCTAGCTCTACCATGTGGTGGAGCTAGAACCCCTTAAAATCAAAACTACACCCCCATGATACTAGCACATTTTGTTACTCCCTTTTATAATTGAATGTAAATGGTCTTTGTGTAAATGGTCTCTATTATAACAAAATATAGAGGGCTTTGTAATTTGGCCAACTTTGGGAGCAGACTGTTCAATTGTGTATCTTTGCAATGCATTGAACAATTTTTAACACAATAAATAAATTCATAGATGGAGTGCATCCTAGTCTAAGGAGACTCCTCTTATGCATCCACAAAGTGCATCCTACTTTAAGGGGACTCCTTTTATCCTTTTATCTTTTGGTTGTTAATGCAAAAGCTTTATTATTTCTTTAGTAGAATAAGCTTCATCAAAATGAAAATTTATAATCGTAATTTTGACAAAGTGCATCCTACTCCAAGGAGACTCTTTCTATCCTTAATAATGTTAATTTGTAGTGGTTGGTATTTAAGGATACCTTCACCATATCAATTTTTAAAATTCTTGTCCATTTAGTCTTGTTCATTACAATGAAGTCTTAAATTGAAGAGTGCATCCCACTCTAAGGGGACTCTCAATATACAATCTCTTGTACCATTGTTTTTAATTGGGGGTCTAGGTTGACCAAATGGTAGAATCTGATCTTGGGTTCTTATGGACTGTAGAATGGCCAAGTGGTGGATCTAAAAATCCTCTTCAATTGTAAAATATACAAGTGGTGGATCTAAAAAATCTTGAAACCTTTCTATTTCTAAGATCAAGCTAGGTTCAATCTAGTATCACTTGATAAAGCAAACCATTTTTAATTTTTTTATAGGTTGAAAAAGGTAGATTCTAGATTAAATGCATTAAATTTTTCAATGTGGGAATGGGATTTTTCCCACTTTACCTAATTCGGTCTTTGGAGTGCGTTTTTGGGAACAACATAAATGAACGTAAATCAAATTGACTATTCCGAGCATATCAACTTGAGGTAATGTGGTCATCCTAATCAATCCTACTTAATCCCATAGTAACTTCATTGTCATGCTAGTGGAATGTGTTTTGGGAACAACATTAATCAATTTGACTAGGTGTTAAAATAGACCCATTCAGCAAAAAGGCGAAAAACTTCAAGAATGATTTGGACCTTGTGATGGGGGTGAATGGATAGTCGCAAGACTTTTGGCAAGGATTTTACACCTTGGCAGATATGCTTAGGCTGTGCTGTAGATGTGACTTCCGTTTTTCTGGGTTAGGAACCTTCGCTCCTCGCTAAGTGTCTTTTTCAGTTCTGTGCTCCTCCGTTATAATTCTGGCTCTATAAGGTTGCATCACATATGCTTACACATGCCTGCATGCATCTGTGCACTTAATGCTTGCCAGTTTCAAGTTTTACTAGGAGAAATTGAATTTTCTAGCAAACTTTTCCACCTCAAATAGGTGTTTAGGGGAGCACTTTATCGTTGGTTATATATCTACGTTCAACCTCTGCAGCCTTGCACTATGCATGATATATGTGTGCACGTATACCACAGATACATGCATTTAGTATTGTGTTCATCTATGCACTCACATCTATATGCTGTGCATTCATGTATTTGAATAAGCATGTATACATTGCATTTGGATCTTTAGTTTTAAACAATCAAAGTCATTTGCCCCTATGGTAGATTGTTTTTATGAGCTGGGCTACATTTTATGTGGTGCATCCTTGCATATGAACAAGCATCATGGTCTTTGCATTTTGATTAGTTATGTAGACAATCTTTTCTTACCGTGTAGGTTGTTGCTATGGGCTGGACTCTCGGGGGGGGGGGGGGGGGGGGGGGGGGGGGGGTCACTCACAAAAAAATGTAAATATCACGTGCGTTCAACAGAAGCATATTTTTAATTTATGAAACTTACAGAAATATATTTACATAAGGGTATGATTTAAAAAAATTTTAAAAAAATTTACAGATTCATAAAGAAAAGGAGATATTATATGGATAAAAAATTCACAGATAAAGGATTTAAAATATAGGCCTTGAACGTATGCGATAGGGGTATTCTACATATAGTGACCCCCCCGAGGCTTGACTGGAGATTAGCATAGTTATGAGTCAGTTCTTTTAAAGCTTTTCCTCAATAAAAATGGTTAAATGCTAAGGTCTCATATTGTGAAAGTTTACTTTTGCTTTTGGTGTTTTCTTTTAATGGATTTTTTTTCTAAACAAGGTGACATGTGGTTTTTTCTATAAACCATTTATAACTTTTTTCAGGATTGTGGGAGGAACACATATGGGAGAGTCCTCCTCATTGCAGTTTAGAAAAGACACTTTCAACTACCTCTCTTAATTCTACTGACTTAAGAAAGAGCTACCTGGATGGCAGTTTGATTGGAGACTCATTGAATTCTGGTGATTCAGATGTAACATCAGAGAACTTGAAAGTGCATATGAAGGAGAATAATTTAGAGGCATTTAGAGTGAGCCTGTCAAGCATGGTAAGCGCATCCAGTCATGGGTCTGGACAAGATGATGCTGATGCTCTAGGTGATGTGTATATGTGGGGTGAAGGTGTCAGAAATGGCATATTGGGTGGTGGCTCATGCAAAATTGATAGTAGTATGGGTTTGAAGATGGATGCTTTACTACCGAAACATTTAGAATCAGCTGTTGTATTAGATGTGCATAACATTGCTTGTGGAAGCAAGCATGCTGCCTTGGTTAACAGACAATGGTTAACAGACAAGGAGAAGTTTTCTGCTGGGGAGAGGAATCTGGAGGTAGGCTTGGCCATGGTGTTGATGTAGATGTGGCTCATCCACAGTTAGTGGAGATTTTAGCAAACACCAGTATTGAGCATGTTGCTTGTGGGGGGAATACCACACTTGTGCTATGACACTCAGTGGAGATCTTTATACTGGCACATGGAGTTTTGGGCTTCTTGGCCAAGGTAACGATTTCAGTCACTGGATTCCTAGGAGAGTGCATCTTTCAGAGGGGATCAGGATATCAAGTGTTTCCTATGGTCCTTGGCATACGGCTTTAGTAACATCTGCAGGGCAACTTTTAACTTTTGGTGATGGAACATTTGGAGCACTAGGACATGGGGACAAGGCCAATGTCTGTTTCCCTAAAGAAGTGGAATCTTTAAAGGGATTGAAAACTATTAGGGTGGCATGTGGAGTCTGGCACATAGCCGCTGTAGTGGAGATTATCATGGGCTACTCTGACGCTAGCAGTTGCTCTTCTGGGAAGCTTTTTAGTTGGGGTGATGGTGACAAGGGCCGCATTGGGCATGGGGATAAAGAGTAAATGCTTGTTCCAACATGTGTAGCTGCTCTTGTAGACAATGATTTTCGACACGTGGCCTGTGGGACACAGCCTACTTCAGGTCAAGTCTATACCATGGGAAGCAGTGTATATGGCCAGTTAGGAGACCCACATGCAACTGGTCAGCATCCTGTACTTGTAGAAAGCAAGCTTTGGGAAGAGTTTATGGAGGAAATATCCTATGGATCACATTACGTGGCCATGTTGACATCAAAGATAGAGGTTTATACTTGGGGAAAGGGGTGCCAATGGGAGGCTTGGGCATGGTGATGTTCAAGACAGGCACACTCCAACATTAGTTGAGGTACTAAAAGACAAGCAGGTTAAAAACATTTCTTGTGGGTCAAGCTTCACAGCTGCTGTTTGTTTGCATAAATGGCTTTCAGGAGCAGACCAATCAGTTTGTTTCGGATGTCGGTTATCTTTCGGGTTTACTTGAAAGCGACATAATTGTTACAATTGTGGGCATGTCTTCTGCCATGCATGCAGTAGTAAAAAGGCTGCCAAAGCAACATTAGCTCCCACCCCAACAAAATCCTACCGTGTCTGTGATCCTTGCTACACAAAATTGAAACTAGTAGCAAATTGTGGAATGGGATCGCAGGTTGGAGGACAGAAAAAAAATAGTGCCATACAATAGTCTTTGGAGACCAGAGAAATCTGAATTAAAACATCTGAAGGTTCAAATGTCTTTGCCTAGGCTTCCCCTTGTTGAACAGAGTACGCAGTTTGAGGAGAAATCTCCCTTGAAGCAAACAAATAAGCCAGAGTCTCTGCGGCGTGTCTCACCTGCTCCAAGTGACACTAATGTGAGAAATGCAGGGAGTTTGCCTGCCTTTTCTGACTCGAATTCTTTAGTGCACAAGTATCCTGTGTCTCCTATCTCTGTTGCTCCATCAAGGAGTTTTGCATCAGTGATTTCGCCCCTGTCAAGGCGGTGCAGCCCCCCACGCTCTAAAATTCTGAGCTCAACTCTGTCTGGACTCACATCTTCAGACATAATTGAAGAACTAAAGATAACAAACAAAAGTCTGACTCAAGAAATTTTGAAGCTGCAAACACAGGTATGTTAACTTTTCTGCATGCCTTCACTCATTTCAGTGAGAAAGTGATTTGCTGACAATATCAATGTGGGTTGCATGAATACTCAATTTATGGGGCCCTATTTTTTAAACAAAAGAATTGTTTGCATAGTTTTTCCAGAATGGTCTCTTGATCTTTCTTTGAAAACGGTAATGCTTTGCCTCAACTGTAAGAATATGAACAAATGTTTTCTGAATGTGTTGAACTTCATGATACTTGCTGGTAAAAGGAGGTACATTTGTTGGGTAGGTTCTCGGGGGGGTCACTATATGTAAATCCTCTATATCACGTGCGTTCAAGGCCTATTTAAAAAGTCCCTTATCTGTGAATTTTTTAGTGAATATAATGTATCCTTTTCTATTCAAATCTGTAAATTTTTTTTAAAATACAATAAATAAATCCCCTCTGTAAATATATTTCTGTAAGTTTTAAATATTTAAAATGTCCTTCTGTTGAACCCACGTGATACTTACATATTTATACGAGTGACCCCCCCGAGGGTAGGTTTTAAAGGCAACAATTTTCATAGCAATGATTTCTTGCCCGCCCGGGGGGGGGGGGGGGGGGGGGGGGGGGGTATAGAGAGAAGGGGAGCCATTTGTGAAATATTGAGTTTCCAATAGAGATTTGGAAAGGGTAGTGTGAAGCTCACAAGAGGAAAGAATGTGGCAGTTAGTATGAAAGTAAGTTATATTTCCATCAAATAAACTCCCTTGTGGTGGATCAAGAAAACATAATAAGTAAGTTTGTATAGGGGAGGCCTTGCAACCTCATTGAATTCTTATCTCTGGTGCGCATGCACTGAATCCTGATCTGCACAAGTCTTCTTGGTGTATATCATGTTTTGAAATGTCTTGAATCAGTAGGAAGTCATAGGCCAATAGCGACTTATCTAATGACAGGACAAGAACACCATTTACAAATCAAAGGGTTCTTCTATCAAGCTCAGCATTCCACTGCCAATCTTTATGTTTTGCATAACCTCTGTGAACTTAACATTTTTTTGCAAAGGGTTTTGCCTGCATGTGAATGATAGCCAGTAGGAGGACAGGAAATGGCATACACTGATTTGTTTTGCACAAAGACTTATCATTTGACTTATATCTTGAATCCCTTAACTCAACATTATCAGGCCAAATCAAAGGGTTCTTCTTTCAGGCTCATCATTCAACTGCCAATCTTTATGTTTTGCACAACCTTTGTGAACTTGCATTTTTGTTAATTTGCAAAGGGTTTTTTTCCTTCACCCTGCATATGAATGATAGCCAGTAGAAGTACAGGAAATGGCATACGCTTATTTGTTTTGCACAAAGACTAATCATCTTCCCCACAGGTTGAATCCCTTACTCAGCATTATCATGCCAAAGAAGCTCAACTACAGTAGGCTACAAGTGAGCTGAATGAAGCCCATACATTTGGCATCCGATGAAGCTGCAAAATGCAAGGCTGCAAAAGAAGTTATAAAGTGTCTTACATTACAGGTTCATTCCTGAATTGCAACTGAACTGAAGTTCAATGCTTGTAGAGCTGTGATTGGTTTCTTGACATTTGTATTATTGGCTGCTAAGCACGAGTGATTATTGTAGAACTTTATATTCAACTACAGAAGACAAGTTTCATGGTCAACATGAGGGAATGTGTTTGTCTGAGAATATTTTTCATTGCTTATGAGAATACTTCCAGACTCTTCGAAAATAATAACACTTCTTACTGTCTTACTTTGCCTTGCTTTCTTCTATATGCCGCCGATATTTGATTTCACATAGTTGTAAAAGTGAGCTTTTAGCTCACTTTTAATTTGCAAAGGGTTTTGTTTCTTCACCCTGCATATGAATGATAGCCAGTAGAAGTACAGGAAATGGCATACGCTTATTTGTTTTGCACAAAGACTAATCATCTTCCCTACAGGTTGAATCCCTTACTCACGATTATCATGCCAAAGAAGCTCAACTAAAGCAGGCTACAAGTGAGCTGAATGAAGCCCATACGTTGGCAGCCGATGCAAAATGCAAGGCTGCAATTAGAAGTTATAAAGTGTCTTACATTATAGGTTCATTCTTGAATTGCAACTTAACTGAAGTTCAATGCTTGTAGAGCTGTGATTGGTTTCTTAACATTTGTATTATTGGCTGCTAAGCACGAGTGATTATTGTAGAACTTTATATTCAACTACAGAAGACAAGTTTCATGGTCTGAGAATATTTTTCATTGCTTATGAGAATACTTCCAGACTCTTCGAAAATAATAACACTTCTTATTGTCTTACTTTGCCTTGCTTTCTTCTATATGCCGCTGATATTTGATTTCACACAGTTGTAAAAGTGAGCTTTTAGCTCTCAATGTCCTTCATGATATTTGTATCTCTGAGTCTGTTGCTAGACCATCCTTATGTTTTCTTTAAGAAATATAAAGCTATATTTATTTTTGAAATTTGTGTAATGAGTTGTGTGCTCTTAATACATAGGAGCAGTTTATTACATATGAGCAGTAGTAGCTGGAGGCTTGTGCTGACGGCTTAATGCTACTCTTGCATGTTTTGAAGGGTCAACTTAACTATGATGCTTGTCACTAGCTCCAAATTAGTTTGATGGCTTAGGTGAACTCCACCTTAAACTACACATTCCTAAGTACTATGTCACTCGTTTGATGTAAATATTGAAGGTTGTCTTGATGTTGCTCCTTAAAAAGTGTCTTTTGTAGGCACACCACTTTTGAGTGCAATGAGGCGTTGTGTAATACGTACTTCATTGCCAAGTTATGTGAGAGAAATTTGTGTCGATACCTACAAATATGACATTTTTAATGGACTATAGGACTTTGAGAAAACATCTAAAAAAAGCTACATTTTCCTATCTTGACCAATAAGGAAGTGACAAGCAAACCTTGGCATGCACATCACAGATATTGTGGTGTGGGAACATGTATTGGTGGAATGGTGTACACATTGATCGTGCTTGCCTAAGGAAGCCATATGTTTTAGCTGATATATCTTTCTAATCCTTTTCTCTCTTTTATCTTTCTAATCCTTTTATCTCTTTGATCATGCTTGCCTAAGGAATCCATATGTTTTAGCTGATATATCTTTCTAGTCCTTTTATCTCTTTTCAGAAGATTTTTGTCCTTGTTTTGAACTTTGCACAATGCAAATGCATGCAAATAAAAATCAAACGACTGAGTTGTAGTTTAGGCTATTACATGTTGAATCGGATGCTCCAACAAATTTGCATCTTAAAAATGTACACAGTAACAAATCTTGAATGACAAACCAACAATCCAAACCTAATAATGAAAATAATTAAAGGCTTTATAGAAAGGTCGTCTTTTCTGGACATTGCAAAGATGGTCAAAAAGCTATTATGCCAACAACTGCACTTTTGATTAGGCTTTGTAATGCAGGAAGATGATAAAGCTGGTAAAGTTGTCTAATGGTGCAGCTGTACTAGTATTGATTATAGATATATCAGTTGTTAATCAAAGCTTAGACATTGCTTTAGAATGACCATTGTATTGATCTCTGAAATCCTAGGTAGTAATGAACTTGCTCCAAAGCGTGCTGTGATGGTTCTCATGCTACATTCAATCCTTCAATTGTCAGAGTCATACACACTACCAGAAGCGTGATTTCCATTGAATTCAATCTTGCAATTGTCCATGTCTCGCTTACTCGGAGGTGTGATTTCTAGTGATTAACCTAATTATTTGTTGGAATTTAATAGCCATGAGAACTGGAAGGAGCTTCAAAACATCATAAACCATTCAAAAGCCATGCAAGCGATAGAGTTCAATGAGAAAAATAAAGAGATTTTGAGGGTATGGAATCATTAGAACAAAGAAGCCGCACCAGTTCTACTTGGCGCTTGTGCAAGCGAAAAAGGCTACTTTGACCCAAAGGGTTGTTCGCCCTATTCATTATGGGTTCGTAGTGCCGAGAGGGCCTTAGAGCATTCTAGTTCAATTAGTGTGAAAGTTGCCAAGGTGGAACAAAAAACTCAGCCAGGGCCCAGGAATCAAAGCTGAGATATAAAAGATCATGTAGTAGTAGGTGCAAGTCTATTCCTAAGCTCTACCACATGCATTGCAACATCAGTAACAACAACAAATTCCATTATCCTAGTCCAAAACAACCAGAATGATTGGAGGAAAAAAAATGAATCACCGAGAGTCAAGCCCATAGCAACAACCTACACGGTAGGAAAAGATTCTCTGCATAACTAATCAAAATGCAAAGACCATGATGCTTGTTCATATGCAAGGATGCACCACATAAAATGTAGCCCAGCTCATAAAAACAATCTACCATGGCGGCAAATGACTTTGATTGTTTTAAACTAAAGATCCAAATGCAATGTATACATGCTTATCAATGATTTTATATTCACGTGATCACAATTTTTTTTTGTTAATAACATGTGTTAACATGTTATTAACATGTTAACATGTTAACATGTTCCCAAAAAAGCCGGTGGGAAGTTCCCTGATAACCGGCTTAAATCCCGCCGGGATTTTGCAATACCCGACGGTCCCGCCGGGAAAATTAAAAAACCGACGGGTCCTGTCGGGGTCGTCATCCAGCCCGGCGGGCTACAATTTTCTATATATATGGGCCCGGGGGGCCCTTTGGGAGTTCATTGCTGACAGTATACACAGGTAATGAGAGTTGTGTTTGTGTGTGGGTGTGTGTTCGTGCGGGCAGCCGCCCATTGTCGCAATGCGCGACAGGATGTGGGTGGTCCGCCACACGAGGGGTGTGTGTGTAAGGCCATTCTTCGGAATGGTGCTTACCCTAACGCGGCTGATCTGTGTCCTATGGTAAGTATGGCACGCCATAGCGGTACTAGTCGGTAATGCGGCAAGCATAGTATCGTTATGGCGATGTCACCTTCCCTTCCCTTCCCTTTGTTAAATGCGGGCATATAGTCGGTAACGCGGCCAATGTATGTCCGTATCCTATTCGTATTACCATAGAATCGGGCAGCATTTTGTCTCGTTAACGCGGTAAGTTGGTGTCGTCCGCTAGTGCATATATTGTTTTTTGCATATTGCGGCATTTGATCGTTAACGCGATCAAAAAAATGTCGTAAATTTGCTTGCATCTTATGGCATGTGATCGTTAACGCGGTCGAAAAAATGTCGTGAATTTGCTTGATTTGACTTGTATTGTTTTTATTGTGTGTGATCCATGCGATACTTGGTTGCTAACGCGGCATGAGTATTTCATGGATCAAAGTTTACATCATATTGTCTTTACGTTTTATTTCATAATATCGTAACTCGAAAAAATGAATCTCTCTCTCTCTTCCTACCCCCCCTCTCTCTCTCTCATGATACACTTCACAACTCTTTCTCTCTCTCTCTCTCTCTCATGATACACTTCACAACACGATAGAGATGTGTAGATGAGGATTTCTTTTTTTTCTCTTAAAATATACATAATCCCTAATAAATTCTTTTTTCTCCCTCTATTTACTTAAAAATAAAACAATACATTATTTTCCTCTTTAGGAACTCACAAAAATATTAAAAATGTCATCTAATGTTTCTTCTCTCTATCTGTCACAACTCTCTCTCTTCCTCCCCTCTCTCTCTCTCTCTCTCTCTCTCTCTCTCTCTCATGATACACTTCACAACTCTCTCTCTCTCTCACGATAGGTGTGTAGATGAGGAGTGCTTTAGGAATACAAAACATTATTTTCCTCTCTTTAGGAACTCACAAAACTATTAAAAATGTCATCTAATGTCCCCTCTCTCTCTATCTGTCACACCTCTCTCTCTTCCTCCCCCCTCTCTCTCTCTCTCTCTCTCTCTCTCTCTCTCATAATACACTTCACAGCTCTCTCTCTCTCTCTCTCTGTCACGGTAGGTGTGTAGATGAGGAGTGTAACATGTATACACTTGATAAGCAATAATGCACTTGTTGCGGTTGTCTCACGTTCGATAATGTATTGCATGATGTTGAGTTCAGTAATATTGTTTGATATTCCGTTTTTGTTTGATCATTGATAAGTAATGATACACTTGTTGCGATTGTCTCACGTTTAATGATGTATTGGATGATGTTGATTTCAGTAAAATTATTTGATATTCCGTTTTTGTTTGATCATTGATAAGTAATGATACACTTGTTGCTGTTCTCCACATTTGCTTGATGTTGATTTCAGTAATGTTGTTTAATATTCTGTTTTTGTTGTGTTTAGTGATATTTGCTAGATTTACGAAGACGACCAACATGCTTTCCCCTGAAGAGCGTAAAATCGTTCTACGAGCAATTCGTATCATTGAAGCAGTCATCACAGTGTCACAATGTGCAGATGATGTCGTCAAAAAGATCAATGAGTCTGAGATACTCATGCGAGATCTATTAGAGCAGATATGGGAAAATGCACAGCGTCGACTTGGAAGCCGAGGCAACGCTGAGTTGCTTGATAGACAAAAGATAGCAGACTTCAACCATCAACATATAACATGAACTATTTTGGGGAGCATGCGTGTAGCATGCAATGATCTTAGAGATGCTGCCCCGCCTGAAGCTAATATGCATCGTCTATAGTTATGGGACGCTGTATGGAGCGAGCAAAGAGCCAAGAGCAAGCGCATGAAGGCGCTGGATGCAGAGTCACACCCCAAAAGAGTGCGCATTGCCCAGGACGTCGCTGCAACGTCCAGCTAAGTAGATGCGAGTGGGACAGGTGCCATTAATCGTACAATCTACAATTCTATGTGCACACACCTCATTGGCATCCCGCACGAGGCTCTGCTCGAAGGGCAAACAATAGGCTCTGGTGTTTTTGGCACAGTAAAAGAGTATACAGTTAAAGGTATATCATTTTTGCCAGAGCACATTACTTTTTGCAGAAAGCACTACAAAGGAGAAGGTAGCGCCAAGTTCGAGAGCTTCCAGGCAGAGCAGGGCATGCAGGTTCTACACCCATCAATTGTCAGGTGTATTGCCTTCACAAAAGAATCTCCTTGGATCACTATTTTTCCATACTATAATGGCGGCTCGCTTGGTGATACTCTTTTGAAGGTCCCCTTCAGATTTAGTGAGTTCACCAGAGTAATTTTCTGTTTGGATCGAGGATGGAGACAACCCCCATCCGATAATATTCCTTTAAGTCATCTAGAACTTTCTAAAATAAAACAAATAGTAATAACCATGCCACATATTATGCATGCCCTGGTGGAAGGCCTAGCGACAGCACATTTGGCAGGAATTGTACATACCGACCTACATCCATTCAATGTAGTGTTGGATTTTACAAAAGAGTTGAAGCCACGCGTAGGTATTATCGATTGGGGGTTACTGCTCAGAGTGCCCAAAAAACGGGTGTCTCTCAATTTTGTATTTGAAGCAGACAAGAATCCTAAGAAGGTGGCACAGGCGGTCTCCTACGCAGACAGAGAGCGAAATAAACGGCCGTGGATAGCCCCGAAAATTTATGATCCATTTTTGGCAGATGCATACACTCCTGCATCTGATGTTTTTGCTTTAGGGTATTTATTACAAATTTTATATGACTTTTGGCAGAAAGTACAAGAGTTGTGGATGGACAATAGTTCCTATGACAAAGTTACCATGGATACTATTATTTATAAGGTCAAAAATTGGATGTGTGCCTAATCGCGACGACGAGCAAAAATCCGTTTTGCAAGTAGTGGAATTTTTTAGATCACTAAATACTGACCCAACGAGGGCACAACGTCCTCTTGTAGAGCTATCGGTGTCATTCACCCCAATTTTGTAATGATACAGTATCAGGAGATTAAGTTTCAAGAATGGCACTTTGTTTGTCTCTCTTCAAAATTTGATATGTGCCCATTGTTTGAAATATTATCTCATTGAGTCTTTGCAATATCTCTCTCCTCTTGTGGTGTTTAAGTTTATGTTTTCTCTTCAAAATTTGATGTGCGCGCATTGTTTGAAGTATTTTTTGAGTCAAGTGGATATTTCTCATTGAGTCTTTGCAATACATATCTCCTCTCGTGGTGTTAAACTTTAAGTTTTTGAGGGTAATGGTCAATTTATCTTACGTTGATCTTTACAGTTCATTAAAATCCTAAAGTCATTCACGTTCATGCAGATATGGCAGAAGCGCAAGCAAACGAGCATCAAGAGTTAGCCAAGAAGGCATATGAGCGAATGAAGGCCCTTGCACATGGACTGACAGCCCGCGAAGCTACGAGAATAGCATGCAGGTTGTCGAAATGGACAAATCCTACTTATGCCCAATGGAAAGACATAAATAAATGCGTAACCACAGAGATGATAAAGGAAATATGCCCATGTCTAGATGGCGAGATTAAGAAGGGAAGATGGAAGGTTTCGTGTTGCACTTATAATGATATCAAAATTAATGCCGAGCGCATTTTCTTGGAGGTGTACGGTCGTCCTCTCCATAACGCCGACGCTCCACTCTATTTTGCTAAGATGCTATATGCACAATTTATCCTAGAAACTCCAGTGGACTTTGCCTCCAGAGAGGCCATTGTCAACACCCACGACATACGTGAAGAGACAGTGACATTCACAAGGGAGGAACTTGCTCTCATGGTGGAGGGCGCTGGATTGGAGTTAAACAAGGTCAAAGAAAGCTTACGGGCACAGCTAGCAGAGAAGGAGAAAGAAGCTGAGCGATTATCTCAAGCGTCAACTCCTCCCCCGGCCAATAGAGGGATTCAAGAGCAACTCACAAAGATCAGCCAAGATGTACAGACCATCTCTTCACGTATTTCTCCTGTGCGCCAAGGAAACCACATCTCTCATTTTTTGATACATCCTGATCTTGTGGGAGTTTCTGCTGAGGCTATTAGTTCCTCCACCTCCCAATGTCCTGTATGTTACAAAGTATTCGATGGGTGGAGCGGCCAGTATATACTACCCTGTGGACACTACTACCACTTAATATGTTTAGTGACTCAGTGAGGCAAATGCAAAATATTTCCACATGTGCATTGTGCAGTGTCCCAATAAATCAAGGTATTTATACAGTGTTCGGCATGGCTAGTGAATATAAACCACCAGGACCTTTAGATGCAACTCCTAGTGCAATTCGTAATTTATTTCAAGATGAAAGCTAAGAAAGACATAAATCCTACTTTTGTATTGATAATTTCTCCAAATACGATCATTTGTACAAGTACTTTTTATGAAATTAATGAAATGACTTCTTCCTCTATGTCAGTATCTTGCTCCAAAATTCTTTCACCGTTTACCCTCTCGTCTGCTAAATTAAGCTTATCTAAGTCAATGTCTAAATTGTCTTCTATCTCAAGGGTAGTGCACGACGTGCGTCCAACATCAAAGTTCTCGTCTACTACATCATCACAATTGTACATCTATCTGGGCATATCTTCTTCATACTCTTCGCTTTCAATGTCTCGCAAGATCTTTTCATTGCAATACATGTAAACAATTGCTAAGAATTATTCTTTGTACACGTTCTTTTACTTGCACATAACATTTCTCTAATAGATCATTTCGCATAGCATGGTACGTAGGCGGTGAAAACCCTGGTCCAAACTCACCAATTTTCTTCCATGCTCTCTTCCAATGCTCACTGTCCACCATCATCATAGCACTCCCAGAAAAGTAAATCGCTTCAGCAAGGGCGAGTTGTGCATCATTGAGTCGACCTTGACGTAGGCTTTCTTGCAATGAAGTTTGACGCATGGGTATATTTCCTACGTCAAAGTTTCGCTTGCAGGAAGATGCACTGGGTAGATTACTTTCTGGTTGCACATTGCCGTTCGAGGTACAAGTAGGCAATGTAGCGGGAGTTTGATGATTAGAACAACAGTGTTCTTGCTGCCTTGATACATTAACGGTAGGAGTGTCATGTTTTCTTGAATCTTTCTTTTGAATTTCTTCTCTTATGCGTTTGGCCACTACAGGTGCAGAGGGGTGGGTACATGACTTTTTCTTCGGTCCGCCTAAAATGTGTTCTCTTAGTCAAGGTGCCCCACCTGATTTTACTGCATGGCATAGCTTACACTCCCAATCTATGAATCGATCACCAACGTTAATTGCATATTGCCACTCTATCCCAGGTGCCTTTTTTTTTCTGCTATTTGAAATTTGGACTCTATTGGAGGTATCACTGGATCCAACATTGTCCTCCATCTGAACAAATAACCTATTCAACCAAGCATATAACAATGAATACACAAATGAAAAAACAACAGTCACTCACGTATTACAAAACATACATTAGCAGACAAAGTACTTCGAAACTATCTTGACAAATACAAAAGATCATCACATAACACAAAACTATTTCAAACTATCTTGCAAGGTCTTACTACAAAACTACTTCGAAACTATCATGCACATTGCACCCCCAATGAAGGATGCCTTTTGTACCCAATTAAGGATACTTTACACAATCAAAGATCTATGCTTGCCCAATACTCTAGTATAGGACAATAGACCTTCACTAACATTCACAACAAAGAAAATCAAAGATCTATGCTTGCCCAATACTCTAGTATAGGACAATAGACCCTTGTCTACTCTAAACTATATCAAGTATCAAGAACCAATACAAGCCCCTAAGCAGGACTCTTGGCTCCATCCAACCATTCATAAAGCAGAATGAGGTAGATTACCTACGTAGCTCAAATGCAAAGCTGAATGACTCCAAATTTGTCCCTAAATCTCCGCAAGTATTAGCTACGAACCACACCCTGCCCCCAATTCAAAGAACTAAGGACGAGTGGCTCAATAACCTTAGGAGTGCCTACAAGGAAAGACGACAACCCCTAAGATAAGGATGTTCTTCCCAAGAGGACACTTCTAGCAACTCGAGAGCTCTACAAGTACTTTAAGGAGAGATATCACGCCCCCAAAACAAGGACTATCTCCCCAAAAGTTCCACGATGGGTGTCGGGCAGTGTTTATAAACAGAATAGAACCCCACCGGTGTTCTTTTATTTTCCCGGCGGGCCCGCCGGGAAAGCCAAAAGCCCAGAGGTGTTACGAGACTAGTGGGTTCTGGCAGGTCATTGCTCAGGTCATGTGAATATACAATGTGATCACAAGTTTTAATATGTTAACAATAGGTTTTGTTAACGTGATCACGAAATTGTGAAGACGTTAATGAAATCCCTGATTCGGACAGTTAGAAGTTGAGGGTCTAGGACCCATCAGAGAACGAACAACACAAACTTGTGCTAGGGAAGTTGCTCTATGTCCACATCACTCCGTGCATGGATTTGGGCATTGCAAAATCACTTCTCCCAGCGCGTCAAAGTTGGGTCCCGGGCGAAGATAGTGCAAAATTGCCATAATAGAGTTTCGGATCCGAAATGAGTCTGAATCGCATCTGAACACAACAAGAAAGATCCGGGTTGCTTGCCCCACATTTCTCCTTGCATGATTCCAATATCATGCCTCTTCGGCGCGGTTTGGGCCACTGTTGGAAATTTCCGCCATTTACTATGCTCGTGCATCTTTTTCGAGAACCCCGATTCGGACAGTTAGAAGTTGAGGTTCCGGGACCCCATCAGAGAACGGAGCACACGGAGTTGTGCTAGGGAAGTTGCTCTATGTCCACATCACTCCGTGCATGGATTTGGGCATCGCAATCACTTCTCCCAGCGGGTCAAAGTTGGGTCCCGGCGGTGAAGATAGTGCAAAATTGCCATAACAGAGTTTCGGATCCGAAATGAGTCCGAATCGCATCTGAACACAACAAGAAAGATCCAGGTTCCACGTATGATTCGATTTTCATGCCTCTTCGGCGCCGTTTGGGCCACTGTTGGAAATTTCTACCATTTACCATGCTTGTGCATCTTTTTCGAGAACCCGAATTCGGACAGTTAGAAGTTGAGAAACTGGGACCCCATCAGAGAACAGACCACACGGACTTGTGCTAGGGAAGTTGCTCTATGTCCACATCACTCTGTGCATGGATTTGGGCATCGCAATCACTTCTCCTGGCACGTCAAATTTGGGTCCCGAGACGAAGATAGTGCAAAATCACCATAACAGAGTTTCGGATCCGAAATGAGTCGGAATCGCATCTGAACACAACAAGAAAGATCCGGGTTGCTTGCCATGCATTTGTCCACGCATGATTCAATTTTCATGCCTCTTCGGCGCCGTTTGGGCCACGGTTGGAAATTTTCGCCATTTGGCACGCTCGTGCATCTTTTTCGAGAACCTGGATTCGGACAGTTAGAAGTTGAGGATCTTGGACCCCATGAGAGAACGGACCACACGGAATTGTGCTAAGGAAGTTGCTCTATGTCCACATCACTCCGTGCATTGATTTGGGCATTGCAATCAGTTCTCCCAGTGCGTCAAAGTTGGGTCCCGGCCAAGATAGTGCAAAATCGCCATAATAGAGTTTCGGATCCGAAATGAGTCGGAATCGCATCTGAACACAACAAGAAAGATTCGGGTTGCTTACCACACATTTGTCCATGCATGATTCGATTTTCATGCCTCTTCGACGCCGTTTGGGCCCCTGTTGGAAATTTCTGCCATTTGGCATGCTTATGCATCTTTTTCGAGAACCCGAATCTGGACAGTTAGAAGTTGAGGATCCGGGACCCCATCAGAGAACGGACCACATGGACTTATGCTAGGGAAGTTGCTCTATGTCCACATCACTCCGTGCACGGATTTGGGCATCGCAATCACTTCTCCCACACGTCAAAGTTGAGTCCCAATGCCATTCAACACACTTGTTTATTTCCTTGGTTCTCGTCATGGTCTCTTCTTGGAGTAATTGGTTTTGTTGATTTGCATGGTACACAGCTAGATCAATGCATTCTAGCTCTACCACATGGTAGAACTAGACCTCAAATGCAATTCTAGCTCCACCACATGGTAGAGCTAGACCTCAAAGCAGTCTAGCCCTACGATGTGGTCTAGGTTGGATACAGCTCTACCACGTGGTAGAGCTAGATCAAATGCAATTCTAGCTTCTTGGTTCTTGTCATGTGAAGTAGATCTCTTCCTGGAGTAATTGATTTTGTTGATCTGCATGGTACACAGCTAGATCGATGCATTCTAGCTCCACCACATGATGGTAGAGCTAGATCGGATGTAATTGTAGCTCCTTGGTTCTCGTCATGTGAAGTAGGTCTCTTCTTAGAGTAATTGGTTTTGTTGATCTGCATGGTACACAGCTAGATTCGGGTTGCTTGCCACACATTTTTCCATGCATGATTCGAATTTCATGGCTCTTCGGTGCCGTTTGGACCATGGTTGGCAATTTCTACCGTTTGGCACGCTCGTTCATCTTTTTCGAGAACCCGGATTCGAACAGTAAGATTTTGAGGATCCGGGACCCCATCAGAGAACGGACCACACGGACTTATGCTAGGGAAGTTGCTCTATGTCCACATCACTCCGTGCATGGATTTGGGCATCGCAATCACTTCTCCCAGCGCGTCAAAGTTGGGTCCCGACGACGAAGATAGTGCAAAATCGCCATAACAGAGTTTCGGATCCGAAATGAGTCCGAATCTCATCTGAAAACAACAAGAAAGATCCGGGTTGATTGCCACACATTTGTCCATTCATGATTCGATTTTCATGCCTCTTCGGCGCCGTTTGGGCCACGGTTGGAAATTTTCGCCATTTACCATGCTCGTGCATCTTTTTCGAGAACCCGGATTCGCACAGTTAGAAGTTGAGGATCTGGGACCCCATCAGAGAACGGACAAAACGGACTTGTGCTAGGGAAGTTCCTCTATGTCCACATCACTCCGTGCATGGATTTGGGCATCGCAGTCACTTCTCCTGGCACGTCAAAGTTGGGTCCGAAATGAGTCCGAATCGCATCATCTGAACATAACAAGAAAGATCCGGGTTGGTTGTAACACATTTGTCCATATGCATGATTTGATTTTCATGCCTCTTTGGTGTCGTTTGGACCACGGTTGGAAATTTCCACCATTTGGCACGCTCGTGCATCTTTTTCTTCGAGAACCCGGATTCGGACAGTTAGAAGTTGAGGATCCGGGACCCCATCAGTGAACGGACCACATGGACTTGTGCTAGGGAAGTTTCTCTATGTCCACATCACTCCGTGCATGGATTTGGACATCACATTCAATTCTCCCAGTGCGTCAAAGTTGGGTCCCGGTGAAGATAGTGCAAAATCGCCATAACAGAGTTTCGGATCCGAAATGAGTCCGAATCGCATCTGAACACACAATAAGAAAGATCCGAAATGAGTCCGAATCGCATCTGAACACAACAAGAAAGATCCGGGTTGCTTTCCACACATTTGTCCTTGCATGATTTGAATTTCATGCCTCTTCGGCGTCGTTTGGGCCCCTGTTGGAAATTTCTGCCATTTGGCACGCTGGTGCATTTTTTTTGAGAACCCGGATTCGGATAGTTAGAAGTTGAGGATCCGGGACCTTATAAGAGAACGGACCACACGGACTTCTGCTAGGGAAGTTGCTCTATGTCCACATCACTCCGTGCATGAATTTGGGCATCGCAATCACTTCTCCCGGCGCGTCAAAGTTGGGTCCCGACGAAGATAGTGCAAAATCACCATAACAGAGTTTCGGATCCGAAATGAGTCCGAATCGCATCTGAACACAACAAGAAAGATACGGGTTGCTTGTCACACATTTGTCCATGCATGATTCGATTTTCATGCCTCTTCGGCGCCGATTGGGCCAGGGTTGGAAATTTTTGCCATTTGGCACGCTCGTGCATCTTTTTTGAGAACCCGGATTCGGACAGTTTAGAGTTGAGGATCCGGGACCCCATCAGAGAACGGACCACATGGACTTGTACTAGTAGGGAAGTCCCTCTATGTCCACATCACTCCGTGCATGGATTTGGGCATCGCAATCACTTCTCCCAGCGCGTCAAAGTTAGGTCTCGACGAAGATAGTGCAAAATCGCCATAAGAGAGTTTCGGATCCGAAATGAGTCCGAATCGCATCTGAACACAACAAGAAAGATCCGGGTTGCTTGTCACACATTTGTCCATGCAGGATTCGATTTTCATGCCTCTTCGGCGCCGTTTGGGCCACGGTTGGAAATTTTCGCCATTTGGCATGCTCGTGCATCTTTTTCGAGAACCCGGATTTGGACAGTTCGAAGTTGAGGATCCGGGACCCCATCAGAGAACGGACCACATGGACTTGTACTAGGGAAGTTGCTCTATGTCCACATCACTCCGTGCATGGATTTGGCCATCGCAATCACTTCTCCCAGCGCGTCAAAGTTGGGTCCCGACGGCGAAGATAGTGCAAAATCGCCATAACAGAGTTTTGGATCCGAAATGAGTCCGAATCGCATCTGAACACAACAAGAAAGATCCGGGTTGCTTGCCACACATTTGTCCATTCATGATTCGATTTCGACATAACAATGAGAGCTGTTGTTTCCATGGCTACAGATAAGAATTACTCTTTTTGTAAGATGGATGTAAAGAATAACTTTCTACATAGCTATTTTCGAGAGACGTGTATATGGTGCAGCTATCAGGATATGTGGATGAAGTTGCCACACTAGTTGTGCAAAGTCTTGAAGCAAACACCTAGTGAATGGTTTGACAAGATAAGAAAATATATTGCTAATGTTGGCTTTCAAATGTGTGGTCCGTTCTCTGATGGGGTCCCAGATCCTCAACTTCTAACTGTCCGAATTCGGGTTCTTGAAAAAAATGCACGAGCGTGGTAAATGGCGAAAATTTCCAACAGTGGCCCAAACCACGCCGAAGAGGCATGAAATTCGAATCATGCAAGGAAAAAGCAAGCAACCTGGATCTTTCTTGTTGTGTTCAGATGCGATTCAAACTCATTTCGGATCCGAAACTCTAATATTGCGATTTTGCACTATCCTCGTTGGGATGCAACTTTGACGCACTCGGAGAAGTCATTGCGATGCCCCAATCCATGCACGGAGTGATGTGGACATAGAGCAACTTCCTTAGCACAAGTTCGTGTGGTTCGTTCTCTGATGGGGTCTTGGATCCTCAACTTCTAACTGTCCGAATCCAGGTTCTCGAAAAAGATGCACGGGCGTGATAAATGGCGAAAATTTCCAACAGTGGCCCAAACGGCGCCGAAGAGGCATGAAAACCCAGATCTTTCTTGTTGTGTTCAAATGCGATTCGGACTCATTTCGGATCCGAAACTCTGTTATGGCAATTTTGCACTATCTTCACCGGGACCCAACTTTGACGCGCAGGGAGAACTGATTGCGATGCCCAAATCCATGCACGGAGTGATCTGGACATAGAGCAACTTCCCTAGCACAAGTCTGTTGGTCCGTTCTTTGATGGGGTCCCGGATCCTCAACTTCTAAGTGTCCAAATCTGGGTTCCCGAAAAAGATACACGAGCGTGCAAATGGCGGAAATTTCCGTGGCCCAAACGGCACCGAAGAGGCATGAAATTCGAATCATGCATGGACAAATGTGTGGAAAGCAACTTGGATCTTTCTTGTTGTGTTTAGATGCGATTCCGACTCATTTTGGACCCGAAACTCTGTTATGGTGATTTTGCACTATCTTTGCCGGGACCCAACTTTGACGCGCTGGGAGAGGTGATTGCGATACCCAAATCCGTGCACGAAGTGATGTGGACACAGAGAAACTTTCCTAGCACAAGTGTGGTCCGTTCTCTGATGGGATCCCAGATCCTCAACTTCTAACTGTCCGAATCCGGGTTCTCGAAAAAGATGCACGAGCGTGGTAAATGGCAAAAATTTCCAACCGTGGCCCAAACGACGGAGAAGAGGCATGAAAATTGAATCATGCATGGACAAATGTGTGGCAAGCAACCCGGATCTTTTTTGTTGTGTTCAGATGCGATTCGGACTCATTTCGGATCCGAAACTCTGTTATGGCGATTTTGTACTATCTTTGCCACCGGGACCCAACTTTGATGCAGTGGGAGAAGTGATTGCGATGCCCAAATCCATGTTGAAATTTGAGCTAAATGATGAGCTATGGTGGATCAAACACTAGAATCAACATAATTAACAAAGTGATTAGCAAGTGATTAAGACGTAATTAGTGAATAATTAGCACATAGATTAATGTAGGCATGGATACTCAAAAACCAGCAAATTCTCATTAGGGCTATGCCTCAATTTATAGAGTTTACATCAAGCATCAAATCCCATTGATTTCTCCATGATCCACTCCCAGAATATCTCCACCTTTTGCTTGATTCTCTCCACCTCTTCTCTTTTCCCTGAATATCTCCCAGAATATCTCCACACTCCTAAATTCCCTCATGCTACCCATTATTCTCTCCCAGTAGATTCTTCTCACCTTTTCACAGGTTCTTTCACAATTACATCTCCTCTTTTACAACCTCTATCCAAGAGCTTGTTCCCACACACACCCTATTCACTTGTATTTTCAACACCTCCCCTCAAGTGAATAATCCTAACACACCTGGACCCTGTATCAAGTTTCCCTCTTACTTGATAGCCCGCGACCAGTGCCTCAAGTCCCTAAACTCCATAGTCCTTGACGCTCTCTCTCTCTATGTGTCCAAGGCTACTATAAGTGCCCGCGACCTTGACTAAAGTGCTCACACATACATCTACCACTTGGCCTACATCATCGGTGGCTCAGAGGTGGTTTTACTTTATTGGGGCAGGTTACATTGGGTTGTGGGTTCTCTCTCTCTCTCTCTCTCTCAGAAAAGATGATCCGACTCCACTTCTCTTGGAGCCTCCATGAAGTTTGCCGATGTCGTTCCTTCTTCACTGGGTTTGCTGTAGTAGTCTCTCGCCATGTGTCCTGGCTTTCCACATTTGTGGCAAGTGAAGGTCCTCCCTCCTACTCTGCCTCTTCCTCGTCCTCGTCCTCGAGAGAATTCTCCTCGGGTGAAGAATGCTTTTTCCTCTCCTGCTGTTGAGTCGAGCTCTTTCTTCTCTTTGCCTCTGCTTTCTTGCTCTAGTAGAGCTGCTTCTATCTCATGTATCTTCAGTTCAGGTACATTCTTTAGTGTTGCTACAATGTTTTCATAATCTCCTTTGTCCACACTCTTCAAAAGTACAGCTAATGCTTCATCATCTTCTACCTTTTTGCCAATAGCTGCCAGCTGTGTTGCTTAATACTTTTATATTTGTTCAAGTGTGTGATTAAGGGTTCACTTTCCTTCATGTCCAGTTTGTAGAATTGCATTAATAGATTTATCTTGGAATTTTTTGCTTGTGTACCAAATAATTTATTGAGTTCATCCCATGCATCTTTTGCCCACTGTATCCCTGTGATATGATGAATGATCTCATCATTTAAACTGAGTGCAATAAGCCCCAATTCTTTTTCATTCCTACTCTTCCACTCATTTTTCCCTCTCTCTGGGCATTCATCTCTCCCTTCAACTAATCCCCACAGATTTTTCCTCATCAGCAAATACATGGTTTTTGTTTGCCATGTATAAAACTGTTCTCCATTAAATTTGGCTATTTCCTGTGCTGAATTCATGGTGATGTGAAGGGGGTCTTACCTCTTGATCCAAATTCAAGATTCAAGGGCAGTGTCTACCCTTTTACAACTCAATCTGGTGTTTAATAGATGATTACAACAATTTTATCAACATAAAATCACCAGAAATTACATTAAATTGAGAGTAACCAATTTGTACGGGATGGTTGGAGTATCAAACCAACTCCGATTTGCAATCTGAAGCTTTAGAGATCTGTATCAGATACCTAATGGTTAATTTGAACCCTCAATTGCACCAAAGTACAGTGATTAGCACTGATTAATCACTGATTAGCAAATTAATGCTCTGGTTTGTGTGCCAAAAACAGAGTATGCGGGGAGCTCAGATCTGGTGCCTTCCACTTCAAATGAGCTCAAATGCTTTCAAAGGAATCAATAGCAATGAGTCTAGTAGAGGATTAAGCCAAGAAACACAAGATTTGACCAAATAATGAAAGCTTAATCTCTGTTTTACCAAAGTCACGTGCAGATTTGATGAAGAGCTTGGATCTCTCTGTAGACTTGATGAAATTGATTTCTGTCTTCACCAGCTTGTAGAGCATGCTTGAAAACCCCTGGGGCTAAGAGGAATTAGCTCAATTTGATTTGAGGAGCTCAAGATCTGCAGAATACTCAGAAAATTCAGCGCTGGAAAAAACGCGTAGATCTCCTGAACCCGCCAGCGGTTTGCTGCGTTTTCTTGATAGGCTTGAAGCCAAGGACCTTAGCTAGCTTGTGTTAGAAGCACAAGACCTAATTTTAACTGTGCTAGATGCTAGAGACCCTCCACTGGCTGGGGGTGAAGGGGAAGAGTGAAATCTTACTAAAAATTTGATTTTTTGCTAATTATTTTACTAATCCTAATTAATTCACTAATGGGCTCATAAATCTGGTTGATTCTAGGCATGGCTCTGATACCATGTTGAAATTTGAGCTAAATGATGAGCTATGGTGGATCAAACACTAGAATCAACATAATTAACAAAGTGATTAGCAAGTGATTAAGATGTAATTAGTGAATAATTAGCACATAGATTAATGTAGGCATGGATACTCAAAAACCAGCAAATTCTCATTAGGGCTATGCCTCAATTTATAGAGTTTACATCAAGCATCAAATCCCATTGATTTCTCCATGATTCACTCCCAGAATATCTCCACCTTTTACCTGATTCTCTCCACCTCTTCTCTTTTCCCTGAATATCTCCCAGAATATCTCCACACTCCTAAATTCCCTCATGCTACCCATTATTCTCCCCCAGTAGATTCTTCTCACCTTTTCACAGGTTCTTTCACAATTACATCTCCTCTTTTACAGCCTCTATCCAAGAGCTTGTTCCCACACACACCCTATTCACTTGTATTTTCAACAATCCATGCACGGAGTGATGTGGACATAGAGAAACTTCCCTAGCACAAGTCCGTGTGGTCCGTTCTCTGATGGGGTCCCGGATCCTCAAAATCTTACTATTCGAATCCGGGTTCTCGAAAAAGATGAACGAGCATGTCAAATGGCGAAAATTGCCAACCGTAGCCCAAACGGCACCGAAGAGGCATGAAATTCGAATCATGCATAGAAAAATGTGTGGCAAGCAACCCGGATCTAGCTGTGTACCATGCAGATCAACAAAACCAATTACTTTAAGAAGAGACCTACTTCACATGACGAGAACCAAGGAGCTACAATTGTATCCGATCTAGCTCTACCATGTGGTGGAGCTAGAATGCATCGATCTACCTGTGTACCATGCAGATCAACAAAATCAATTACTCCAAGAAGAGATCTACTTCACATGACAAGAACCAAGAAGCTAGAATTGCATTTGATCTAGCTCTACCACGTGGTAGAGATGTATCCAACCTAGACCACATCGTAGAGCTTGAGTGCTTTGAGGTCTAGCTCTACCATGTGGTGGAGCTAGAATTGCATTTGAGCTCTAGCTCTACCATGTGGTAGAGCTAGAATGCATTGATCTAGCTGTGTACCATGCAAATCAACAAAACCAATTACTCCAAGAAGAGACCATGACGAGAACCAAGGAGATAAACAAGTGTGTTGAATGGCGCTGGGACCCAACTTTGACGTATTGGGAGAAGTGATTGCGATGCCCAAATCCATGCAGGGAGTGATGTGGACATAGAGCAACTTCTCTAGCACAAGTCCATTTGGTCCGTCCTCTGATGGGTCCCGGATCCTCGACTTCTAACTGTCCGAATTCGGGTTCTCGTCGAAAAAGATGCATGAGCGTGCCAAATGCGGAAATTTTCAACAGGGATCCAAACGGCGTCGAAGAGGCATGAAAATCAAATCATGCATGGACAAATGTGTGGCAAGCAACCCGGATCTTTCTTGTTGTGTTTAGATGCGATTCCGACACATTTCGGATCCGAAACTCTGTTATGGCGATTTTGCACTATCTTGGCCAGGACCCAACTTTGACGCACTGGGAGAACTGATTGCGATGCGCAAATCCATGCACGGAGTGATGTGGACATAGAACAACTTCCTTAGCACAATTTCGTGTGGTCCGTTCTCTCATGGGGTCCCAGATCCTCAACTTCTAACTGTCCGAATCCGGGTTCTCGAAAAAGATGCACGAGCATGCCAAATGGCGGAAATTTCCAACCATGGCCCAAAAGATGCACGAGCATGCCAAATGGCGGAAATTTCCAACCATGGCCCAAACGGCGCCGAAGAGGCATGAAAATCGAATCATGCATGGACAAATGTGTGGCAAGCAACCTGGATCTTTCTTGTTGTGTTCAGATGCGATTCGGACTCATTTTGGATCCGAAACTCTGTTATGGCGATTTTGCACTATCTTCGCCAGGACCCAAATTTGACGTGCCAGGAGAAGTAATTGCGAGGCCCAAATCCATGCATGGAGTGATGTGGACATAGAGCAACTTCCCTAGCACAAGTTTGTGTGGTCCGTTCTCTGATGAGGTCCCATTTTCTCAACTTCTAACTGTCCGAATCCGGGTTCTCGAAAAAGATGCACGAGTATGGTAAATGGTGGAAATTTCCAATAGTGGCCCAAATGGCGCCGAAGAGGCATGAAAATCGAATCATGCATGGACAAATGTGTGGCAAGCAAGCCGGATCTTTCTTGTTGTGTTCAAATGCGATTCGGACTCATTTCGGATCCGAAACTCTGTTATAGCAATTTTGCACTATCTTCGTCGGGACCCAACTTTGACGCGCTGGGAGAAGTGATTGCGATCCCCAAATCCATGCACGAAGTGATGTGGACATAGATAAACTTCCCTAGCACAACTCTGCGTGGTCCATTCTCTGATGGGGTCCCGGATCCTCAACTTCTAACTATCTGAATCCGGGTTCTCGAAAAAGATGCACGAGTATGGTAAATGGTGAAAATTTCCCGGCGAAGATAGAGCAAAATCGCCATAACAGAGTTTCGGGTCTGAAATGAGTCGAAATCACATCTAAACACAACAAGAAAGATCCGCGTTGCTTTCCACACATTTGTCCATGCATGATTCGAATTTCATACCTCTTCGGCGCCGTTTGGACCGCGGTTGGCAATTTTCGCCATTTGGCACACTCATGCATCTTTTTCGAGAACCCGGATTCGGACAGTTAGAAGTTGAGGATCCGGGACCCCACCAGAGAACGGACCACACGGACTTGTGCTAGGGAAGTTGCTCTATCTCCACATCACTCCGTGCATGGATTTGGGCATCGCAATCAGTTCTCCCTATGCGTCAAAGTCGGGTCCCGGCGAAGATAGTGTAAAATCGCCATAACAGAGTTTCGGATCCGAAATGAGTCCAAATCGCATCTGAACACAACAAGAAAGATCCGGGTTGCTTGACACACATTTGTCCATGCATGATTCGATTTTCATGCCTCTTCGACGCCGTTTGGGCCACTGTTGGAGATTTTCGCCATGTATCACGCTCGTGTATCTTTTTCGAGAACCCGGATTCGGACAGTTAGAAGTTAAGGATCCAGGAACCCATCAGAGAACGGACCACACAAACTTGTGCTAGGGAAGTTACTCTATGTCCACATCACTCCGTGCATGGATTTGGACATCGCAATCACTTCTCCCAAGGCATCAAAGTTGGGTCCCGGCGAAGATAGTGCAAAATCGCCATAATAGAGTTTCGAATCGGAAATGAGTCTGAATAGCATGTGAACACAACAAGAAAGATTCAGGTTGCTTGCCCCACATTTTTCCTTGCATGATTTCAATTTCATGCCTCTTCGGCACGGTTTGGGCCACTGTTGGAAATTTCCGCCATTTACCACGCTCGTGCATCTTTTTCGAGCACCCGAATTCGGACAGTTAGAAGTGGAGAATCCGGGACCCCATCAGAGAACGGACCACACGGAGTTGTGCTAGGGAAGTTGCTCTATGTCCACATCACTCCGTGCATGGATTTGGGCATCGCAATCACTTCTCCCAGCGCGTCAAAGTTGGGTCCCGACGAAGATAGTGCAAAATCGCAAAAACAGAGTTTCAGATCCGAAATGAGTGTGAATCACATCTGAACACAACAATAAAGATCCGGGTTGCTTGTCACACATTTTTCCATGCATGATTCGATTTTCATGCCTCTTCGGCGCCGTTTGGGCCATTGTTGGAAAATTTTGCCATTTACCATGCTCATGCATCTTTTTCGAGAACCCGGATTCAGACAGTTAGAAGTTGAGAAACTACGACCCCATCAGAGAACGAACCACACGAACTTGTTCTAGGGAAGTTGCTCTATATCCACATCACTCCGTACATGGATTTGGGCATCGCAATCACTTCTCCTTGCACGTCAAAGTTGGGTCCCGGCGAAGATAGTGCTTGGAGTAATTGATTTTGTTAATCTGCATGGTACACAACTAGATCGATGCATTCTAGCTCCACCACATGGTAGAGCTAGATCGGATGCAATTGTAGCTCCTTGGTTCTCATCATGTGAAGTAGGTCTCTTCTTAGAGTAATTGGTTTTGTTGATCTGCATGGTACACATCTAGATCCGGGTTGCTTGCCACACATTTTTCCATGCATGATTCGAATTTCATGTCTCTTCGGCGCCAGTTGGGCCACGGTTGGCAATTTTCACCATTTGGCACACTCGTTCATCTTTTTCGAGAACCCGGATTCGAACTGTAAGATTTTGAGGATCCGGGACCCCATCAGAGAACAAACCACACAGACTTGTGCTAGGGAAGTTGCTCTATGTCCACATCACTCCGTGCATGGATTTGGGCATCGCAATCACTTCTCCCAGCGCGTCAAAGTTGGGTCCCGGTGGTAAAAATAGTGCAAAATCGCCATAACAGAGTTTCGGATCCGAAATGAGTCCAAATCACATCTAAACACAACAAGAAAGATCCGGGTTGCTTGCCACACATTTTTCCATGCATGATTCGACTTTCATGCCTCTTCCGCGCCATTTGGGCCACGGTTTTAAATTTTTACCATTTACCACGCTCGTGCATCTTTTTTGAAAACCCGGATTCAGACAGTTAGAAGTTGAAGATCTGGGACCCCATCAGAGAACTGACCACACGGACTTGTGCTAGGGAAGTTTCTCTATGTCCACATCACTCCGTGCATGGATTTGGGCACGGACTTGTGCTAGGGAAGTTGCTCTATGTCCACATCACTCCGTGCATGGATTTGGGCATCGTAATCACTTCTCCCAGTGTGTCAAAGTTGAGTCCCGCGAAGATAGTGCAAAATCGCCATAACAAGAATCGCATCTAAACACAACAAGAAAGATCCGGGTTGCTTTCCACACATTTGTCCATGCATGATTCGAATTTCATGCCTCTTCGGTGCCATTTGGGCCACGGAAATTTCTGCCATTTGGCATGCTCGTGCATCTTTTTTGAGAACCCAGATTTGAACAATTAGAAGTTGAGGATCCGGGACCCCATCAGAGAATGGACCACACAGACTTGTGCTAGGGAAGTTTCTCTATGTCTACATCACTCTGTGCATGGATTTGGGCATCGCAAACAGCCCTCCCTGCGAAGATAGTGCAAAATCCCCATAACAGAGTTTTGAATCCGAAATGAGTCCGAATCGCATCTGAACACAACAAGAAAGATGCGGGTTGCTTGCCACACATTTGTCCATGCATGATTCGAGTTTCATGCCTCTTCGGCGCCGTTTGGGCCACTGTTGGAAATTTTCGCCATTGATCACGCTCGTGCATCTTTTTTGAGAACCCGGATTCGGACAGTTAGAAGTTGATGATCGAGGACCCCATAAGAGAACGTACCACACGAACTTGTGCTAGGGAAGTTTCTCTATGTCCACATCACTCCGTGCATGGATTTGGGCATCGCAATCACTTCTCCCAGTGCGTCAAAGTTGGGTCCTGGCGAAGATAGTGCAAAATTGCCATATTAGAGTTTCGGATCCGAAATGAGGCTGAATCGCATCTAAACACAACAAGAAAGATTTGGGTTGCTTGCCCCACATTTTTCCTAGCATGATTTGAATTTCATGCCTCTTCAGCGTGGTTTGGGCCACTGTTGGAAATTTTTGCCATTTACCACGCTCGTGCATCTTTTTCGAGAACCCAGATTTGGACAGTTAGAAGTTGGGGATCCGGGACCCCATCAGAGAACGGACCACACGAAGTTGTGCTAGGGAAGTTGCTCTATGTCCACATCACTCCGTGCATGGATTTGGGCATCGCAATCACTTCTCCCAGCACGTCAAAGTTGGGTCCCGGTGAAGATAGTGCAAAATCGCCATCACGGAGTTTCGGATCCAAAATGAGTTCGAATCGCATCTGAACACAACAAGAAAGATCCCGGTTGCTTGCCACACATTTTTCCATGCATGATTGGATTTTCATGCCTCTTCGGCGCCGTTTGGGCCACTGTTGGAAATTGTTGCTATTTACCATGCTCGTGCATCTTTTTCGAGAACCCGGATTCGGACAGTTAGAAGTTGAGAAACTGGGACCCCATCAGAGAACGGACCACACGGACTTGTGCTAGGGAAGTTGCTCTATGTCCACATCACTCGTCGGTGCATGGATTTGGGCATCGCAATCACTTCTCCTGACGCGTCAAAGTTGGGTCCCGGCCAAGATAGTGCAAAATCGCCATAATAGAGTTTCGGATCCGAAATGAGTCTGAATCGCATCTGAACACAACAAGAAAGATCCAGATTGCTTGCCACACATTTGTCCATGCATGATTCGATTTTCATGCCTCTTCGGTGCCGTTTGGGCCCCTGTTGGAAATTTTCGCCATTTGGCACGCTCATGCATCTTTTTCGAGAACCCGGATTTGGACAGTTAGAAGTTGAGGATCCGGGACCCCATCAGAGAACGGACCACATGGACTTGTGCTAGGGAAGTTGCTCTATGTCCACATCACTCCCTGCATGGATTTGGGCATCGCAATCACTTCTCCCAGCGCGTCAAAGTTGGGTCCCAGTGCCATTCAACACACTTGTTTATCTCCTTGGTTCTCGTCATGGTCTCTTCTTGGAGTAATTGGTTTTGTTGATTTGCATGGTACACAGGTAGATCAATGCATTATAGCTCTACCACATGGTAGAGCTAGACCTCAAATGCAGTTCTAGCTCCACCACATGGTAGAGCTAGACCTCAAAGCACTCTAGCTCTACGATGTGGTCTAGGTTGGATACAGCTCTACCACGTGGTAGAGCTAGATCAAATGCAATTCTAGCTTCTTGATTCTTGTCATGTGAAGAAGATCTCTTCTTGGAGTAACTGATTTTGTTGATCTGCGTGGTACACAGCTAGATTGATGCATTCTAGCTCCACCACATGGTAGAGCTAGATCGGATGCAATTGTAGCTCCTTGGTTCTCGTCATTTGAAGTAGGTCTCTTCTTAGAGTAATTGGTTTTGTTGATCTGCGTGGTACACAGCTAGATCCGAGTTGCTTGCCACACATTTTCCCATGCATGATTCGAATTTCATGCCTCTTCGGTGCCGTTTGGGCCACGGTTGGAAATTTTCGCCATTTGGCATGCTCGTTCATCTTTTTAGGGAACCCAGAATCGGACAATTAGAAGTTGAGGATCCGGGATCCCATCAGAGAATGGACCACACGGACTTTTGCTAGGGAAGTTGCTCTATGTCCACATCACTCCGTGCATGGATTTGGGCATCGCAATCACTTCTCCCAGCGCGTCAAAGTTGGGTCCCGGCGAAAATAGTGCAAAATCGCCATAATAGAGTTTCGAATCTGAAATGAGTCCGAATCGCATCTGAACACAACTAGAAAGATCCGGGTTGCTTGCAACACATTTGTCCATGCCTGATTCGATTTTCATGCCTCTTCGGCGCCGTTTGGGCCATGGTTGGAAATTTCCGCCATTTACCACGCTCGTGCATCTTTTTCGAGAACCCGGATTCGAACAGTTAGAAGTTGAGGATCTGGGACCCCATCAGAGAAGGGACCACACGGACTTGTGCTAGGGAAGTTTCTCTATGTCCACATCACTCCGTGCGCATGGATTTGGGCATCGCAATCACTTCTCCCAGCGCGTCAAAGTTGGGTCCCAGCGAAGATAGTGCAAAATCACCATAATAGAGAGTTTTCGGTCCGCAATGAGTCCGAATCGCATCTAAACACAACAAGAAAGATCTGGGTTGCTTTCCACACATTTGTCCATGCATGATTCGAATTTTATGCCTCTTCGGTACCGTTTGGGCCACGGTTAGAAATTTCCACGATTTGGCACGCTCGTGTATCTTTTTCGAGAACCCGGATTCGGACAGTTAGAAGTTGAGGATCCGGAACCCCATCAGAGAACAGACCACACAAACTTGTGCTAGGGAAGTTTCTCTATATCCACATCACTCCGTGCATGGATTTGGGCATCGCAATCAGTTCTCCCTGCGCGTCAAAGTTGGGTTCCCCGCGAAGATAGTGCAAAATCGCCATAACAAAGTTTCGGATCCGAAATGAGTCCGAATCGTATCTGAACACAACAAAAAAGATCCGGGTTTCTTGCCACACATTTTTCCATGCATGATTTGATTCTCATGCCTCTTCGGCGCCGTTTGGGCCACTGTTGAAAATTTTTGCCATTTATCACGTTCGTGTATCTTTTTTGAGAACCCGGATTCAGATAGTTAGAAGTTGAGGATCCTGGACCCCATCAGAGAACGGACCATACGAACTTGTGTGCTAGGGAAGTTGCTCTATGTCCACATCACTATGTGCATGGATTTGGGCATCGCAAACACTTCTCCCAGCGCATCAAAGTTGGGTCCCGCCGGCGAAGATAGTGCAAAATCGCCATAACAGAGTTTCGGATCCGAAATGAGTCCGAATCGTATCTGAACACAACAAGAAAGATCCGGGTTGCTTGCCACACATTTTTCCTTGCATGATTCGAATTTCATGTCTCTTCGGTGTGGTTTGGGCACTGTTGGAAATTTTTGCCATTTACGACACTCGTGCATCTTTTTCGAGAACCCGGATTCGGACAGTTACAAGTTGAGGATTCGGGACCCCATCAGAGATCTGACCACACGGACTTGTGCTAGGGAAGTTTCTCTATGTCCACATCACTCCGTGCATGGATTTGGGCATCACAATCACTTCTCCCAGCGTGTCAAAGTTGGGTGCCGGCGAAGATAGTGCAAAATTGCCATAACAGAGTTTCGGATCCGAAATGAGTCCGAATCGCATCTAAACACAACAAGAAAGATCTGGGTTGCTTTCCACACATTTATCCATGCATGATTCGAATTTTATGCGTCTTCGGCACCGTTTGGGCCACGGTTGGAAATTTCCACCATTTGGCACGCTCGTGCATCTTTTTCTCGAGAACCCGGATTCGGACAGTTAGAAGTTGAGGATCCAGAACCCCATCAGAGAACGGACCACACGGACTTGTGCTAGGAAAGTTTCTCTGTCCACATCACTCCGTGCATGGATTTGGACATTGCAATAAGTTCTCCCTGCGCGTCAAAGTTGGATCCCGGCGAACATAGTGCAAAATCGCCATAACAGAATTTCGGATCTGAAATGAGTCCGAATGGCATCTGAACACAACAAGAAAAATCTGGGTTGCTTGCCACCCATTTTTCCATGCATGATTTGATTCTCATGCCTCTTCGACGAGCCGTTTGGTCCACTGTTGGAAATTTCCACCATTTATCATGCTCGTGCATCTTTTTTGAGAACCCGGATTCGGACAGTTAAAAGTTGAGGATCCAGGACCCCATCAGAGAACGGACCACACGACCTTGTGCTAGGGAAGTTGCTCTATGTCCACATCACTCCGTGCTTGGATTTGGGCATCGCAATCACTTCTCCCAGCGCGTCAAAGTTGGGTCCCGGCGAAGATAGTGCAAAATCGCCATAACAGAGTTTCAGATCCGAAATGAGTCCAAATCGTATCTGAACACAACAAGAGAGATCCGGGTTGCTTGCCACACATTTTTCCTTGCATGATTCGAATTTCATGCCTCTTGGACGTGGTTTGGGCCATGGTTGGAAATTTTCGCCATTTACCACGCTCGTGCATCTTTTTCGAGAACCCGGATTCGGACAGTTAGAAGTTGAGGATCCGAGACCCCATCAGAGAACGGACCACACGGACTTGTGCTAGGGAAGTTTCTCTATGTCCACATCACTCCGTGCAAGGATTTGGGCATCGCAATCACTTCTCCCAGTGTGTCAAAGTTGGGTGCCGGCGAAGATAGTGCAAAATCACATAACAGAGTTTCGGATCCGAAATGAGTCCGAATCGCATTTGAACACAACAAGAAAGATCTGGGTTGCTTGCCACACATTTTCCATGCAGGATTCGATTTTCATGCCTCTTCGGCGCCGTTTGGGCCATTGTTAGAAATTTTTGCCATTTACCATGCTCGTGCATCTTTTTCGAGAACCCGAATTTGGACAGTTAGAAGTTGAGGATGTGGGACCCCATCAGAGAACGGACCACACGGACTTGTGCGCTAAGGAAGTTCCTCTATGTCCACATCACTCCGTGCATGGATTTGGGCATGGCAATCACTTCTCCCGGTACGTCAAAGTTGGGTCCCGGCGAAGATAGTGCAAAATCACCATTATAGAGTTTTGGATCCGAAATGAGTCCGAATCGCACCTGAACACAAAAAGAAAGATCCGGGTTGCTTACCACCTATTTCTCTATGCATGATTCGATTTTCATGCCTCTTCGGCGCCGTTTGGGCCACGGTTGGAAATTTCTGCCATTTGGCATGCTCGTGCATCTTTTTCGAGAACCCAGATTCGGACACTTAGAAGTTGAGGATCCGGGACCCCATCAGAGAACGGACCACACGGACTTGTGCTAGGGGAGTTGCTCTATGTCTAGATCACTCCGTGCATGGATTTGGACATCACAATCAATTCTCCCAGTGCGTCAAAGTTGCTCTATGTCCAGATCATCTTTTTAGGGAACCCGGATTCGGACAATTAGAAGTTGAGGATCCAGGATCCCATCAGAGAATGGACCACACGGACTTTTGCTAGGGAAGTTGCTCTATGTCCACATCACTCCGTGCATGGATTTGGGCATCGTAATCACTTCTCCCAGCGCGTCAAAGTTGGGTCCCGGCGAAGATAGTGCAAAATCGCCATAACAGAGTTTCGGATCTGAAATGAGTCCGAATCGCATCTGAACACAACTAGAAAGATCCGGGTTGCTTGCAACACATTTGTCCATGCCTGATTCGATTTTCATGCCTCTTCGGCGCCGTTTGGGCCATGGTTGGAAATTTCCGCCATTTACCACGCTCGTGCATCTTTTTCGAGAACCCGGATTCGAACAGTTAGAAGTTGAGGATCTGGGACCCCATCAGAGAAGGGACCACACGGACTTGTGCTAGGAAAGTTTCTCTATGTCCACATCACTCCGTGCGCATGGATTTGGGCATCGCAATTACTTCTCCCAGCACGTCAAAGTTGGGTCCCAGCGAAGATAGTGCAAAATCGCCATAATAGAGAGTTTTCGGTCCGCAATGAGTCCGAATCGCATCTAAACACAACAAGAAAGATCTGGGTTGCTTTCCACACATTTGTCCATGCATGATTCGAATTTTATGCCTCTTCGGCACCGTTTGGGCCACGGTTAGAAATTTCCACGATTTGGCACGCTCGTGTATCTTTTTCGAGAACCCGGATTCGGACAGTTAGAAGTTGAGGATCCGGAACCCCATCAGAGAACAGACCACACAAACTTGTGCTAGGGAAGTTTCTCTATGTCCACATCACTCCGTGCATGGATTTGGGCATCGCAATCAGTTCTCCCTGCGCGTCAAAGTTGGGTCCCCGGCGAAGATAGTGCAAAATCGCCATAACAGAGTTTCAGATCCGAAATGAGTCCGAATCGTATCTGAACACAACAAAAAAGATCCGGGTTTCTTGCCACACATTTTTCCATGCATGATTTGATTCTCATGCCTCTTCGGCGCCGTTTGGGCCACTGTTGAAAATTTTTGCCATTTATCACGTTCGTGTATCTTTTTTGAGAACCCGGATTCAGATAGTTAGAAGTTGAGGATCCAGGACCCCATCAGAGAACGGACCATACGAACTTGTGCTAGGGAAGTTGCTCTATGTCCACATCACTATGTGCATGGATTTGGGCATCGCAAACACTTCTCCCAGCGTATCAAAGTTGGGTCCCGCCGGCGAAGATAGTGCAAAATCGCCATAACAGAGTTTCGGATCCGAAATGAGTCCGAATCGCATCTGAACACAACAAGAAAGATCCGGGTTGCTTGCCACACATTTTTCCTCGCATGATTCGAATTTCATGTCTCTTCGGCGTGGTTTGGGCCACTGTTGGAAATTTTTGCCATTTACGACACTCGTGTATCTTTTTCGAGAACCCGGATTCGGACAGTTACAAGTTGAGGATTCGGGACCCCATCAGAGATCTGACCACACGGACTTGTGCTAGGGAAGTTTCTCTATGTCCACATCACTCCGTGCATGGATTTGGGCATCACAATCACTTCTCCCAGCGTGTCAAAGTTGGGTGCCGGCGAAGATAGTGCAAAATTGCCATAACAGAGTTTCGGATCCGAAATGAGTCCGAATCGCATCTAAACACAACAAGAAAGATCTGGGTTGCTTTCCACACATTTATCCATGCATGATTCGAATTTTATGCGTCTTCGGCACCGTTTGGGCCACGGTTGGAAATTTCCACCATTTGGCACGCTCGTCTATCTTTTTCTCGAGAACCCGGATTCGGACAGTTAGAAGTTGAGGATCCAGAACCCCATCAGAGAACGGACCACACGGACTTGTGCTAGGAAAGTTTCTCTGTCCACATCACTCCGTGCATGGATTTGGACATTGCAATAAGTTCTCCCTGCGCGTGAAAGTTGGATCCCGGCGAACATAGTGCAAAATCGCCATAACAGAATTTCGGATCTGAAATGAGTCCGAATGGCATCTGAACACAACAAGAAAAATCTGGGTTGCTTGCCACCCATTTTTCCATGCATGATTTGATTCTCATGCCTCTTCGACGAGCCGTTTGGTCCACTGTTGGAAATTTCCACCATTTATCATGCTCGTGCATCTTTTTTGAGAACCCGGATTCGGACAGTTAAAAGTTGAGGATCCAGGACCCCATCAGAGAACGGACCACACGACCTTGTGCTAGGGAAGTTGCTCTATGTCCACATCACTCCGTGCTTGGATTTGGGCATCGCAATCACTTCTCCCAGCGCGTCAAAGTTGGGTCCCGGCGAAGATAGTGCAAAATCGCCATAACAGAGTTTCAGATCCGAAATGAGTCCAAATCGTATCTGAACACAACAAGAGAGATCCGGGTTGCTTGCCACACATTTTTCCTTGCATGATTCGAATTTCATGCCTCTTGGACGTGGTTTGGGCCATGGTTGGAAATTTCCGCCATTTACCACGCTCGTGCATCTTTTTCGAGAACCCGGATTCGGACAGTTAGAAGTTGAGGATCCGAGACCCCATCAGAGAACGGACCACACGGACTTGTGCTAGGGAAGTTTCTCTATGTCCACATCACTCCGTGCAAGGATTTGGGCATCGCAATCACTTCTCCCAGTGTGTCAAAGTTGGGTGCCGGCGAAGATAGTGCAAAATCACATAACAGAGTTTCGGATCCGAAATGAGTCCGAATCGCATTTGAACACAACAAGAAAGATCTGGGTTGCTTGCCACACATTTTCCATGCAGGATTCGATTTTCATGCCTCTTCGGCGCCGTTTGGGCCATTGTTGGAAATTTTTGCCATTTACCATGCTCGTGCATCTTTTTCGAGAACCCGAATTTGGACAGTTAGAAGTTGAGGATGTGGGACCCCATCAGAGAACGGACCACACGGACTTGTGCGCTAAGGAAGTTCCTCTATGTCCACATCACTCCGTGCATGGATTTGGGCATGGCAATCACTTCTCCCGGTACGTCAAAGTTGGGTCCCGGCGAAGATAGTGCAAAATCACCATTATAGAGTTTCGGATCCGAAATGAGTCCGAATCGCACCTGAACACAAAAAGAAAGATCCGGGTTGCTTACCACCTATTTCTCTATGCATGATTCGATTTTCATGCCTCTTCGGCGCCGTTTGGGCCACGGTTGGAAATTTCTGCCATTTGGCATGCTCGTGCATCTTTTTCGAGAACCCAGATTCGGACACTTAGAAGTTGAGGATCCGGGACCCCATCAGAGAACGGACCACACGGACTTGTGCTAGGGGAGTTGCTCTATGTCTAGATCACTCCGTGCATGGATTTGGACATCACAATCAATTCTCCCAGTGCGTCAAAGTTGCTCTATGTCCAGATCATCTTTTTAGGGAACCCGGATTCGGACAATTAGAAGTTGAGGATCCAGGATCCCATCAGAGAATGGACCACACGGACTTTTGCTAGGGAAGTTGCTCTATGTCCACATCACTCCGTGCATGGATTTGGGCATCGTAATCACTTCTCCCAGCGCGTCAAAGTTGGGTCCCGGCGAAGATAGTGCAAAATCGCCATAACAGAGTTTCGGATCTGAAATGAGTCCGAATCGCATCTGAACACAACTAGAAAGATCCGGGTTGCTTGCAACACATTTGTCCATGCCTGATTCGATTTTCATGCCTCTTCGGCGCCGTTTGGGCCATGGTTGGAAATTTCCGCCATTTACCACGCTCGTGCATCTTTTTCGAGAACCCGGATTCGAACAGTTAGAAGTTGAGGATCTGGGACCCCATCAGAGAAGGGACCACACGGACTTGTGCTAGGGAAGTTTCTCTATGTCCACATCACTCCGTGCGCATGGATTTGGGCATCGCAATTACTTCTCCCAGCGCGTCAAAGTTGGGTCCCAGCGAAGATAGTGCAAAATCGCCATAATAGAGAGTTTTCGGTCCGCAATGAGTCCGAATCGCATCTAAACACAACAAGAAAGATCTGGGTTGCTTTCCACACATTTGTCCATGCATGATTCGAATTTTATGCCTCTTCGGCACCGTTTGGGCCACGGTTAGAAATTTCCACGATTTGGCACGCTCGTGTATCTTTTTCGAGAACCCGGATTCGGACAGTTAGAAGTTGAGGATCCGGAACCCCATCAGAGAACAGACCACACAAACTTGTGCTAGGGAAGTTTCTCTATGTCCACATCACTCCGTGCATGGATTTGGGCATCGCAATCAGTTCTCCCTGCGCGTCAAAGTTGGGTCCCCGACGAAGATAGTGCAAAATCGCCATAACAGAGTTTCGGATGCGAAATGAGTCCGAATCGTATCTGAACACAACAAAAAAGATCCGGGTTTCTTGCCACACATTTTTCCATGCATGATTTGATTCTCATGCCTCTTCGGCGCCGTTTGGGCCACTGTTGAAAATTTTTGCCATTTATCACGTTCGTGTATCTTTTTTGAGAACCCGGATTCAGATAGTTAGAAGTTGAGGATCCAGGACCCCATCAGAGAACGGACCATACGAACTTGTGTGCTAGGGAAGTTGCTCTATGTCCACATCACTATGTGCATGGATTTGGGCATCGCAAACACTTCTCCCAGCGCATCAAAGTTGGGTCCCGCCGGCGAAGATAGTGCAAAATCGCCATAACAGAGTTTCGGATCCGAAATGAGTCCGAATCGCATCTGAACACAACAAGAAAGATCCGGGTTGCTTGCCACACATTTTTCCTCGCATGATTCGAATTTCATGTCTCTTCGGCGTGGTTTGGGCCACTGTTGGAAATTTTTGCCATTTACGACACTCGTGCATCTTTTTCGAGAACCCGGATTCGGACAGTTACAAGTTGAGGATTCGGGACCCCATCAGAGATCTGACCACACGGACTTGTGCTAGGGAAGTTTCTCTATGTCCACATCACTCCGTGCATGGATTTGGGCATCACAATCACTTCTCCCAGCGTGTCAAAGTTGGGTGCCGGCGAAGATAGTGCAAAATTGCCATAACAGAGTTTCGGATCCAAAATGAGTCCGAATCGCATCTAAACACAACAAGAAAGATCTGGGTTGCTTTCCACACATTTATCCATGCATGATTCGAATTTTATGCGTCTTCGGCACCGTTTGGGCCACGGTTGGAAATTTCCACCATTTGGCACGCTCGTGCATCTTTTTCTCGAGAACCCGGATTCGGACAGTTAGAAGTTGAGGATCCAGAACCCCATCAGAGAACGGACCACACGGACTTGTGCTAGGAAAGTTTCTCTGTCCACATCACTCCGTGCATGGATTTGGACATTGCAATAAGTTCTCCCTGCGCGTCAAAGTTGGATCCCGGCGAACATAGTGCAAAATCGCCATAACAAAATTTCGGATCTGAAATGAGTCCGAATGGCATCTGAACACAACAAGAAAAATCTGGGTTGCTTGCCACCCATTTTTCCATGCATGATTTGATTCTCATGCCTCTTCGACGAGCCGTTTGGTCCACTGTTGGAAATTTCCACCATTTATCATGCTCGTGCATCTTTTTTGAGAACCCGGATTCGGACAGTTAAAAGTTGAGGATCCAGGACCCCATCAGAGAACGGACCACACGACCTTGTGCTAGGGAAGTTGCTCTATGTCCACATCACTCCGTGCTTGGATTTGGGCATCGCAATCACTTCTCCCAGCGCGTCAAAGTTGGGTCCCGGCGAAGATAGTGCAAAATCGCCATAACAGAGTTTCAGATCCGAAATGAGTCCAAATCGTATCTGAACACAACAAGAGAGATCCGGGTTGCTTGCCACACATTTTTCCTTGCATGATTCGAATTTCATGCCTCTTGGACGTGGTTTGGGCCATGGTTGGAAATTTCTGCCATTTACCACGCTCGTGCATCTTTTTCGAGAACCCGGATTCGGACAGTTAGAAGTTGAGGATCCGAGACCCCATCAGAGAACGGACCACACGGACTTGTGCTAGGGAAGTTTCTCTATGTCCACATCACTCCGTGCAAGGATTTGGGCATCGCAATCACTTCTCCCAGTGTGTCAAAGTTGGGTGCCGGCGAAGATAGTGCAAAATCACATAACAGAGTTTCGGATCCGAAATGAGTCCGAATCGCATTTGAACACAACAAGAAAGATCTGGGTTGCTTGCCACACATTTTCCATGCAGGATTCGATTTTCATGCCTCTTCGGCGCCGTTTGGGCCATTGTTGGAAATTTTTGCCATTTACCATGCTCGTGCATCTTTTTCGAGAACCCGAATTTGGACAGTTAGAAGTTGAGGATGTGGGACCCCATCAGAGAACGGACCACACGGACTTGTGCGCTAAGGAAGTTCCTCTATGTCCACATCACTCCGTGCATGGATTTGGGCATGGCAATCACTTCTCCCGGTACGTCAAAGTTGGGTCCCGGCGAAGATAGTGCAAAATCACCATTATAGAGTTTCGGATCCGAAATGAGTCCGAATCGCACCTGAACACAAAAAGAAAGATCCGGGTTGCTTACCACCTATTTCTCTATGCATGATTCGATTTTCATGCCTCTTCGGCGCCGTTTGGGCCACGGTTGGAAATTTCTGCCATTTGGCATGCTCGTGCATCTTTTTCGAGAACCCAGATTCGGACACTTAGAAGTTGAGGATCCGGGACCCCATCAGAGAACGGACCACACGGACTTGTGCTAGGGGAGTTGCTCTATGTCTAGATCACTCCGTGCATGGATTTGGACATCACAATCAATTCTCCCAGTGCGTCAAAGTTGCTCTATGTCCAGATCATCTTTTTAGGGAACCCGGATTCGGACAATTAGAAGTTGAGGATCCAGGATCCCATCAGAGAATGGACCACACGGACTTTTGCTAGGGAAGTTGCTCTATGTCCACATCACTCCGTGCATGGATTTGGGCATCGTAATCACTTCTCCCAGCGCGTCAAAGTTGGGTCCCGGCGAAGATAGTGCAAAATCGCCATAACAGAGTTTCGGATCTGAAATGAGTCCGAATCGCATCTGAACACAACTAGAAAGATCCGGGTTGCTTGCAACACATTTGTCCATGCCTGATTCGATTTTCATGCCTCTTCGGCGCCGTTTGGGCCATGGTTGGAAATTTCCGCCATTTACCACGCTCGTGCATCTTTTTCGAGAACCCGGATTCGAACAGTTAGAAGTTGAGGATCTGGGACCCCATCAGAGAAGGGACCACACGGACTTGTGCTAGGAAAGTTTCTCTATGTCCACATCACTCCGTGCGCATGGATTTGGGCATCGCAATTACTTCTCCCAGCACGTCAAAGTTGGGTCCCAGCGAAGATAGTGCAAAATCGCCATAATAGAGAGTTTTCGGTCCGCAATGAGTCCGAATCGCATCTAAACACAACAAGAAAGATCTGGGTTGCTTTCCACACATTTGTCCATGCATGATTCGAATTTTATGCCTCTTCGGCACCGTTTGGGCCACGGTTAGAAATTTCCACGATTTGGCACGCTCGTGTATCTTTTTCGAGAACCCGGATTCGGACAGTTAGAAGTTGAGGATCCGGAACCCCATCAGAGAACAGACCACACAAACTTGTGCTAGGGAAGTTTCTCTATGTCCACATCACTCCGTGCATGGATTTGGGCATCGCAATCAGTTCTCCCTGCGCGTCAAAGTTGGGTCCCCGACGAAGATAGTGCAAAATCGCCATAACAGAGTTTCAGATCCGAAATGAGTCCGAATCGTATCTGAACACAACAAAAAAGATCCGGGTTTCTTGCCACACATTTTTCCATGCATGATTTGATTCTCATGCCTCTTCGGCGCCGTTTGGGCCACTGTTGAAAATTTTTGCCATTTATCACGTTCGTGTATCTTTTTTGAGAACCCGGATTCAGATAGTTAGAAGTTGAGGATCCAGGACCCCATCAGAGAACGGACCATACGAACTTGTGCTAGGGAAGTTGCTCTATGTCCACATCACTATGTGCATGGATTTGGGCATCGCAAACACTTCTCCCAGCGTATCAAAGTTGGGTCCCGCCGGCGAAGATAGTGCAAAATCGCCATAACAGAGTTTCGGATCCGAAATGAGTCCGAATCGCATCTGAACACAACAAGAAAGATCCGGGTTGCTTGCCACACATTTTTCCTCGCATGATTCGAATTTCATGTCTCTTCGGCGTGGTTTGGGCCACTGTTGGAAATTTTTGCCATTTACGACACTCGTGCATCTTTTTCGAGAACCCGGATTCGGACAGTTACAAGTTGAGGATTCGGGACCCCATCAGAGATCTGACCACACGGACTTGTGCTAGGGAAGTTTCTCTATGTCCACATCACTCCGTGCATGGATTTGGGCATCACAATCACTTCTCCCAGCGTGTCAAAGTTGGGTGCCGGCGAAGATAGTGCAAAATTGCCATAACAGAGTTTCGGATCCGAAATGAGTCCGAATCGCATCTAAACACAACAAGAAAGATCTGGGTTGCTTTCCACACATTTATCCATGCATGATTCGAATTTTATGCGTCTTCGGCACCGTTTGGGCCACGGTTGGAAATTTCCACCATTTGGCACGCTCGTGCATCTTTTTCTCGAGAACTCGGATTCGGACAGTTAGAAGTTGAGGATCCAGAACCCCATCAGAGAACGGACCACACGGACTTGTGCTAGGGAAGTTTCTCTGTCCACATCACTCCGTGCATGGATTTGGACATTGCAATAAGTTCTCCTTGCGCGTGAAAGTTGGATCCCGGCGAACATAGTGCAAAATCGCCATAATCGAATTTCGGATCTGAAATGAGTCCGAATGGCATCTGAACACAACAAGAAAAATCCGGGTTGCTTGCCACCCATTTTTCCATGCATGATTTGATTCTCATGCCTCTTCGACGCGCCGTTTGGTCCACTGTTGGAAATTTCCACCATTTATCACGCTCGTGCATCTTTTTTGAGAACCCGGATTCGGACAGTTAAAAGTTGAGGATCCACGACCCCATCAGAGAACGGACCACACGAACTTGTGCTAGGGAAGTTGCTCTATGTCCACATCACTCCGTGCATGGATTTGGGCATTGCAATCACTTCTCCCAGCGCGTCAAAGTTGGGTCCCAGCGAAGATAGTGCAAAATCGCCATAACAGAGTTTCAGATCCGAAATGAGTCCAAATCGCATCTGAACACAACAAGAGAGATCCGGGTTGCTTGCCACACATTTTTCCTTGCATGATTCGAATTTCATGCCTCTTCGACGTGGTTTGGGCCACGGTTGGAAATTTCTGCCATTTACCACGCTCGTGCATCTTTTTCGAGAACCCGGATTCGGACAGTTAGAAGTTGAGGATCCGAGACCCCATCAGAGAACGGACCACACGGACTTGTGCTAGGGAAGTTTCTCTATGTCCACATCACTCCGTGCAAGGATTTGGGCATCGCAATCACTTCTCCCAGTGTGTCAAAGTTGGGTGCCGGCGAAGATAGTGCAAAATCGCCATAACAGAGTTTCGGATCCGAAATGAGTCCGAATCGCATTTGAACACAACAAGAAAGATCTGGGTTGCTTGCCACACATTTTCCATGCAGGATTCGATTTTCATGCCTCTTCGGCGCCGTTTGGGCCATTGTTGGAAATTTTTGCCATTTACCATGCTCGTGCATCTTTTTCGAGAACCCGAATTTGGACAGTTAGAAGTTGAGGATGTGGGACCCCATCAGAGAACGGACCACACGGACTTGTGCGCTAAGGAAGTTCCTCTATGTCCCCATCACTCCGTGCATGGATTTGGGCATCGCAATCACTTCTCCCGGTACGTCAAAGTTGGGTCCCGGCGAAGATAGTGCAAAATCACCATTATAGAGTTTCAGATCCGAAATGAGTCCGAATCGCACCTGAACACAAAAAGAAAGATCCGGGTTGCTTACCACCTATTTCTCTATGCAGGATTCGATTTTCATGCCTCTTCGGCGCCGTTTGGGCCACGGTTGGAAATTTCTGCCATTTGGCATGCTCGTGCATCTTTTTCGAGAACCCAGATTCGGACACTTAGAAGTTGAGGATCCGGGACCCCATCAGAGAACGGACCACACGGACTTGTGCTAGGGGAGTTGCTCTATGTCTAGATCACTCCGTGCATGGATTTGGACATCACAATCAATTCTCCCAGTGCGTCAAAGTTGCTCTATGTCCAGATCATCTTTTTAGGGAACCCGGATTCGGACAATTAGAAGTTGAGGATCCGGGATCCCATCAGAGAATGGACCACACGGACTTTTGCTAGGGAAGTTGCTCTATGTCCACATCACTCCGTGCATGGATTTGGGCATCGCAATCACTTCTCCCAGTGCGTCAAAGTTGGGTCCCGGCGAAGATTGTGCAAAATCGCCATAACAGAGTTTCGGATCGGAAATGAGTCCGAATCGTATCTCAACACAACAAGAAAGATCCGGGTTGCTTTCCACACATTTCTCCTTGCATGATTCGAATTTCATGCCTCTTCGGTGCGGTTTGGATCCCTGTTTGAAATTTCTGCCATTTGACACGCTCGTGCATCTTTTTCGAGAACCGGGATTCGGACAGTTAGAAGTTGAGGATCCGGGACCCCATCAGAGAACGGACCACACAGACTTGTGCTAGGAAAGTTGCTCTATGTCCACATCACTCCGTACATGGATTTGGGCATCGCAATCACTTCTCCCGGCGCGTCAAAGTTGGGTCCCGGTGAAGATAGTGCAAAATCGCCATAACAGAGTTTCGGATCCGAAATGAGTCCGACTCGCACTTGAACACAACAAGAAAGATCCGAGTTGCTTGCCACACATTTGTCCATGCATGGTTCGATTTTCATGCCTCTTTGGCGCCGTTTGGGCTACGGTTGGAAATTTCCACCATTGGCATGCTCATGCATCTTTTTCGAGAACCCGGATTCGGATAGTTAGAAGTTGAGGATCCGAGACCCCATCAGAGAACGGACCACACGGACTTGTACTAGGGAAGTTGCTCTATGTCCACATCACTCCGTGCATTGATTTGGGCATCGCAATCACTTCTCCCAGCGCGTCAAAGTTGGGTCCCAGTGAAGATAGTGCAAAAGCGCCATAACAGAGTTTCCGATCCGAAATGAGTCCGAATCACATCTAGACCCACCTTTGACGCGCTGCTAGAAGTGATTGCGATGCCCAAATCCATGCACGGAGTGATGTGGACATAGAGCAACTTTCCTAGCACAAGTCCGTGTGGTCCGTTCTCTCATGGGGTCCCAGATCCTCAACTTCTATCCGAATCCGGGTTCTCGAAAAAGATACACGAGTGTGCCAAATGGTGAAAATTTCCGACCGTGGCCTAAACGGCACCGAAGAGGCATGAAAATCCAATCATGCATGGACAAATGTGTGGCAAGCAACCCGGATCTTTCTTGTTGTGTTCAGATACGATTTGGAGTCATTTCGGATCCAAAATTTTGTTATGGCGATTTTGCACTATCTTCGGCGGGACCCAACTTTGAAGCACCGGGAGAAGTGATTACGATGCCCATATCCATGCACGGAATGATGTGGACATAGAGCAACTTCCCTAGTACAAGTCCGTGTGGTCCGTTCTCTGATGGGGTTCCAGATACTCAACTTCTAACTGTCCGAATCCGGGTTCTCGAAGAGGATACATGAGCCTGGTAAATGGTGAAAAATTTCCAATAGTGGCACAAACGGCGCCGAAGAGGCATGAAATTCGAATTATGCAAGGAAAAATGTGTGGAAAGCAACCCGGATCTTTCTTATTTTCACATGCGATTGGGACTCATTTTGGACTCGAAACTCTGTTATGGCAATTTTGCACTATCTTCGCCAGGACCCAACTTTGACGCACTGGGAGAATCGGTTGTGATGTCCAATTCCATGCACAGAGTGATGTGGACATAGAGCAACTTCCCTAGCACAAGTCCATGTGGTCCGTTCTCTAATGGGGTCCCGAACCCTCATCTTCTAACTGTCCGAATCCGGGTTCTCGAAAAAGATGCACGAGCGTGCCAAATGGCGAAAATTTCCAACTGTGGCCCAAACGGCGTCGAAGAGACATGAAAATCGAATCATGCATGGACAAATGTGTGGCAAGCAACCCGGATCTTTCTTATTATGTTCAGATGCGATTCAGACTCATCTCGGATCCGAAACTCTGTTATGGCGATTTTGCACTATCTTTGCCGGGACCCAAGTTTGAAGCGCCGAGAGAAGTGATTGTTGCGATGCCTAAATCCATGCATGGAGTGATGTGGACATAGAGCAACTTCCCTAGTCCAAGTCCGTGTGGTTCGTTCTCTGATGGGGTCCCAGATCCTCAACTTCTAACTGTCCGAATCCAGGTTCTCAAAAAAGATGCATGAGCCTGGTAAATGGCAGAAATTTCCAATAGTGGCACAAACGGCGCCGAGAAGGCATGAAATTAGAATCATGGAAGGAAAAATGTGTGGCGACCAACCCAGATCTTTCTTGTTGTGTTCAGATGCGATTCAGACTCATTTCGGATCCGAAACTCTGCTATGGTGATTTTGCACTATCTTCGCCGGAACCCAACTTTGACGCACTCGGAGAAGTGATTGCGATGCCCAAATCCATGCACGGAGTGATGTGGACATAGAGCAACTTCCCTAGCACAAGTGTGTGGCAAAAGGACTCGGATCTTTCTTGTTGTGTTCAGATGCGATTCGGACTCATTTCGGATCCGAAACTCTGTTATGGCGATTTTGCACTATCTTCGCCGGGACCCAACTTTAACGTGCTCGAAGAAGTGATTGCGATGCCCAAATCCATGCACGGAGTGATATGGACATAGAGCAACTTCCCTGGCACAAGTCCGTGTGGTCCGTTCTCTGATGGGATCCCGGATCCTCAACTTCTAATTGTCCGAATTCGGGTTCTCGAAAAAGATGCATGAGCATGGCAAATGGCAGAAATTTTCAACCGTGGCCCAAACGGCACCGAAGAGGCATGAAATTCGAATCATGCATGGATAAATATGTGAAAAGCTATCCGGATCTTTCTTGTTGTGTTTAGATGCGATTCGGACTCATTTCGGTCCCGAAACTCTGTTATGGCAATTTTACACTATCTTCGTGACCCAACTTTGACGCGCAGGGAGAACTGATTGCGATGCCCAAATCCATGTAGGGAGTGATGTGGACATAGAGAAACTTTCCTAGCACAAGTCCGTGTGGTCCGTTCTCTGATGGGGTCCCAGATCCTCAACTTCTAACTGTTTGAATCCGGGTTCTCAAAAAAGAAGCACGAGCATGCCAAATGGCAGAAATTTTCAACAGGGACCCAAACGGCACCGAAGAGGCATGAAAATCGAATCATGCATGGACAAATGTGTGGCAAGCAACCCGGATCTTTCTTGTTGTGTTCAGATGCGATTGGGACTCATTTCGGACCCGAAACTCTGTTATGTTGATTTTGCACTATCTTGGCCGGGACCCAACTTTGACGCGCTGGGAGAACTGATTGCGATGCCCAAATCCATGCACGAAGTGATGTGGACATAGAGCAACTTCCTTAGCACAAGTCCGTGTGGTCCGTTCTCTGATGGGGTCCCGGATCCTCAACTTCTAACTGTCCAAATCCGGGTTCTCGAAAAAGATGCACGAGCATGCCAAATGGCGGAAATTTCCAACCGTGGCCCAAACAGCACCGAAGAGGCATGAAATTCGAATCATGCATGGAAAAATGTGCGGCAAGTAACTCGGATCTTTCTTGTTGTGTTCAGATGCAATTCGGACTCATTACGGACCTGAAACTCTGTTATGGCGATTTTGGACTATCTTTGCCGAGACCCAACTTTGACGCGCTGGGAGAACTGATTGTGATGCCTAAATCCATGCACGGAGTGATGTGGACATAGAGCAACTTCCCTAGCAGCACAAGTCCGTGTGGTCCGTTCTCTCATGGGGTCCGAGATTCTCAACTTCTAATTGTCCGAATGCGGGTTCTCGAAAAAGATGCACGAGCGTGCCAAATGGCAAAAATTTCCAACCGTGGTCCAAACGGAGCCGAAGAGGCATGAAATTCGAATCATGCATGTAAAAATGTGTAGCGACTAACCCGCATCTTTCTTGTTGTGTTCAGATGCGATTCAAACTCATTTCGGATCCAAAACTCTGTTATGGTGATTTTGCACTATCTTCGTCCGGGACCCAGCTTTGATGCACTGGGAGAAGTGATTGCGATGCCCAAATCCATGCACGGAGTGATGTGGACATAGAGAAACATAGAGAAACTTCCCTAGCACAAGTCTGTGTGGTCCCTTCTCTGATTGGGTCCTGGATCCTCAACTTCTAAACTGTCCGAATCCGGGTTCTCAAAAAGATGTACGAGCATGCCAAATGGTGAAAATTTCCAACAGGGGCACAAACGGCGCCGAAGAGGCATGAAAATCGAATCATGCATGGAGAAATGTGTGGCAAGTAACCCGGATCTTTCTTGTTGTGTTGAGATGCGATTCGGACTCATTTCGGATCCGAAACTCTGTTATGGCGATTTTACACTATCTTCGCCGAGACCCAACTTTGACGCGCTGGGAGAACTGATTGCGATGCCCAAATCCATGCACGGAGCAATGTGGACATAGAGCAGGTTCCCTAGTACAAGTCCGTGTGGTCCGTTCTCTGATGTGGTCTGGGATCCTCAACTTCTAACTATCCGAATCTGGGTTCTTGAAAAAGATGCACGAGCATGCCAAATGGCAGAAATTTTCAACCGTGGCCCAAACGGTGCTAAAGAGGCATAAAAATCGAATCATGCATGGACAAATGTGTAGCAAGCAACCCGGATCTAGCTGTGTACCATGCAGATCTACAAAACCAATTACTCTAAAAGAAGAGACCTACTTCACATGACGAGAACCAAGGAGCTACAATTACATCCGATCTAGCTCTACCATGTGGTGGAGCTAGAATGCATCGATCTAGCTGTGTACCATGCAGATCAACAAAATAAATTACTCCATGATGAGATCTACTTCATATAACAAGAACCAAGAAGCTAGAATTGCATTTGATCTAGCTCTACCATGTGGTAGAGCTGTATCCAACCTAGACCACATCGTAGAGCTAGAGTGCTTTGAGGTCTAGCTCTACCATGTGGTGGATCTAGAATTGCATTTGAGGTCTAGCTCTACCATGTGGTAGAGCTAGAATGCATTGATCTAGCTGTGTACCATGCAAATCAACAAAACCAATTACTCTAAGAAGAGACCATGACGAGAACCAAGGAGATAAAGGACCCAACTTTGACGCGCTGGGAGAAGTGATTGCGATGCCCAAATACATGCACGGAGTGATGTGGACATAGAGCAACTTCCCTAGCACAAGTCCGTTTGGTCCGTTCTCTGATGGGGTCCCGGATCCGCAACTTCTAACTGTTCGAATCCGGGTTCTGGAAAAAGATGCACGAGCGTGCCAAATGGTAAAAATTTCCAACCGTGGCCCAAACGGCGCCGAAGAGGCATGAAAATCGAATCATGCATGGACAAATGTGTGGCAAGGAACCCGGATCTTTCTTGTTGTGTTCAGATGCGATTCGGTCTCATTTCGGATCCGAAACTCTGTTATGGCGATTTTCCACTATCTTCGTCGGGACCCAACTTTGACGTGCTAGGAGAAGTGATTGCGATGCCCAAATCCATGCACGGAGTAATGTGGACATAGAGCAACTTCCCTAACACAACTTCGTGTGGTCCGTTCTCTGATGGGGTCCCGGATCCTCAACTTCTAACTATCCGAATCCGGGTTCTCGAAAAAGATGCACGAGCATGGTAAATGGCAAAAATTTCCAATAGTGGCCCAAACGGCGCCGAAGAGGCATGAAATTAGAATCATGCATGGAAAAATGTGTGGCAAGCAACCCGGATCTTTCTTGTTGTGTTGAGATGCGATTCGGACTCATTGCTTGAAGGATGTGGAACTACCATTCCCTACAATGGATACCATTTATCGAAAAAATGCATTATGGAGTAATGTTCGTTGGCCAAAAATGCTTTTAAGGCCTTTCACAAGGGAGCTGGAATTTGGAGAGTGGAGTAAAAGATGCAGTGATGCAAATCAAGAAGAGCCTGTGGAACCTCCAATTGTAGATGCAATACCGATAATATCTCGAGAACTTGACATGCAAATCCGACAATCTTGGAAGAATGAGATGGTTCTTCTAAAGGATGAGAGCATGATGCAGACTATCAATCAAGGGACTATCTTATATGTGTTTCCATTTGAATGTGTCAACTTTCAACAACTTGGTGATGATTGTGTGGGTGTGGCTATTGAAAGTGCAATTGAATTTTAAACTATGCCGCAACAAGTGGATAGTATCACCCTAGTTGAATGGATAGTATCACCCTAGTTGAATGGCCTATTAAACAGCTCACAATGCTGGATGGGATCCCATTGCAACGCTATGTTCCGCTTAATGGCATGCATGCTGAACATGCTGATGTATGTAATGAGGATAATGATGGAGATGTAACTAATGAGATTAATGTTGCCCAAACCTCTGCAAAAAGACGCTACACTTTCATAAACAGGATTCCAAAGCAGAGACCACAACCAGCTTCTGCCTTTTATTTATTTTTTTTCGAGAAAAGATCCTTTCATTAGTTATATAAAAAACGCCCATAGGCCTACAAAAGATCTCTCCTGCTCATAAGAGAGACAGAGCAGTGAATACAGCATGGCAGCCCGGGAGACTCTCCCTAGGTGCTGCAAAATATAAGCATCAGTACAAAGCTTCTGCCTTTTATATGTCACGTGAATCAGTTCAAAGGATTTCATCCATTGATTGTTGTGCAAAAAAATGTTGTCAGCTAATCAATCGTGATGTACTAATGAGGATACGACAAGACTTTTGGGGAGAATCTCAAGAGTCTCGTACAAATTATGTATATGATGTGCTTTCTACAGCTTGGCATCGTGATTCAGCTCAAAAAATTAAATATGAATTTAGGTTAAATGGGGTGATTGTTTGTTGCAGAGCATGGTATGAATACCAAAGACATCCTTTTACCATTTTACAGGGAAAAGTTTGAGTCCGATGTGTGTCAATATCTGCATGGAAACATAGGGGTATTGAGGAGAGGCCTACAACATACCAGTGAGACAAGAGCACTACTTGATGAATTTGTGAACATGAACTCCGAGCCTATGCCACACAAAAGTAGACCAATGCTAGATGGCTCAAGGGAAACGAGGTTGTCGATTCCATCAATATTCAAGCAAGTTGACATTTTAAATGAAATCAACGCAACACTTGAGCATTTGGGACATGAGAAGAGGCTATCAAAGTCATCGTTTAGTAGAATTTGGAATAAAGAGTACCCACAAGTGTCCCTAACAAAGGCAAGTGAGTTCTCCAAGTGCACCTTGTGTAGTGGTCTCAAGGCAAAACTAGAAGCCAAACCTAGTCTAGAAGAAAAAGCAAGGCTCCTCGGTGAAAGAGATATTCACATGCAACAACAACAAAGTTGCAGGAGCTTATACTACGCATGGCGCATATTTTCAGAAACCCAACCACAAAAGTATGTATGCATCATCCATGACAAGATGGATCAAAAGAAAACAACCATTCCCAGACTACGGGTCCTTCCCAAGGGTGTGGATTGAGGATATAATTTACCAATTGCATTGATTGGTATGATCACTCATGGCCATGCAGAAGGTCATTATGGACACTTTATTTTGAATGGTTTATGGCCATCTGATCCCAATCTAACAATTGGCTCAATCGCAAGTTGTTTACATAACTTAGAGAGGATGGATAAGCATCCTCTTGGTGATCTAGTAACAAATGGGCTTCCAAGGAGTAATAATTCAATTCTACATGCTTTAAATTCAAGGACAGTTTAGACAACCACAATATGAGTGATGGTAAAGATCCCATTGTTGAACCATGTATAAATCAGGGAGACACAATGAATTGGGTTTCCTCGTTTCGCAAGTTGCCAGAAAACTTGTTGCTACAACTAGATAATAGTGCTGGAGAAAATAAAAATCGGTACTTATTTGCCTATTTGTCATTGCTTGTTGCACAGGGTGCTTTCAAAACTGTACAGTTGGGATTTCTAATGGTTGGACAAACACATGAGGATATAGATGCCATGTTTAGCAGGTTTTCAGAGAAATTAAGAGTGGGGCAAATCTTTACTTTACCACATTTGATGGATACTTTAAGAACCAGCTCAACTTCTTCTCCAGCTCCCTTCTTGCTTATAGAGGTCCCTGACTTCAAGGCATATTGTGATGGCTACATTTGTGATGGGCAAGAAGCACTTATAGGTCACTCCAAACCACTTCTATTCAGGTTCTTCATGGAAGGAGACACACTGGTAATGCAATTTAAGGCACATGTAGCTATTCATAATTGGAGTGGAAGTATTCATCTTTGGAAGACAGACAATGAAGGTAAACCAAGGTTACCAAAAGGAGATCCACCTCTACTACCAATGGCCGAGCATATAAAGATGCATGCAGAAGTAATATCATGATTGAAGGGTTACATAAAATTTTGGCAGAATCTAAGTAATGGTTCATTTGTGCCAAGATATTATAGGCCGGTGATAGATTATTGGAGTAATGTAATCGAAGAGCTTGGAAAACCAATACAATCAGAGGCAAGAAAGTACACAGATTTTTGGCCAAAATTTGAAGGGTCCCATCAATTAGATGATATGAATGTTGAACAATTGCAGGCACAAAGATTCTTAGGTATTGAAGAACATAATGATCAATATTGTGGGCCTGCACAGGATAAACCAAGGGAGGCATTTAACCCTAAAGTCTATGCTACATGTTCAGCAAGGACACTTTGTCATGCTGCACCCAGATGACACAAACATCTATCCAATTTGGCTTGCTATGGCTGAATCAGATATTGATGATGAGCCTACATCACCAAATTACAAGAAACTCTTGATTCAATATTGGGGACCTTGTGCAAGGAAGAAAGGTTTGACAGATGCTCAAGCTTATGCTGATTGTTGGAAGGGATATTGGCAAATTAATGAGGCAGAACAACAAGTATGGGAAAATGCTGATGCAATTCTTTGGTTGTGGAAACCAAGGAATCCACCACCATACAAAAGAATCAAGATACCAGAAAAGGAAGCCCGTAAAGCAAAAGCATGCTTAGGCTTGGCTTGTGAGGATGAAGCTCATATTGATGGTTCCTTCAATGAGGAGTAACATTTGTAGATTCAATATTGACGATGTGGATTTTTAGGTTAATATAACTCTAATATCCAAAAGAGATGTACTTTGGTATCTTCTATATTTTTTATTTTCACTTATTGAATGAAATTTTTCTTTGTGCCTCCTACATTTTTTTGATATAATAATGTTTCTATCTTATTTGTTCAATTGTTTCATAAATTTTGTGCAGTGTACAACTCAATTGGTGCCTCCTACATTTTTTTGATATAATAATGTTTCTATCTTATTTGTTCAATTTGTTCAATTGTTTCATAAATTTTGTGCAGTGTACAACTCAATTGGTGCAGGTCCTTGTTGCAAAGAAACAAATACCACTTTCTTATTAATGGTGTTTATCAACACCACCTTCCTACATGATTATCAAACTCCTTTCAAATATGTTTATACACAAATACTAATACCACTTTTTTGATTTGAACGGTGATTATCAACACTACCTTCCTCCGTTCTATATTAAGAAATTCCACAATAACTTTTCCCACATTAAGTGGGAAATTCCCATAATACATTAAGTGGGAAATTCCCATAATACATGAAACCTCTCAATTTCAAAATTCCCATAATGCGGGATTCTTCCCATAATACCTAATACGGTCTTTCCACTGAATATGCTTGGAATAGTCAATTTGATTTACATGATTTCCCAAATGGTTCTCGTTTATGTGGTGTAATAGGGCACTCTTTGTAGCTTGAATTATGGTGCAGTGAAGTGCTGATCAGACCAGAACTTGGGAGGGGATAGGGGGCAGCAATTTCATATGGAGAGCAGCACACGAATTAAAGCCATCAATCATATTCAGCAGCTACCTCTCAACACTGTACAGCTATTGCCCCTCATTAAGTATAAGGTTTACTGGTGTAGTAGGACATACCATGCCCCTTCCTCTTCTTCATGAGCCTCTCCATTGCATCCTAGAATGTACGTGGCCTGTCCTCCAAGAGGAGGCTGTATGTTGGAAGCTTTCCTTCATCACAAGTTGCAGCATGCAAATCTTCATCATAAGCCTGTGAAACCAAGATAGGAATGGTACTACTTTAAAAGCATGAGGCTATGGCAGATGAAGGAGAAGAGCCATATGAGAGAGAGAGAGAGAGAGAGAGAGAGAGTCTATTAACGTCCACACTCCGTCCCCACAGGAGACCAAAGGTCTATGGGACAACCATCTAGTACGTCAACTTAGGGAGGGCACATGGTAGCTCCCAAGGAATGCAGAAAGCAACTCCTAAATCCTCAAAGAAACATATATAATCAGCCATACATTATTTCAAGACTAAGAGTATTTTGGTTTTGATTTAAAGTCCCTAATCAGTGCTATCCCTCCAAGGTACACTGCCTGAGCTCTTGTGAGTTCCTCGTCTATCCATACCTTGGTCTCTTGCAACTTGCAAGACTATCATAGAACTTTGAATCGTAATTAAATGTTAGCACTTAGCCCTGGTATGCCCTTGTAGGCTAGTCCTAGGCTTAGTCAACTCCTGTAGTTGATTTCATTGGTCAACTCTTAGGGTTGACGGTTGACTTTGGGTCTTCATAGGCCACCACTTGTACTTTCACATTATCCATTTTGCAAGTACTTTGTTTTGCTCCTGTTGGTTGTCTGTTCCCTTGCATTCCATTAATTTTTCATTTCTTCCCGCACCCAACAGTGGTATCAGAGTATGTTATTGCTCTTAGAATTTGCATCCTGCTACTCCCAAACAGACTCAGAAAATCCTTCGTCAGCTCCAGCGTCAACTCCCTGATGCAGTACATCAGCCTGTACATCAACGCCATACCAGTTCCTTACACTACCGTACATCTGCACCGTACACCTGTGTACTTCACCCGCCCAGCTGACGTCCATACCTACGCTGCACCGTATAGCTCATCCGTACCTGCGTTACACTCGTATACTTGCGTGCAACTCTTTCCATAGACGTACGGACGACCAACAATCACCATACGTATCTATTTATGTACACCACTTGCCGTTCATCCCTACACCAGGCTGTACCGTTCCGTATATTCCATCTTGCATCAATCCATACGAACTGTCATATAATCATACGGACAATCAATGATCTACACGTCAACGCCGTACAATCCAACGTCATCTCTAGCGCAAGTGCTGTACCAGCGTTGCCCGTACACATTGAACTTGCATTTTGGGACTTATAGGTCTATTTGCAAGACTGTAGGATAGCTTTCAGAAGTGCAAGTCATCTTGTCACATCTGCACAAATTGAAGTGACATTGGGAGGTTTGCATTAACATTGGCAAGAAATTGTAGACATTTGAGTCATATTTGCAAAATTGCAGCAAAATTTGGGGCTTTTCCACAATTGCCCCAAATTTGACATTTTTGCTCTTTTAGAAATTGGGACTTTTGTTAAATTTGCTGAAATTTGCCATGACATTGGCTTGGAACAGCCAATTTTGGGATTTTTGGCAGACATTACATGCAGATGCGTTGACATTGGATTGGAATTGCATCGCATTTGGTCACATTTTTAGGTTATAGCATCATTTGTGGCTTTTGGATATTTGCCCTCATTTTGGCACCTTTGCTCTTTTGAAATTCGAGGCTTTTGCCAAATTTGCTGAGATTTACAGTGATCTTTGCTTGGTTCAGCCAGATTTGGGATTTATTTGCATTTGCCCCTTGATTCAGAGCTGTTGTCCTGTCAGATTTGAGGCACGCAACCTCTATCTGAAACATCTTCAGCTTAATTGATCATTGGGCACATTTGCAAACATTTGCCTCTCGTTTTGGATTGAAATTTTTGCACGACAGCTATCCAAGGTAGGGGGGCTCTTTTGCCAGATAGATTCATGCTTTCGGAGCTGTGACATTTGTAGAATTTTTGGGTATTTGCCTCCTTTTGCAGTCGCATTTTGCAGGACAGTTTTGGGGACAACCTTGCATTTTATTAGATGCTGGTTTAATTAGATGAGATTGAGCACACCTAATTGTGATTGCCCCAAAGAAAAATATGAAGCTCAAAATATGTGTGAATCTCAAGAACGTTAATTCAACAAACAATCAGAGATCCCTAACCACTACCATTGATGGTGACATTTTTGGAATAGGTAGTGGGGTTATATGTATACAACTTCTTGGATGGGTTCAAAAGGTTGCATACAGAGTCATGCCACTTGGCTTATGCAATGCCCCCATCCACTTTTCAAAGGGTACACCGTCTTCAAGGAATTTCTCAACAAGTTTCTACAAGTCTTTCTCAATGACTTGTGCAAACATTCAGGCAAAAAAGGATCACTTGAAATGCCTTGAAGATGTGCTTTAAATAAATGCAGGGAGTATGGAAACTCCTTGAACCCTCTCAAATGTCAATTCCTTTTATCACACATAGAGTAATCTTGGGGAAAATCACATTTTCATACAAGAACTTTGCTGTTCTTCTGGCATCTTCTTTTCTTATTGGTTTAGCTTCAACCCACTGCATGAAGTAGTCTGTGGCTGCAATGATGTAGCATGCTTGTGTTCCCTTTGTGGGTGGATGTATGGGTCCCACAAAATCAATCCCCCATTTTTCAAATGGTTGTTGAGCAGTAACTATTGTCAAGGGGTTGAAATCCTTATGTTGGGTTTTGATTTCTCTTTGGCATACATCACATCGTTTTACAGAGTCATAAGCATGTGTCCAAAGGTTTGGCCACCAATATCCTGAATAAGATGAATATTATTGCTTTGCTTCTTGTGCAAAGTGTCTTCCTGCTATGCCTTCATGGACTTATGATCGGCGTGATTTCATGAGGCATAACATATCTTCTTACAATCTGATCATTTCCCATTTTTTATAGTTGACTTACAATTAGTTGATAGGGGGTAGCTTTTAGTAAATTTTCTTGCCTCCGCTGGTTTCAATTCAGGGGGTGGTCTTTATGTCATTAAATATCCAATGATGTCTGCACACCATTTAGGAACATCATCAATTGAAACAAAGCAGCATCTGACAGGTCATATTCAATTTCTTTTGGATCTTCTCTTATCATTAACTGTGAAATATGATTTGCAATATAGTGCTGAACTCCTTTCCTTACCACTATCTTGAAATTGAATCCTTGGAGTAGTAGAAGCCATTTGGTGAATTGACCGGTGGTACATGGTAGATTCACAAGATACATGGCTTGATGATCCATGTAAAATACAAAGTCAATGACCAATAAATAATGTCGAAATTTCTTTACACTCTAGACCAAAGTTAGGGCTTCTCTTTAAGTGGTAGTGTAATTGACTTGTGTGTCTTTCAACTACCTACTTGTTGCAAAGTAGATTGGGTAGTCCTTGTATTTTTTAGGTTGACATAACACACTCCCTACCGCATATTTGGAACCATTTGTATGCACATGGAATTCAATGTCCCAATTCGGAGCCATTACGGGAGGATGTAATCGATCTCCTCTTGAGGGTTTTGAATGCTTGTTTGCATTCTTTCACCCACATGAAATTCACAAGTACCTTATAAAGGGGCTTATAAAGGGGTCTTGCAATCATGGCATACCTAAGTATGAACCTTCTCTGGTATCTGGCATGGCCCATGAATACTTGGACACCCAAAAAAGTTATCCATTTTGAGCCCAAAAATAAAAATGACTTTTTAACTTTTTTTTTTTGTATTTTGGACTTGAAATAGTAATGGAGGAGGATCTAATTATCTTAGACTATAAAATCCAAATCTTAAACCCTTATCCCTCATTATTCATTGTTCCCTAGAAGCTAGTCCCCCTCTTGCCAGCTCTGACACCCTACCAAATCCCACCTAGCATCTAGAATGGCAAAAAATTCCACAAAGTGAGTGGAATCTTTAGATTCTTTTTTAATTCTTTCACAAATTCATTGAGTTTCACTTTTATAATATTTTATAATATAGAATAATTGATTATTTTTTTGAATTTGCAAATCATCACCCAAATCTGATCCCCGGGATTGGTTTTGTGTGTAGCCGTGTGAAAGATTGCACACACAGATCCAATCCTCGGGATCAGATCTGTGTGCAGCCATGATTTGGATGCCCCATTGAAACTGTGTCAAATAGAGGCACACATTTTGTCAAGGATGTAATCCAATAACTTTTGTCTAGCTTTATGAGTATCCACAGAAAAAGAACACCCTACTATTCCCAAGGCAATGCACAAGGTGAGTCCACCAACAAAGTACTATGTATTATCCTCACCAAAATAGTGGAGCCCAAGAGATCTGGCTAGGTAGAAAAGCTTAATGTAGCCTTATTGGCATATCAAAGCACACAAAAGGCTAGAACAATATTTACACCATTTCAATTATGTATAGCCTTGAATAAATGGTCCCACGGAATTTGTAATACCAAACCTATGCATAAAAGTATAAGAATGCATGGGAAACCATGAGTTTCTCAAGGAAAGACTCTATCAACTAGAAAAGCATATAGAGATAAGGTTCATTTCCTACCATGCCATGATAGCAGAACAAAAAAGAAGGAAGGCATGGTTTGACAGAAACCTCAAGAATAAGGTGATCAAGGAAGGTGACCTAGTTCTATTATATAGAAGACATGGTTTGATTGAAGCCTCAAGGATAAGAGATTAAGGAAGGTGACTTAGTTCTACTATATAATGCCAAAGTCCACAAGGTCAAACTCAAATATCTAGGGCCATATAGGGTTTAAAAAATGAATCCAATTGGAGTTTTTTTTGGGGGGGGGAAATCCAATTGGAGTTGTGCTACTAGAAACACTAGACGGAGTCCAATTAACCACAACAATAAATGGGAGCCAACTAAACTGCCACCACATCAACACGCAAACCATCCCTGATAATAATGAAGATTTGAGAGCCCCAAGTCTTCCATAGCTAGCATTAGATTGTATCACATCTTCGGGTGGTTGCAAGATCAGGGTACCCAGTTTTGTCCACTCAGGCACCCTGTAAATAGTAAAAAAACAGTCATTTGTTTACATTTAGTGGCTAATCTCTCCTAGTAAATGAAGGAATTTCGTTTCAAGTTCTTTTGTTGGAACATCATATTCAAAGTTGGAAATATAGTTGCATAATTTGATTAAGCATTAGATAGTCAAAAGTCCTCATTTTCTTAGGTACAAAGTCAATGTATACACCCTATCCCAAATTTGAACTGATTCCATAAAATGCTAATATCTTTTACATATAAACTCATATGAAATTCCCACTTTGTACCTTAGATCTTCACATAATATGGAGTTTAACTTGATTTTTCAAGAAAATTTTAAGATATTTGTCTATTTTCTTTAAATATTTCAAGGTCTTTAAAGTGTTATAATATACGCCACTTTTTGTACCCACAATAGCTACCACTTAAAATCCTCAATCTTGTAGATTAAAAGAGTGGGTAGATACTGAGACATTAGTAGAATGTGGTGGTTAGTAAAAATTGCAAATCTAATGGTTGGATTTTTAATGATCTCTTTTTCAAAATTCTTCCAGACTATCAGAAGGCCTGCAAATATTAATAATCTAATTAGTAAAATTATATTTTTATGTGAATCATCTAAAACCTATAGAGACTAGTGTACTTGTAATCCCGCACATAGTGATAATGCACCTCAATGTGCTTTGTTCTAGCATGATAGACTGGGTTACTTGCCAAGTGTATACTACTCATGTTTCACAATAAATGACAACTGGCCCATCTGTAGACTGATGCATATCATAAAGTAGCTTATGCAACCAAGCTACCTCACATGCAACCATTGCTGCACCCCTGTACTCAGCCTCTGTGCTCGACAAGGCAACTGTAGGCTGTTTCTTACTGCTCCAAGTGACTGCAGCACTCCCAAAAGAGAACACATATCCACAGGTAGATCGTCTATTAGAAATACTACTAGCCCAATCAGCATCAGTGTATCCATGCAACTGTATCTGAACCCCAGTCTCATAAAATAGTCCATACTACAGTGTGAACTTCACATACCTCAGTATGCGTCTAGCCGTATCCAAATGGCATTTCTGCAACCTTGAACTTAGGCAATCTTGCAACAATATTTTGGGCCTGCATTAATTTAAGTCACTGTACATTAACATGACCAATGCGTTTATGCCAGATATCAATATCTACAACTACACTGCTCCCATGTGCAAACATTACTGCACTCAACTCAGGCATGTCCGCATCCAACGTAAACATCCTGCCCTTCTTCTTCCCTTTTGCTATCAAGCGACCTTTATTTTTCATATCCTCAACAAAGCATTCATGAGGATTAAATACGACCTGCAAGCCCTGCTCAACCATTTGACCAACAAAAACCAGGTTCTTGGTGATATTCGGGACATGAAATACATCAGACTGGTACTTCTTTTTCCCATCCTACATAGACAAAGGAATTTTACCAATCTGCACAATAGGATGTGCAGTATCATCACTAGTCTCCACAAATCCTAGTCTTTCCATTTTCCTTGCATCCTACGTCCATTCTGCATGACCTGTCATGTGGTTTGACGCACCTGAGTCAACATACCACACATCATTGCTTCCTTCTGCATTTTTCCAATCATGATGTCATTCTACTTTTTATAGGCAGTCTTTAACCATATGACCCATTTTACTACAATAGTAGCATTCAACATTGTTGTTTGCATTTTGGCCTCTCTGCCATCCACCACGACCTCTTTGGCTCCCCCTGCCTCTAAAGTTACCACGTCCTCCTCCATAAGACTGGTTTTCTTGAATTTGCTGCATATTCTGATTTTTGCCACGGCCTCCAAATCGGCCTGCTCTACCTCTGCCTCTACCTCTTCTAGCATTTGAGTAGAAGACAGCTTCTTTTGAAGTTCCTCTTGAAGAAGATGCACCACCATTTCTTTGCTCTTCAGAAATTAGAAGAGCAATCAACTCCAAATTAGGAAAATTCTCATGGACGACAATGGATGTCCGGAATTGTGCATAATCCTTTCCTAGACCATTCAAGGTCACAGAAACTAAATCATCATCTTCCATTGGCGACCCAATAGAAGCAAGTGCATCTGCAATCTTCTTTACCTTTATGTGGTAGTCATTGATGCTCATATTTTCTCTCTGCACATTATGCAACTCCTCCTTGAGCTGCATTTTCCTGGCTTGCGTATTTGTGCTTACATTTTTGTCAAAGTACCCCACGCCTCCTTCGGTGTGCTTGCCTCCTGAATATGCACAATCATAGAATCTGAAATACTGATAGACAGCCAGTACATAACTTTTCTGGCTCTCTCATGCCAGCCTTTAAATGCTTGCAACTCCTGTTGATTGGGAACATTAGGAATAACTAGTTCTTGTTCAGCTCTAGTAATGAACTCCCAATAGCCTTTTCCCTTAAGGAAATTCGTCATTCTAAACTTCCATGCTTGGAAGTTGTTCTTGTCAAGCTTTTCAGTGACAATCTGTGTGATGAAAGAGCATCAGACGCCATTACAGAACACTGCAAAATATTCTGTCATTGCAAAAAAACACAACTTCTGAATCACAATGGTAAATCTGCAAAACTGACAAGAGTGGTATTTAACCACACAGTCACTTCCTAGTGACGATTATGCATCAACAGGCAATAAGAATGATTCTGTCACTCCCAATATCTTTGCACACAGGCATACAATGTAATTTCTACAATAACTTTTCACCGACTTGCAGAACAGTGGTCGCACAACAAAAACAGGGCACTTTCCTAAGTGCCTGCGAAAAACTTCCACCACCAAAACGGGCCCCAAAATGGCCTCGAATCAAAAAAATAATTTCACCAATGGCTTTGCTCTTACTTGTAGCATATACTTCCCTCTCGCTACACCGCGAAGGGCGTCCCAATCTCAGACAGTGCAGTCTTGCACTTTCCGGCTGTGCTACCTGCAGAGATTTGCTCCCAAACTCAAAAAAAAAGGAAAGCAACACTGATCCTCTTACTAGGACACCGCGAACTTGGTTTTCTTTCTTGGGCTCCTTACCACCACGAACTGAGCTCTGATACCATGTGAAGAGAGTGGGAGAGAAGGAAGGAGTCTCACTTGCAGCTTTCTCACATACACAATGGGGGAATATACACAAAGGTGGAGGCTGAAAACAGTTTTCCTCTTCTTAGTTGCGAAAGCCAAAAGAACTCTCTTAGTACAAAAGAATAGGTGAACCCTATATGTGGGTCTCAAACCAAACTCAGCTAACTAAGGTGGCATACAAACTGAGCCACTAACTAGAGTACATAAAGATAGCTGTCATCCAGCTATTATTCATGGGCGGTGTACCAACTGCATCTGCATCAACTAACAAGTCGGTGACATAAATGCACAACGGTCACCCTGGCATATCACGAGTGGAGCTCGATATCTCAACACTCCCCAACAAACTAAGCCAATTTGGCACGAAACCTTCTGTGACTCATTTGCGTGTTTTTAGTTGTCTTGCTTATGCTCTTGTGCCTGAGAAACAATGCAATAAGTCTGATGATACTTGTGGGATACAGTTTAGAAAGCAAGGGATACAGACTCTACCATCTGCCCCCTCAAAGTAGATTTTGGTAGTAGAGATGTTATTTTTATCGAAAACTCAGTTCAACCCATGCTTTCATGTAAAAAATAGCAGAATGTATGCTCACAGGACATGTTTGATTTCCTCCTACCTTTGTTTAATGGAGAGAAGCCATATATAGAGCAATTGAATGCTCAACCAAGTGTTGAAATTCAGCCTTTGTAGGTGCAAAATCAACCTTTTGATAAGGTAATTATTGAGGATGTAGTGGATGAGGAGAGAGAAGCCATAGAAGAATCTAAGTGTATACTGAGGATATGTAGAAGATAGATGCAGTGTATCTCAACATTGATTGCAATTCAAAAGCGGAATGTAGCTATCTAGTTGATCAAGCAGATCAAGATCCCAGGTACATCGACAGTGGTGCATCATCTCATATACAAATCATTAGCAACGGTTCACAGAGATGAAACCATTAGAAGGGCAGAAGAATGTTTTCTACACTACAGATAACACACAAAATCCAGTTCAAGGGAAAGGCATTGTCCCTTCGAATAATTTCACTGGTACGAAAGGATTAGTGAAAGATGTACTCTATGTTTTGAAGCTTAGCTAAGTTGGGCAAATGACAGAATGCAACTATAGAGTCATCTTCGATGGAGATGAATGCACTATTAGAGATAAATCTAGAGGATATCAATTATTAGTAAAAGTAGTCAAGGAAGGATGCTTGTTTAGAATGCTAGCTTTAGTTCTAGATTTACATGCCATGTTAGCTCAATAGCAACCAATGCCACTTTTTGTAGTATGGCACAAGAGATAAGGACATGTCAATTTCAAAAGTTTTTGGTGCATAGAATATGCCCACATACATGACAATCATTGCAGAAAGTTGGATGTGAAGTCACGTAAATGCATATCATGGTTGGCTATAGTGAAGAGAAGAATGACATATGCTCAAAAAGGCAAAGAAATGTAGGTTAAAACCATCAATTATGCTCTTATGACTACCATCATGGCTATAGAAGAGCCATTGTTCTTCAAAGATGCAGTTGACAAGCCAGAATGGCAGACTGCTATGAATGAAAAAATGGAGACATTGTACAAAAACAACACTTGGAACTTATGCGACCTTCAGGGATGATTTTTTCATGTTAGTTTCGCTAAGAAGCAAAAATTTTATATTGGTGTCGAAAGTTTGTATGCCTTAATAAAAATAAATGTTTGAAATAGTCGCCAGGATTTGAAACTTTTATGTGAAAAAATTGGAAGTTTCACCAGGATTTACATACTTTACTTTAGAATTCAAAAGAAAATATACAAATTTGTGCTATATGCTATGAATATTGTGAAACAAAAAAATAGCGTGATAAAATTTTATCAGGATTTTATGTTTATATATATATATATATATACCTTTGATAAAAACATCCATGGCGACCTTCCACCAGGAAAGATGGCCATAGCAAACAAATCGGTTTACAAAGTGGAGTACAATCTAGATGGAAGCATTGAAAGATACAAAGGCAGACTAGTTGCAAAAGGATTTGCACAACAATATGGTCAGGATTATGATTAGACTTATGATCAGGGATTTCATTAACGTCTTCACAATTTCGTGATCACGTTAACAAAACCTATTGTTAACATAAAAATTCTTGTGATCACAATGTATATTCACGGGCATTTTTTATGACCTGCAAAAACCTTCTCTGCCAGTAATCCCGCCGGGAAAATGTCATTTCCCGACGGGCCCGCCGGGAAAACCCATTTTCCCGGCGGGCAAATTAAAAAAATAAAAAAAATAAAAAATAAAAAAATAAAAAATAAAAAAATAAAAAAATCATGTTCACAGTCATTCTTACCATTTTTGGGCCTTCTGGACTCATTTATGATGTCAAAAGTTCAAAATTATTGGCACAAAAAAAGTTTTGTATAATTTGCTGGCCTTAAGTTCAATTGACACACCAATTAAATCTAACTATACTAACATCAATTGACTCAATTGTCCATGACATCATTACACTCAATTGAGCCCAATTGGACTCAATTACACTTGATTTACACTCAATTGATATTAATTGGGTGTCAATTGATGTCAATTGTGCCTAATTCGACGCAATTGAGCCCAATTTACACCAAATTTGCAAAAATTGGGTGTAAACTAAGTATCAATTGAGTCGAATTGGACTCAATTGATAATAATTGGATGTTAATTGATATTAATTAAGCCCAATTGACTTCAATTGGGTGTTAATTTATTACAATTAATGTCAATTAAGCTCAATTGAGCTTAGTTGACATCAATTGGGTGTCAATTGAGCTCAGTTGACATCAATTGGGTGTCAATTGATATCAATTAAGCTCAATTGAGCTCAGTTGACATCAATTGGGTGTCAATTGATATCAATTAAGCTTAATTGGGCTCAATTGCACTTAATTGACACTCAATTGGGTGTTAATTGCATCCTATTGCGCTCAATTGAGCCCAATAGGATGCAATTAACATCAATCGGGTGTCAATTGATCACAATTGATATCAATTGGGCTCAATTGCACTCAATTGTGTGATTGATTGTGTGTCAATTAATGTCAATTGAGCCTAATATGATACAATTGAGCTCAATTCACGCCCAATTGGTAAATTGAGTGTCAATTGAGCCGAATTAGACTCAATTGATAGCAATTGGGTGTTAATTGATATCAATTAATATCTAATTAACACAATTGAAGTCAATTAAGTCTAATTGACTTCAATTGGATAATTTGGGTGTCAATTGAGCTCAATTGGACGTAAATGACATCAATTGGGGGTCAATTAACATCAATTGAACCTTATTGACATCAATTGGGTGCCAATTAACATCAATTGGACTCAATTGACATCAGTTAGGTTTCAATTGAGCCAAATTGGATGCAACTGACATCAATTGGGTGTCAATTGATTACAACTGAGCTGAATTGGGCTCAATTGCACTCAATTGATATTAATTGGGTGTCAGTTAAACCTAATTCCATGCAATTGAGCTCAATTGACATCAATTCACATCAATTGCTCTCAATTGATATTAATTGGGTATCAATCGATGTCAATTGAGCCTAATTCGATGCAATTGAGCTCAATTCACATCAGTTCATATCAATTGGGTGTCAATTGATATCAATTGAGTAAAATTGAGTCTAATTGGGTGTCAATTGAGTCAAATTGAGTATAATTGGGTGTCAATTGATATCAATTGAGCCAAATTGAGTCTAATTGAGTCCAATTAGACTTAATTAAGCCAAATTGAGTCTAATTGGGTGTCAATTGATGTCAATTGAGCCAAATTGAGTCTAATTGGGTGTCAATGGAGCCTAATTGACATCAATAGGTATCAATTGATGTCAATTGAGCCCAATTGAAGCTAATTGTGTATCAATTGACACACAATTGATGTCAATTGGGCTCAATTGACATCAATTGGATTCAATTGACACACAATTGATGTCACATGGGCTCAATTGACATCAATTAACACCTAATTGATGTTAATTAATATCAATTGGGTATCAATTGATTATAATTGATGCTAAATTGAATGAATTGAGTCCAATTGACATCAATTAAGTCTAACTGGGTATTAATTGATCAATTGGACTCAATTGATATCAATTGACACCTAATTGGACTCAATTGACATCAATTGGACTCAAAAGGGTGTTAACTGATGTTAATTGAGCCCAATTGACATCAATTGGGTGTTAACTGAGCTCAATTGGACACAATTAACAATAATTGGGTATGAATTGAACTCAATTGACATCAATTAGGTGTCAATTGAGCCTAATTGCATCCAATTGAACTCAATTGACATCAATTGGACAAATTGCATCCAATTTAATTCAATTGACATCAATAAAGCCTAATTGTATCCAATTTAACCCAATTAGACTCAATTGAATCCAATTGGACTCAATTGACATCAGTTAGGTGTCAATTGAGCCTAATTGTATCTATTTGGACTTAATTGACATCAATTGGGTGTCAATTAAACCCAATTGGAGTCAATTGATATCAATTGGGTGTTTATTGATATTAATTGAGTTTAATTGACATCAATTGGGTGTTTATTAATGTCAATCGAGTCCAATTAGATGCAATTGGACTCAATTGGGTGTGAATTAGACTCAATTAATATCAATTGGGCTCAATTGATATCAATTAGGTGTGAATTGATGTCAATTGAGCCCAATTCGATGCAATTGATATCACTTGGGTGTCAATTAGACTCAATTGGCACCCAATTGATGTCAATTGAGTCCAAGTGGATGTCAATTGATATCAATTGAGCCCAATTGATCAATTGATACCCAATTAGACTTAATTGATATCAATTTGACTCAATTAGGTATTAATTGATATCAATTAGACTCAATTAGATATTAATTGATGTTAATTGAGCTCAATTAGACTCAATTGACATCAATTAGATGCTAATTGAGTATAATTGATGTCCATTAAGCTCAATTTGGCTTAATTGATATCAATTGGGTATCAATTGACTACAATTGATGTCAATTGAGCTCAATTGACATCAATTGGGTGTTAATTAATGTCAATCGAGTCCAATTAATATCAATTAGGTATCAATTAAGCCAAATTGATATCAATTGGGTGTCAATTGAGCCCAATTGGGTGTAAATTGAACCTAATTGGACTCAATTAACATCAATTAGGTGTGAATTGATGTCAATTGACCCCACTTGGATGCAATTGATATCAATTTGGTGTCAATTGGACTCAATTGGCACCCAATTGATGTCAATTGAGTCCACTTGGATGTCAATTGATATCAATTGAGCCCAATTGATCAATTGACACCCAATTAGACTTAATTGATATCAATTTGACTCAATTGGGTATTAATTGATGTCAATTGAACTCAATTGGATGTTAATTGATGTTAATTGAGTCTCAATTGACATCAATTGGGTGCCAATTGAGTGCAATTGATGTCAATTAAGCCCAATTTGACTCAATTAGGTATTAATTGATGTCAATTGAACTCAATTGGATGTTAATTGATGTTAATTGAGTCTCAACTGACATCAATTGGGTGTCAATTGAGTGCAATTGATGTCAATTAAGCCCAATTTGGCTCAATTAACATCAATTGGGTGTCAATTAACTACGATTGATGTCAATTGAGCTGAATTGATATCAATTGGGTGTTAATTGATGTTAATTGAGTTTAATTGACATCAATTGGGTGTTAATTGATGTCACTTGAGTCCAATTAGATGTAATTAGACTCAATTGGGTTTGAATTAGACTCAATTGATATCAATTGGGTTGAGCTAATTGGGTGTCAATTGAGCCCAATTGACATCAATTGGGTGTGAATTGAACGTGATTGGACTCAATTGACATTAATTAGGTGTGAATTGATGTCAATTGAGCCCAATTGGATGCAATGGATATCAATTGGGTGTCACTTGGACTCAATTGGCACCCAATTGATGTCAATTGAGTCCAATTGGATGTCAATTGGTACCAATTGAGCCCAATTAATCAATTGACATCCAATTAGACTTAATTGATATCAATTTGACTCAATTAGGTATTAATTGATATCAATTAGACTTAATTAGATGTTAATTGATGTTAATTGAGTCTAATCGAACTCAATTGATATCAATTGGGTGCCAATTGAGTGTAATTAATATCAATTAAGCTCAATTCGGCTCAATTGGCATTAATTGGGTGTCAATTGACTACGATTGATGTCAATTGAGCTCAATTGACATCAATTGGGTGTTAATTGATGTCAATTGAGTCCAATTAACATCAATTGGATGTCAATTGAGCCCAATTGACATCAATTGGGTGTGAATTGAATTGGATTAGACTCAATTGACATCAATTAGGTGTAAATTGATGTCAATTAAGCCCAATTGGATGCAATTGATATCAATTGGGTGTCACTTGGACTCAATTGGCACCTAATTGATGTCAATTAAGTCCAATTGGATGTAATTGATATCAATTGGGTGTCAGTTGGACTCAATTGGCATCCAATTGATGTCAATTGAGTCCAATTGGATATCAATTGATATCAGTTGAGTCGAATTGATTAATTGACACCCAATTATACTTAATTGATATCAATTTGACTCAATTGGGTATTAGTTGATGTCAATTGGACTCAATTGGGTGTTAATTGATGTTAATTGAGGACTCAATTGACATCAATTGGGTACCAATTGAGTGCAATTGGTGTCAATTCGGCTCAATTGGCATCAATTGGATATCAATTGACTAGGATTGATGTCAATTGAGCTCAATTGACATCAATTGGGTGTTAATCGATGTCAATTGAGTCCAATTAAGCCCAGTTGTGTCCAATTGGGTGTCAATTGATTGAATCCAATTAAGTTCAATTAAGCCCAATTGAGTCCAATGGGGTGTCAATTGATGTCAATTGAGCCCAATCGATCAATTGACACCTAATTAGACTTAATTGATATCAATTGGACTCAATTGGATATTAATTGATGTCAATTAGACTCAATTGGAAGTATAATAAGATCTAATTGATGGTAATCGAGCTTAAGGTGATAAATTTAGAGATAACTTTTTTTGTACAAAGAATTTTGAACTTTTGACATCATAAATGAGTCCAAAAGGCCCAAAAATGGTAGGAATGACTGTGAACATGAATATATTTTGACCATTTTTTTAACTTTTTTTTCCCGCCGGGAAAACAAAAAGCCCGGTGGGCTTCGGCAGGTTACCAGGTCACTGGTAACCTGCTATTTTGAGAACATGAAAACATGTGAACATGTTAATAACATGTTCACAAGTGTTATTAACAAAAAAAATCTTGTGATCACGTGAATATAAAATCCCTGCTTATGATCTAGTACCAAAATAAGATTTTTGACATCAATAGCGACACTCAGTAGATGGAATGTGTATCAGCTAGATGTCAAGACTTATTTTCTTAATGGTTACCTAGATGAGGAAGTCTACATGCAGAAACCAGCAAGTTTTGTTGAACCAGGGAAAGAGAATCAAGTTTTCCATCTCAAGAAAAGTCTCTATAGCTTAAAGCAAGCACCCAGAAGTTGTTATAGCAGAATTGATAAGTGTTTTGCTAATCTGAGATACATGAAGTCCAATGTAGATCATACCCTCTACTACAAAGTTCAAGGGGAAGACATTACTATTGCACTTTTGTATGTAGATGATTTGATTGTGATAGGTAGCAATGATAGCTTCATCAACAAGCTGAAACAAGACTTATCTGCAAAGTTCGACATGAAAGATCTTGGACTTATGCACCGTTGTCTTGGCATTGAGTTCTAGAGAGACTCATACAGCACCTTTATGAGCCAACAAAAATATGTGGACAATCTCTTGAAGAAGTTTCATATGGTAGATTGCAAGATTGCAACCACTGCTGTGAAACAGAGTTTGAAACTTTCTAAAGATCTAGATAAGCCTACAGTTTCACTGATAGGTACTATCGGCAATTCATCGGAAGCATGCATTCTTTCTCTCTCCCTCTTTTGTTTGATCCTCCACATTTTCATTTGATACCTAATTGCAACTCATCTCTCCATTTGCATGATTTTTGAGTCATCTCCTTGGTCATCTCCATGTGCATGAATTTTTGAGCTTCTTGCCAACCAATTGAGGATCTCCCTACCAGTTGAAGTTTTGAAGCTTCACTCATTCTAATCTCCATGGCTATGGCGACCAACCTTCTTCACCCTGCATCCCTACTCTATCCCCTTTCTTGTTGATGTTCAAGAGCTCTTCCACAATGGCTACAACGACTAGCCATCTCAACCATGTATCCCTCTTTGTTCTCTCCCTCTTCTTTTTGATTTTCCATACCTTCATTTGATACCCCATCTCTCCATGTGCATGCTTTTGAGTCATCTCCATTTGCATGATTTGTGAGTTTCTTGCCATTCAATTGATGTTCTCCCTTCCACTTGAAGCTTTAGTGATTTAGTTGAGCTCTGATCTCCGTGGCTTTGGCGACGAGCCTTCTTCACCTTGCATCCCTTCTCTCTCCCTCTTTGTTTCGATCTTCCACAACTCTCCATCTAGCGAGCTTCACCATGCATCCCTGTTGTCTCCCTATTATGTTCGATCTTCTACATTTTCCAGTGATCCCTAATTGCAACCCATCTCTCCATGTGCATGATCTCTCGAGTCATCCCCATGTGCACGAACAATCTTTCGAGCTTCTTGCAACAATGGATGTTCTCCCTCTTCTATGAGAAGCTTCAGTGCTTCAACTCAGCTCTGATCTCGATGTCTCTGGTGCGACTAGCGATGGTGACGTTACATGCTTGCTCTCTCTCTCTCTCTCTCTCTCTCTCTCTCTCTCTCTCTCTCTCTTCCTCGTGGTTCCGGTGGTCCAAAGCTGTGCATGCAGGTGATGATGATGATCATCACCTGCATCATCATCTGGATGTGATCAAGTCATCTATGGAAGTGTACATGATGTGTGAGGCATGCATCTCCATGGCGATCTCCTAATGTAATGCAAGAGCAATGTTTGAGCTTTGGGTGGCAAGTGCCAACCAAATTGATGTTATTGTTGTCACTTCACGTACAATTGAAGCTTTCACTAATTTCATGAGCTCCATGGCTATGGCGACAAGCGAGCTTCATCTCGCATCATCTCCTTCTTCGTTTCGATCTCCCTCACTTCTCCCTGTTCACCAATTCCGATCCCCTCTCCTCCGATCGCCATCGCTCCTCCTCCTCCTCCTCCTCCTCCTCCAACTCAAAATCCTTCCCTGCTTCTCCATCGCCATTCCTCCCTTGATCTTTCCCGCTTCCCCCTCCAAATCTCGCTCCCGACCGTTTTTTCCCGCCGCCCTCTCTCCTCAGATCGGCCGCCATCTTTTCGAAATCCCGCCCTCCCTTCCCAGATCTCTGCCCTGAATGCTTGACGGAAATCCTCCGCTTCCACCCGATTCCATCTTTGGTACATTCCTTCGAGGGCCAATGCGGGAGGTTGAGAATTGTCCGCCGCGCATTGCTTCTCAGTGCGGAGGGGAGGAGGAGCTGTCTGTGCTTCCCCGCCACACTAAAGTCATCGTCACGGGGAACAATCGGACGAAGTCTGTGCTCGTGGGGCTACACGGGGTGGTCAAGAAAGCCGTAGGCTTGGGGGGCTGGCATTGGCTGCTGAATCCCTTCTCCTCGCGCTAGCTTTCTTCACCATTATTGCATCTGCTCGAACACAAATCTCGATTTAGCTGAATCGATTCAGTGTCAAGCCCTTACGGGATTTGATTTCCGCAAAAATCCATCTTGAGTTTGCCGCGATGTATCAATCTTTTAACGTATCATCCCTTCTCTTCCGAATTCGAGTGTCTTCCGATCGCTCTGAGCTTCTGTCTAATTCTTGAATTTAAAGTAGGGCTTGGAAGCATAATTTTCGCTGCCAAATTGGTTCAGTTCATCTGCTGAATGGCGTCCATCGGCAGGTTGGTTCAATTACAGGAACTCACAAACGGGCTTGAAGTGAAACTCCAACGGAATGCATTGAGTGTGCTTGAGGCTCCCACTGGTCTCCAGGTTGACGATGAAAACGATTGTGAAGATATCTTTCCAACAAGCAGACCAAACGTAGGTCGGTATACTTGTTTTCCAAGTTGAGATTCTTCTGTGGACTTCATTCTTAATTGCTAGACGCATCTCAATTTTTTCTGGGCAATCTTTTTATAGTTACTTGATCCATCCAGCGCGCGAGGAACATCTTTGTTGAATGGTTCTTGAAATTATTCATTTCAATTCCCTTGTGTGTGATTTCTGGGAGGAGAGCTTTCTGTAGTTAACAATCCGGTTCTGTGTGCTGCCTCCGCAGAGGATTTTTCGAAGCGCCCTTCAAACCGAGGAAGACCCCGCGCTGTGGCTAACAGGAGTGACTCGTCAACGAAAGTACTGCAATCTGCGTCGTCTGATTTCTTGGTGTGTTAAGCATCACATCATGACATAATTCCAATCGTAAAGATTTTTTTCCCCCTCGTGATAATGTTTCTAGCAATGACTAGGATTTGATAAAAAATTAAATGCTGCATTAGTCAAACACATTGTTAGCAATCTTCAAAGTTGCAGGAGGAATGAAATTGGCACTACGCATACACTTCTCCATACGGCGGCTGATCTTACCATTGTTTAAGGTAAAGTAGAAGGACTTTGACATGCCGTCCTCCATGACCAATAGGTGTTCTCGCACATCCCTTAGAGTCTATTGCAATGTGACATTCACATTCTTGACATCTCCCTCTTCAACATCAATAGACAAACTAACCTCTGTATTGCCTTCATCATTAGAGTCTAGGGGAAGCCACCGGCCATTTGTTTTTTTCTAGCGCCTGTACTGAAAAGCTAAATACAACATTTGGCATGACAAATGGTATCTAATAACCACATTGTCTTTACATGCATGACATTGAAACACATCACCCTTTTGGTCGCCTGACCTAGTTCCCCAATTCATCCCAAGTAAATCTTCAGGAGCATTTTCATCTACACGCTTGTAGGACCACATAGTTTTTGTTCTATGCATATGTATATTCTGAAACAAAGAAGAAAAATGTGTAGAGGCATATGATTGCAATGTCCTCGAGTCCACATTGCTGCAAACCATGTCTTGAAGTTGCGGTGGTGCAATGGTTTATAGACGGCCATAGTTTGATGATCTCGTTGGAGTGATGTATGTTGCATTATACCAATACACATTCTTCATTCGCAAGGAGGCCAACTTCTCCCCTGCATGCATTTGCTTACCTAAATCCTCATGAATTGCAATGAACTTGCCTCTATGAATGATTCAACTGGTTCCCACTCCTCAAAGTCCAAAGGGAAAACGTCTGCCACCATGAAGAAGAGCTCTTAGAAACCAAACACAAAATTTCTAAATAGATTCATTACACTTACAAGTGAAAAAGGTACATAGATAGAAAGGCTCACAGTGTGATGGTATCCTAGATTGATTGAATGATGGAGGAAGCCGCATATCTTTTCCCATGTAAACATGTTGCACTTTTGTAAGCCATCCTTTCTTCCCAAACTTGAACTTCAAGATGCGCCCCTACTACTCATGCAAGATATCATCTCTCTTGCTCTTGGGAAGCTTATGTGGACCTTTGGCCGATCCTTTGATCACTATCCAGTCATTTAAGCTGTAGGTGCAAGGGATCCACTCATCCAATGCATTTCTGGTGTTGTGGAAGACACAAGAGGTCACAACATTGCATGGTCTTGTAGCCTTGCTCCTCACCATGCTTACAGAGGTTGCAATAGCAAGAATGGGACTCCTACAAAAGGCAATGCAACTCCAAAAACAGAGGCAAAAAAAAGGGAGAAGGAGAGGGACAGAGCAGCGGCCAATAGAGACATAGGAGAGGGAGAAGGAGAGGGATAGAGTAGATCCAATAGAGGCACAAAAGAGGGAGATGGATCAGGATAGAGCAGCACCAATAGAGATATTGGAGAGAGAGGGGGGAGAGAGAGAGAGAGGGGGGAGGGGGGGAGGTATACAAGTGGAAGAGAGAGAGAGAGAGAGAGAGAGAGAGAGAGAGAGAGGAGCTACAGTAAGCAGGCCAGAGCAGGAGGGAGCAGAGAAAGAGGGGGAAGAGGGCAAATGCATGGGAGGCAATTCAAAAATGGATGGAATTGGTAGGCTGGATCAGAACAGTGGGGGGCAGAGGCCCTAGAAAGAGAGAGGGGAGAAGAAAAATTCTCCACAAGGGGCCTACCATCTCATTGAAGGCATATTTGGGCTCATGTGGGCGAGATGCACCTAGTAGGAGGGTCAAACATGGGTTAAGAGGGGGGATGGTTTGGGTGGTCTCTATTGTAAGGGGAGCAACCAATAGGGGCTCTCTGCAGGCTTCATGCCCACCCTCCACCTCAACATACCATTGCCCCACACCTTCTAGCACTCTCATTGGTACACCTCAAATCCCTCTCTAATCCCTTGAAATTAGGAAACACTAATTGGAGTCCCTTTTGAGACCCCATTTCTCCCCTAATGTATGTTTGCAAAACATGATATGAGAGTTTGATTGGATGCGCCTTTCACCAACACAAAATTTAGGACTGCACTCTTGATCATAGAAGTCCCACACATAAACTTTTCTCACAAGAGATCTAAGGAACTCAACAAGGAGATCTAGAACTCCCACACAAACAAATTTCATAGACACAAAAACACCAAAAGCACATTTCTCACAAAAGATCTAAGGAACTCAACAAGGAGATCCTAGAACTCCCACAAACAAATTTCAGGCTTAAATACACCTAAGACACTTTTTTCACAAGAGATCGAAGGAACTCAATAAAGAGAACCTAGAACTCCCACAAACAAAGACACAAAGACCAAAACCACAAATCTCACAAGAGATCTCAGCAACTCAAAATGAGATCCTAAAGCTCCCTAATACAAAATCCATCTTATTTTAGACCTTCTAGATTGCTCGGCTAGGGAACCAAGCATGACATAAAAGACACTGGCAAATAGTGACTTTATATACAGAAATATAGCCACATATTCATCCTAATACAGGTTTATTCATATGAATATGTTATTCATACAAATAGGTATTTGTACGAATATAGAGGGATGATGTGTCAATTTATGTATAAAACGTGACGTGTCACTGCTTTTTTACCCGATTTTTTCTTTCATTCGAATCATTCGAGTGATACTCCCATATTTTTTTAATCAAGAATTTGAATTTTTCTACTTAGCTACTAATGATGACTGCTTCTCTGGAATGATCTACTTCTGCCTCTGCCACCACGGCTTCTGTCTGAAGCTGTGAATGCCTGATCATTAGAATGACCTTTGCGTGCATGAATGGCTTGAGTCCTGAGTTCTTAACCAAGTAAGACTAATTGAAGTTCTTCCAGTGTCGTAATTTTTCATTGGATGGCAATACTCTGGACTAGATTCTCGTATCCCTCTCCTAGTCCATTTAGGATGACTTGAACCATTTCTACTGGATTCGTAGTCTCTCTTGCTGCTACGAGTTGATTGTTGTAGTCTTTAATCTTGAGTATGTAAGCATGACCGGTTTGGCTACTGTTGCAAAAGCTCTGGTTGATTTGGTTTCTCAGTGTGAGAATCTTGGATGTGTTCTTGGACTCGTAGAGAGCTACGAACATATCCCATGCTTCTTTCGATGTCTTGACGGTGTTGAGCCATCCTAGCATGACATCTTGCATATTCTGATCTAATGATATGCATACTTATCTTTCTTATCCCATTCTGCCTGTGCTCGGGCAATGGCAGGATATGCTATAGGTGCAAAAACTATTTGTGTAGTTGTAGATCCCGCTGCTAGTGTTGTGACAACAGGTGGAGTAGAGCTACTGATGGTGGCTGGATCATCCAATGGTCTAGGTGTAGATCCATCAACATACTCCCATTTGTCCTGAAGTACAAGAATGGTCTCCATTCGATATTTCCATGTGCCATAATTGGAGTTGTCTAGCTTAGTAGATGCCTCTAGATTGAGGTTGCTAGTCATAGACATGGTGCAAGAAATGTACTCGTGTCATGAAAATCACTGCCTAAATCAATTGCAAAACTTTGAAATCAGACCTGTCAGTGAAGGTAGAACTACAATATATAATCCGATCTGAATTACAAGGCTTATGACAAATGCTATCGGGAATAGCCAAGAGGCTTTACAAGGCTGAAATGATGTGCACAATGTTGTGAAATAGCCGAATAGGCTTTACAATGATGACATGTGTGTGTGAAATCAAATCATGTGTTATCTGCCCATTAAACAATCAGCAGTGCCTCTGAACACTCTGAAGTCTGCTCACTGAATTGATGAACATCAAGTTTCAGGTAATGTGATGATGTGAAACCATATGTGAGCATAGGGACTGACTCCGAGTAGGTACTAGTCCGGAATTTCAGGCATGGCTTAGATTGGCAACTTGGGGAAATTCAAAGCGTCCCCTTTATGGCGATCTAGTCTACTCTAATCTAGATCTATACCAACCACCGTCGATGAAAGAACAACAAATAATTTCTTTTCTTTGGTTCCTTTTATGTGTTGGATCAAATGCGTTGATGTAGAGGCTAATGTGCATGTAAATAGTGGATTTGTCAGAGCGAGGCTCAAAAGTGAGTGTAACTTGCACCAAAATGTGCGCATGATGTGACGAGCACGTAGAGCACAAAAAATCAATCGATTTTCCTTTTTGGAGTGCCCTCAAATTCTTCCTAGATCAAGAGATACGACTTGATCTAGGTGGAGGGGCAAAAGGAGTGCAAATGTGCTCAATGATGATGTGGCACTATCAGGGGGTCACATGCAGTGACTGTGCCTGTGGAGCCCTATGCTGAGTGGCAAGAGTGGTCACATGCAAAATGCCAAGTGTTCCAAGTAGGGGGTCAGAGTGCCACATGGCTGATGATGTGTCATTGCTAGCTAGGATGCTGATGTGGTAGGTGATGTGTCACTCTACTGATGTCGCATGTGATGTCATTGATGATGTGGCATGTGATGTGTCACTGATGATATGGCATGTGACATGTCACTGATGATGTGGCAAGGTTGGGTGCTGATGTGGATGCCACCGTGGTAGATGAGATGGCAGTGTGGATAAGCCAACATGGCAAATAGAATCAGATGCCATGTTGCATCTTTGTGACCAAACCCTACTGTGTGGTGACCTTGGGTGGATGAGGTCTATGCCACGTGTCAATTTTGTGGCCAAATTTTAGGTGCCCCTTATCTTGCCACATGTCGTGACATGGGCAAACATGGGATTGATGGAATCTTTCCGGTGACGAAAGTTCGTGGGAGCCGATCGTTGTGGCACTTGGAAGGCCATTTTGCTGCTGCCTATCCATGTTGCCTATGCTTCTTTGGAGCCTGGAGTCGAGACATTGCTTCGTATACGGAGGTGGTTGCTACAAGACGCTCGCTGGGAGTAGTCGTAGCCTTTGCTACCACTGTGGCCTGGTGCACGGAGGAGCTATGGCCTTTGCTGCTGTGTGGGGTCGCATGGGTTGTCTAGTTCGCTGCTGTTTGTCGGAAGTCGTGTGCAAGGAGCGGCTGTTTGTTGGAGGATTTTGTGAGGCGGCTCTCTTTTTGAAATGGATGGTGCTCGAGGTCCTATCATTTGGAGACAAGGCTGATGAAGTCACCTGTGGGTTGCTGCCTCTTAGAAGGCTGTTGTTTGGAGGAGGCTTGTCGGCTGCTCTGCTAGTGCTGTTGATGGAGTCTAGGGTGTTTGACTGCTGGAAGCCGTATGGTGCTAGAGGTTGCTAGTGCTACGAAACGCACAGAGAAGGAGTCAATTAGAGCTCCAGCCCGTAGCTATAGCTGTAGTAGCTGAGCTTGGAGTAGTTGCTATGGTAGAGCTTAGAGGAGCAGCCGTTAGAGATTGCCCATTGTTGCAGAGTTGAAGGGTCGTTGGAGCACTGTGTAGGGTCATTGGAGCATTGTGTAGTTGCCTATTCAGCCGTGTGGAGAGCCACTTTGGTGCTAAGAGGGTCGCTGGAGGTAAGGTACTTCTCTGAGTCACGCGGCCGGCTACTGTTGAGAGTAGCTTGATGCTCGGCTACTACTGTTGAGAGTAGCTTGATGCTCGGCTATGCTAAGCTATGAGCATGAGTGCGCTTGCTCCCTCGCATCCATCACTATCCCGCCCCTATCCGTCACATCATAGCAGATCACTCCCTCCACCTCTCTCATCTCCTCCTCATCTTCACTATCTCCTCTAACTCTTCTCCCTCTATCTCCTCTCTCACCGCGTGCCCTACTACCTCCCCCACCAAAGCACCCGCTGCATCCTCCACTCCCACTCTTCCTACTGTGGCGTTTGTGCGTGAGTGTGTCTGGGACGGGGTATGTCTCCTTGGTGGGCGTGGAAGAGGAGAAGCTGCATGCCGTCTCGTCGGACTCGCAGGCATAGACGGCAGTGGAGTGACCTGGATACTCGGGGGCGGGGTATAGATACCAGGCAATCCAGGAGGGGGATGGGCATACATGTACTCTGTAAGCTCAACTGGACCAAGATGGCGCCCAAAATGATTTAGCATCTCCATCATCCAAGTGCCATACGCAAATGGATCGGATGAAGAACTTGGATCCATAAAGAATCTGCAAAAATAAAAGTATATACATGATTGCATCAAAGCACAAATGCAAGCTAGCACATATGATTTTGTGAAGGCAAGCCATATGCAGATGGGATCATCTCTCTGAAGAACCTAGATCGCAAGCATGGGTGAAACACTGTCGCGTGTATACACCCATCCAAAAATGCATGTATATGTGCGTGAACGTCTGTGTAGACAGGATACACACAAACATACACGCGTTCCTACACGCGGCCTGCGTAAAAAAAAATTTGAAAGCGACCGACCTCCGACAAATTGTCCTTATAAAAAGCCCACTGTCACAATCTACCCATCAAAAGTACTACCAGAGAAGGTGAAGGACGGAGACAAACGCATAAAGGAAAGAGACAATAGCATAAACAAATGGAAGGAAAGAGACAATAGCATAAACAAATGGAAGGAAAGAGACAAGACAAAGGACAAACTGACTCACCTCTGAAAAAGTGAGTCTTCTTTTTGGCTGGTTTCCTTCACCTGTGTGTGCTCCTTGTCTGCTCCTTGCACTTAGGTTTAGTGCTCTATTGGAAGAGGCGGCAACGAAGGAGAGCAAATCTTAGTTTGAAAATGTTTATTTGGAGAAGGCGGGTTATTTTTAGGTATGGACAGGTCGTCGCGTGTAACAGCGTGTGTATTTTTGCGTTTATAATACATTAGCCGCGTTTATACACGCGATTTTTAAAATGTAGCCGCGTTTATACACGTGATTTTCAGGATATAGCCATGTTTATACACGCAATTTTTAGGATGTAGCCGCATTTATACATGCCATTTTTAGGATGTAGCCGTGTTTATACACGCGATTTTTATACTTTCATTAAAAACTGATTATGATTTTGTGTTTGCTCCTTTGTACATAAGATGTCATCAACGTCCTCAAGCAGTTCTGGTGAGGATGAGACAATGCATCATCATAATCGCGATGTGTGGTTGGTGTTGAGATTCAAGCTCGATGTCAGTGTGAGCCAGCTATGCTATGTGCTGGCAGATTAGGTAGGAACATGTGTGAGACATAAATGACCGCGTGTCCAGCTGGTCATAGTGTGTGGACATTAGCTAGGGTTAGTAGAGTGTGGACACAACTCATTGTGTGTTGTGTGGATTATGGATTAGTGCATTATGCTTTGTGTGAGAGTGGACATGGCTTCCCTCTATGGTTAGGGTTTGCAATATACATTAGGGTTTGCTCCTGTGTGTGTGTCTCCTCCTCCTCTACCGTTCTTTCAACATGGTATCAGAGCCTTGTGCTGTTTATTAGGGTTTATGAGTGAGTGAGTGAAGAGGGAGAAGAAGCTGTGAAAAGAAGCTGTGAAGCTGCCATTGGAGCTGTGAAGTGAGTGAGTGAGTGAAGAGGGAGAAGAAGCTGTGAAGCTGCCATTGGAGCTGTGAAGCTTGGAGCACACCGAATCTTATCAGATCTAAGAGCTTGGCCTATCGGCCGGGTAAGGTCCTCTAAACATCCTTGAGCGGATTGCAGGTGAAACAGGCAAAAGCAAAGCATTTTAGAGCAAATCAAAGCAAAGCAAAATTCTGGTTTTTGAAGCTTTCCATTAAAGCTTGAGAACATTGATGTATGGTGGAAATACATGTAAATCTGGCAAAGCAAACATGTATCTGACAATGAGAGGTATTGGCAACTTCTATGCAAGCCCTACTGTGATTTTGGAGCAATTTACATGCATTTAATTGAGTGGAAAACTCTGGTTTTTGACCTCTCACAAAACAGTGAAAAAGAAGCCAAAAATTGATCAATTTGGAGCATGTATTTGACAAAAATCCAAGCATTGATGGGTTACACACATGCCTAGGTGTGTTGGGCACCTATAGGCATCTTCAATTAGCATCAAAAACTCTTCTAAACCCCTCTACAGCAGGTGGCGCAGCCCATACAGACAAAACAGAGCATTTTTCTGGTTTTTTCACCACGAGGAGGTCGATTATCACTCGGTTGCTTGATATCTTCCACAACTCTCTTAGCAATTGGATGCTTTACATCTTGGAGAAGAGGGCTATGTGATTTGTTTGGTCAATGATGCTTAATTGAGCTGGGAATGAGCTGATTAAAACAGGCTGTCCACTGGTTGCAGAGAAACAGAGCATTTTAATTGAGCAATTAAACTTTGGTGTTTTACAATTGGACAAATTCCTCTTACATGGAGTTGATGGACACTATTGCTAAGCCAATGAATGCCTGGTTGCCCAATTTGGTGAAATATTGAAGAAATTAGAGCAAATTTTCTACTGGTTTTTTTGGTTTTTCTGGTTTTTTCAAAAACAGAGAAAGGGGTTTTCAAAATTGATAATTACACATGTCAAATGGAGTTGATACTCAACATTGAGGTTCATTAGGTGTCAATGCAAGTTGCCTATACTTGATTGCACCATTACATTGCGATTTGGAGCCTTGGAAGGCGTGTCAATTCAGGGTATCCCGCACTGCGTGAGTCAGTTCATCTTGGATGATTACAGGTTGATTTCCTACATCAAATTTGGAGTTTGTTGGCTACCTTGGAGTATCTGGAACATTAATTGGAGTGTGGTTGAGCTGAGGAAGGTCATTTACAGATTTGAAGTGTGCGGAAGGTGTACGCATTGAGCAACATGTCGGATAATCCAGTTCAAATTGTTGGTGAGAAGCTGGATAGGAAGAACTTCCAGGCATGGAAGTACAGGATAAAGAGTTTCTTGAAAGGGAAAGGATTTTGGAATCTCATTACAGGTGCTGAGCCAGAGCCAGAGCTACCTCGGCAACCTACACAGCAGCAGCTTATTGCTCATAAGCAGTGGTCAGAGAGAGCATTCAAAGTGCTGCATTATTTGTCTATATGTATATCTGATGCTATGCTCATACACATTCAGGATGCTGAGAATCCCAAAGATGCATGGGATACTTTGGTCAAAATGTTTCATACAGATACGAGTGCTCGCAAGTCTCAATTGCGACAGCAGATACACAATGTGAAAAGGAATAAAAGGAGCATACATGATTATGTGCAAGAAATCAAGAAGTTTGCAGATGCATTGGCCACAATAAATGCCCCCATGCCTGATGATGATTTGGTGGATATTACCTTGCAAGTTGCGTGGTCTTGGCAAGGAATACAAATCCTTTGATACATCTATCTCAGTGAGGAGTACAGGTTTACCTGACTTCGATGAGTTGGTTTCACTCTTATTGGTTGAGGAAATCAAGCTCAGTGATTCATTTTTGGATGCATCTACTAGCCATGATGATGGCAGAAATCAGGCTTTCTACTCGCAGAGAGTTTTTAGAGGCAGGGGGAGATTCGCATCACGTGGACGTGGTGGTAATGGTCGTGGATGGCAGGATAGGCCTCCACAGCAGAATTTTCAGCCTTCATATGGTGCTCGAGGTGGTCGTGGATATGCACCTCAGCGAGGCAGAGGTACCCCCCGTGGACGAGGACGTTGGCAAGGCCAACAAAATTCTATGCAAGATGTGGAATGCCATTATTTTGGCAAATATGGTCATATGGCGAGAGATTGCTTTCGCAAACAGAATGATTTGAGAGGGGGAAGAGCACAACGTGGTGGTCATTATGGTGGAAACTATGCACAACATGGTGGCAACTATGCATCAAGTAGCAATGATGGAACTGCAAATCATTTGTTTGCCATGAAGCATGTTGTGGGTTCTATGACGACAAATGCTGAGAATGATGATACATGGTATATGGACTCAGGAGCATCAAATCATATGACATGCCATGGAGAATGGTTTGAGCATATGGAGCCCATGGATGTGAAGGGCTATGTGGAAACAGGTGATGATACCCAGCATGTCATTACACATGTTGGAAGTGTACCATTGGTCATGCATAATGGTCAGACAAAGTCTATGTCAGATGTGCTGTATGTGCCTTCGATCACTAAAAGCTTGGCCTCAGTTGGTCAAATGGTAGAACAGGGATTACAGGTTAGATTCAATGAGCATGGATGCTTCGTTGAAGACTTTAAACATGGATGTAGAGTGATTGCTAAAGGCAAGAAAGAAGGAAGACTGTTTAAGCTGGATGCTCGAATTCCTGAACTAAAATCAGCCATATTCTCAAAGAGCAGGAATGTGGTACAGGATATTGATATGTGGCATAAGAGGATTGGACATGTCAATATACAGAGATTAAAGAACATGCAAACAAGAGGCATTGTCAATGGATTGCCTAGGTTCAAATATGATGGACATATGCATGTTTGTGAAGCCTGTCAGTTTGGGAAGCAGGCAAGATTGAGATTTCCTAGAGAAGGAAATATGAGTAACAGGCCACTTGAGATAGTACACAGTGATGTATGGGGTCCTGCACAAAACCCATCTATCAAAGGCAGCTTATACTATGTTACATTCATTGATGACTTTAGCAGGATGACATGGATATACTTTCTCAGGGAGAAGAGTGAAGTATTGGAAAAATTCATGGATTTCAAAGCTTTTGCAGAAAAGCAGTATGGCTGTTGGATTAAATGTGTGAGGACAGATGAAGGTGGTGAATACACCTCAAAAGCTTTTGAGCATTTCTTGAGGAAGCATGGAATAAGGAGACAATTGACATGCAGGTATACACCTCAGCAGAATGGTGTGGCTGAGAGAAAGAATAGAGTTATATGTGAAGTGGCAAGGGCGATGCTTAATGAAAAGAGCATGCCAGATTACTATTGGGCAGAAGCATGTGCTACTGCAGTTTATATATTGAACAAAACACCTACAGCAGCCATTCATGGAAGCACGCCAGAGATGCGGCTCACAGGTTACAGGCCAGACATTGGACATCTTAAAGTTTTTGGATGCATAGCTTATGTGCATGTGTCTGATGAAAGAAGAAGGAAGTTGGATCCTAAAGCAGAGAAATGTGTATTTGTTGGATATGCACAGGATCGAAAGGCCTACAAGTGTTATAATCCACAAACTAGACAAGTGGTCATCTCACGTGATGTAGTGTTTGATGAGCTTGCTAGTTGGTACAAGGCAAAAGATGAAGGTGTTATTGAGTCACTTGAGGCTAATGTGCCTGTGAACTTGCCATCACAAGCAAGTTCTAGTTCTACTACTATGTCTGGGCCAGCAGAAGCTGAGAGTAGCAGTGTACGTCCATGGTCAGGACGTTTGAGGCATGAGAGTGTAAGCACTGGGAGTAGTGCTATGGATAAAGGCAAAAAGAAAGTCGAAGGAATTGGAATCACAGGATATGAGTCATCTAGTTCCGAGAGTTTGGATGAGGAGCTTGGCATACCTGTTTTACGCACACCTGGTGCTAGACAGGACAGATATGTGCCACCACATGCTAGAGTCACAGGTGTACAGAGTGACCCGCATGCATTGCGGAGATCCCAGAGGGTCAGATATCCTGTTGACAGATTGACATATAGAGATTTTGATATGCACTATGCATACATAACATCTATGGTGAAGCATGTGGAACCTACATGCTATACAGAGGCTATTGGAGAGCATGTATGGGAAAAAGCAATGGATGTGGAGATGGACGCATTGGTCCATAATGATACATGGGACTTGGTTGCACTACCAAAGGACAAGAATGTTATTGGATGTAAATGGGTTTACAAAGTGAAGTGCAAATCTGATGGTTCTATTGAAAGACATAAGGCAAGATTGGTAGCAAAGGGTTATGCATAGACCCAAGGATTGGATTATGATGAGACGTTTAGCCCAGTGGCTAAGATGGGCACAGTGAGAGCAGTCATTGCTATGGCTGCAGCTAATGGCTGGGAAATGCATCAGATGGATGTCAAGAATGCATTTCTGAATGGAGATCTACAAGAGGAAGTATACATGGCACAGCCAGAAGGGTATGTACACCCTAGATATCCCACTCACGTATGCAGGTTGAAAAAGGCATTGTATGGTCTAAAGCAAGCACCTCGTGCTTGGAGTGATAAGATGAGCAGATATCTTATCTCACTTGGTTTTCAGACTTCTACAGCAGATTCTTCACTGCATGTGAAGAAGACACAGCATGGGATTGTTTTACTAGTCATCTATGTGGATGACTTGATTATTAGAGGTGATCATAGTGCAGATGTGATGCATGTCAAGAAAGCTTTGAGTGGGCAATTTGACATGAAAGATCTTGGTGAGTTGAGATACTTCCTTGGAATTGAAGTGGTGAAAGATCATGCAGGTACTTGGTTAGTACAGCGCCAATATGCCTTGGATATGTTGGCAAAGTATGGCATGACAGGGTGTAAGCCTATGAGTACACCATTGGAGCAAAATGTAAAGTTGCGGGCTGATTATGGCGAGGAATTGGATGATCCTTCTATGTACAGGAAGATGGTTGGTAGTCTCATATACATGACTATCACACGCCCGGATTTGAGTTATGCAGTGGGGCTAGTGAGCCAGTTTATGCAGAGCCCCAGGAAACCACATTTGGATGCAGTGAGACACATCATGAGATATGTGAAGACCACAGCACATTATGGTCTCTTTTATGAGAGTGGTAAAAGCTTGGACATACATGGCTACACAGATGCTGATTGGGCAGGTAGCGCATATGACAGGAGGTCTACTAGTGGATATGCTTTTACACTTGGCAGTGCTGTGGTGAGTTGGAGTAGAAAAAAGCAACCTACAGTTGCTTTATCCAGTACAGAGGCTGAGTACAGAGGTGCAGCCATTGCTACTTGTGAGGCTATATGGTTAAAGAGTCTCTTGGCAGATTTATGTGAGCCTCTTGATGGCAAAGTTGTCATACATTGTGACAACATGAGCAGTATGCAGTTGGCAAAGAATCCAGTATTTCATGCGAGGACCAAACACATAGAGGTCCATTATCACTTTGTCAGAGAAAAGGTGCTGGATGGTACAGTTGATCTTCACTATGTGAAGACTGATGAGCAAGTGGCTGATATCTTCACGAAGCCACTTAGCAGGGAGAAGTTTGAGTACTTCCGGACTATGTTGGGAGTACATGGGATGAGCTTGAGGGGGAGTGTTGAGAGTGTTGATATCCCAAGCTCATCTACATCTTCATCGGCAGTACATCATGAGCTTGAGAGGGACTGTTGAGATTCAAGCTCGATGTCAGTGTGAGCCAGCTATGCTATGTGCTGGCAGATTAGGTAGGAACATGTGTGAGACATAAATGACCGCGTGTCCAGCTGGTGATAGTGTGTGGACATTAGCTAGGGTTAGTAGAGTGTGGACACAACTCATTGTGTGTTGTGTGGATTATGGATTAGTGCATTATGCTTTGTGTGAGAGTGGACATGGCTTCCCTCTATGGTTAGGATTTGCAATATACATTAGGGTTTGCTCCTGTGTGTGTGTCTCCTCCTCCTCTACCGTTCTTTCAACAGTTGGGACAAAGGATCAAGTGTATGTGTAATCGATGTCAAGGATGCATTGTACGAGCGCGTCGAATTACCTTGAATCACATCTCCATGTATGGAGAATGGAATCAAACAGGTCTAGAGGTGAGTAGATGTAAATTGATAGTATTCAAATGACTCATGGTATCCAAATTAAATTAATGGAGTTGTAATATATATACTCTAATTGAAGCAGGATGCAGTACCACACCCTAACATGGTGCCCTACGCGCAGCGAGAGCACACAAAGCATCGACGAGATGATGCTGGAGCTTCGGGATCTATTGTCGGAGATGAGTGGAAAAAGGATGACAATAGCCCTGCACCCCACGACGTTGTGGAAGAGGAAGTGTTTGATGATATGGTGCGGTATCTTTTTAGGGATGATCCCAAAGGTATGGACGAGGATGATATGGAACAAGAGCATCTTTACAAGGCTTCATCGACACCGGTTTTTGATGAAGGGTGCACATTCTCTATTTTACGTGCTTCACTTGAACTACTCAATATACAAACAGTTTATGGATGGAGCAATACAAGTCTTGACGCATTATTGAAGTAAGCATTCTAACTTGTAAATTTGAATTAGTGGTTTAGGGTTTAGGGTTTAGGACTAATTGATGATATTGGATGCAGGCTATTATCAAACATGCTTCAGACTACCCACCTCAAGAGACATAGCGAGGCGCTATGTGACATCTCTTGGAGGATTGGATTATGATCGCATACATGCATGCGTCAATGATTGCATTCTCTTTCATGGGACGCATAAGGAGGCTCGACATTGTCCCACTTGTGGTGAAGCAGGTATAGAATAGATGTGAAGAGTTTTGATGTACCCCGTCTTGCGACACTTTCCTATAATTCCTTGCATCAAACACATGTTCAAGTGCAAATCCATAGCAGAGCTCATGTCATGGCATTCCTCACATCGATCAGATGATGGCATGTGGAGAATTCCCGCAGACACTCCTGCTTGGAAGCATATTGAAGATGAGTGGCCCAGCTTTAAAACAGAGCCCAGAAACTTGAGACTTGGCCTAGGTATGGATGGAGTGAATCCATTTGGTTTCAAAAGCACCGCATACAGCGTGTGGCCAGTTGTGTTGGTGAATTACAACCTTCCACCATCAATGGCGATCAAGAAGGGACATCTTATGTTATCCCTTCTAATTCCATGGAAACATAAAGTCAAGCATATGGATGTTTATCTCGAACCGTTGATTGATGAGTTGGAGGAACTATGGAGAGGTGTTACGGTGGTGGACATTAGTAGGCCTCCCTCCTCTAGACACTTCGACTTAAAAGCAGTGTTGATGTGGACAATGCATGACTTTCCAGGATACAGCGATTATTATGGTAAGAATTCTAATTACCTCCCTACTCTAATACTATTGGCTATATTAATTATAACTATTGACTTTATTATTATAACTTATATTTATATTTTAATAGGTTTGAAAACATCGGGTAAACATGCATGTCGTGTTTGTGGCCCTTCGTTAGTACATGAGTATGCTGAACAGTTTGTGTAAGACCATATTCGATAATCATCGATTTCTCCCGTCAAATCATCCTAAATATGTTGCTAGTAAGAGTAACATTCCTCCACAAACACTTCGTGCAAAAGATTGGAAGAGTATTTGGGAGTCTACAAATATTCTTCCTGCACAGATGGCATGAACAGGTATAGTAATGTTTTTCAAGCTTGTTTTGTGTAGTCTCTAATTGGATTAAAGATCATATAGAGCAATCCCTTGTGTAGGTACTCCATTTTTTTTCGGCTACCATATTGGACCCATCTTAAGATCAACCATCTTCTTGATCCCATGCACATCTTCAAGAATGTGGGATCTGGTATTTGGGAACATGTTATTGGTAAACGAGACAATGTTAGCATACGGGAGGACTTGCGGGTCGCAGGACGTATGCGTCAAGCTTGGCCACGAGAGGAGGGTGGGCACGTTCGTCTTCCACCTGCACCATGGATTATATCAAAGAAAGAGGAGAAGCAGGTAAAGCAGGCCATCACCACTTTGCGTACTCCCACTGGATGCATGAGATCATTGAAGGGAGCCTTTACAACCACTAAGAAAAGAGGCGTTGAGCAACTATATGGGTTGAAGTCCCACGATTGGCACAAGATGCTCCAAGTAAGTGTTTTCTAAGTCCTGTACGTTGAAATTAAATTTTGTAATGCCATCACTACAAGACACTGCTGCCATACACGCATTCCATATACGCGATAAGTTACGAGCGCGTGTATGGTCGCGCATGTATATGAATAGTATCGGGCGCGTGTATATTGGCATCTAAATTTGCGTATATTGAACTTTAAGAAACGCATCTACCAGTGCGTGTATATTGGCATCTAAATTCGCGTGTATACTAGTTTCAGAAACGCGTGTATAAGCGCGTGTATATACATGCAATTATACACGCATCAATACATGCGAGTGCTTTATTAAGAAAAACTAAATTCCTTTACAAAATTAAAAACTATTTTCTTTAAACCATCCCATAGTACATTACAGTATATATCATTACACAATCCCACTACATACATTTACAACAATGAAATATGTTCAAAAATAAATCATGAGATGATAATTAAAAGACAACATATACAATAGAAATGTCATCAATTTAGAATGATACAGTGATGGATTGGTTAGGGTTCGATCTCATCTTCAATAAGATCCATCCTTGCCAAACAATCAACATCAATATCCATTTGATCAATTTGTAAGGCTACGATTAAATTTATTCCACTACTATCGATATTCTATCCATTGATAATGGTATCGATGTCCTGATCATCCTCATCAACATCACCATCATCCTCAATGGTAGGGTCATTCTCATGATCATGAGAAATGGCACGCTCATCCTCATTATCATGATCATCTCTTATTTCTTGATCATCGATCACAACATCTTCATTGGCATGTTTGACATCATCTTCATTGTGGCTTGTTACATCCTCCATATGCTCCATATCAGTGAATGTATTATACATCACTTTGGAACGTGGTGCAGTAGGGATGATGTACCACCATTTAATGTCATGCACCATTGGCAGATAGATAACCTACTCAAATACACATACTGCAGTAATTAATTAGCTTATCAAAAGTCAAGGGGTACGTGAGATTAGATATATATGTACATGAAACACATTAGTAAAAAAATGCATACCTGCTCACATTGTTGTGGCACTACGAGCCTATCTTTCTTTGTTTGCCAAAACTTTGTAGAGTCAATAACTACATAGCCACTTGCATGGCGTTTTATCGTTGCATTAGGCCTTTCTTCCACCGCGTTCATTTGCCATTTGACATCCAAAACATACACAAAGAAGCGATGAAAGTCAAGCCTAAATATGTCTTGGACTGTGCCACAATAATCATCCATTTTTCCATTAGCTCCCTCAAAGCTACTAATGACACCGCAATCTTGTGTATTCCTCTTTTCATCAATTCTTTGTGTTCGAAAATGCTTGCCTTCACACCATACAGCATTGAACATAGTGCACTGGACCAAAATAGAAGCAATATTTGTATAAGCAATGTGAATAAATATTAAAAGCAAATCACTTACAACTAATGCAAAACATTAGTTCTATGTACCTTTAACACGCATCCTCGTGCATACTCCCATTCTTCTGTCGTGATATGCAGCCCCTCGTCGCAAAGGTATCTTTTTAGGGATGATCCCAAAGGTATGGACGAGGATGATATGGAACAAGAGCATCTTTACAAGGCTTCGTGAAGGTTGGCATAGGAGGCCTTGAGAGAGACTTGGGTACGGTTAGTATAAATCTAGGCTTCTGTAAGTGTGTATGCGCATGTGTAGGATTGTTTGTGCTCATTAGTCCCATAGTGGGTAGCACTGGTGTGCATGATGAATTGGATGGCCTTTAATTTTCTGGGTGATAATCATGAGGTTAAAAAGTGAATGTTTGATTTTGCTTTTTCAAATGTTAGCCCCCCTGAAGACATAGATATTGGAGGGTGGATAGTAAGCATGAAGGTGGGAAAAAGTGCACATACACGACATGTGAACTGAGAAACAGCATCTCCTGTGCCAGAATGGATAGAGGGTCTCACATAATATATGCATCTAGATGAATATGGGAACATATCCTATCCTAGAATACTGGTGAAATATGACGACTACATCCAGTGTTAGTTGTGCTGGGATGCCATAGTGGGTAGCGCTGGTGTGCATGATGAATTGGGTTAAAAATTGAATGTTTCATTTTGCTTTTTCAAATCTTAGCCCCACCAAGACACAAATATTGGAGGCAGCATGAAGGCGGGAAAAAGTGCACATTCACGAAATTTGAACTGAGAAACAGCATCTCCTGTGCGCCAGAAAGGATAAGAGGGTCTCACATAATATATATGTATCTAGATGAATATGGGAACATACCCTATCTTAGAATACTGGTGAAATACGATGACTACAGCCACTGTTAGTTGTGCTACGTTGGGCTCTCTTAATGTTGTGTTTATTTTTCTTTTGCCTATTTCATGTATTTGGAGCGATTATTTCCATCCAATATGTGTTTAACAGAAAACAGGATTATTAGCTGGCACACTTTTCAACTTTTGTAGTATTAAATGGATGCAAGTCATAACCTGGGACGTGGCACTTTGCATAGCTCCTAGGCTTGGTTCAGATCCCATTTATCTTGCTCTGATTCTTCTAGACTGATGTTCAGAATTACAAACACAAAACCTTACGCAGGTTACTGTAATGTTAAATTTTCCTGTTTTTACTGTAATGGTGGCTGATTTAGTGGGGATGTCATAGTAGCTAGTCCCTGCTATGCGTGATGGAGTTTATGGTTTTCAATCTTATGAGTGACTATCGTGGGATTGAAACTGCACTGTTTTGTATTTTTAGAGGATGAGTTCCGGATTGTTCCTGGATTCATCTAGGTATATAATGGCTGATTAAGTCTACCAAAATTTCTAATTTCACTTGAATATTCTTTGTTGCTAGTAGGTTGATTTTACTCTTTTCTGTGCAGCAAATGGATGAGTTGCACGTAATTGCTAGCTTCGTGCAAGCTGCAAAACGTCTGAAGACAGTATATGGATGAGTAAGGGTGTCATCAAGAATTCTGCACTTCTATGTTTTTCTGGCGACTTCACCTGGTGACTTTCAGCAGGCCGTGTAAAATATCCACACAGTTTGGATAGATGTGGCATGGTCAGAGTAGGGATTGAATAGCGTACAAGATCATACTGACATACGAGTACTAGCTTTGGTAACTTCGCATCTGAAGGGTCTCCAAACACAAGGAGGATATACTTCAACAAATGTAGGTGTACATAGCCATTGGAGATCCATCACTCTTAATGTCAAACATGATTTGGTCTTGCAGACAGTAAGTAAATAGCTGCAAGTTCTGATACTGTCACAATTTAAATTATTGTCTCTGTGTATTGTGGTTGGGATGACTTCTCTTTACTGGTCATGTTAATCAAAGGACATGTCTTTTTACAATGGCCTTGTACATTCAAACATTTAGTAAACGGGAGGTAAAATATGACTCGTTTATTTCTGATTCAGACTATTGAGTATGACAGATAGCCTCTTTGAAATATTGGTTTACTATGTCTTCACTTGCAGGATATGTTTTTTATTTTTTTGTGGGTTGGGGGGAGGAGCTTTCTAGTAAGGCCTGGTGAATTTTTTGTCATATTTTTTCAACATTCTTACCTTTTTCCTATCATCAAGCTTGAATGCTTAGGAAGTACATAGTACATTTTTAAACTGAAGCACCCTCTACATTATCACGATTCTCCTTACCAGAATCATCTATCTCGTGTTACTATCTTAAGGTAGACGTCTGTTGATTACCCTATAGATGCGGTCAGAACATCCTGTCACATTTCCATATCTTTGTAAATTATGAAGTGTCAGAGTTTGTTGACAAAAGAAAAATGTTATGGAGAAGGTTTTGTACTGGTAATTGTGCTGGGATTCTTGCCTTAAATTACTGACATGCTTTGGAAGCTAATCTGAACTTGCTCCCTCTAAGTCTCGTTCTTGGTTGTCTAAATGTTCAGCGGGGACGACATCGACTCTAAAAAGAGAAGATACAAAGGTAGTAAGTATTGAAGACGTTTGCTCTTGGATAGAATTTCTTTTAGATAATCTTTACATCACAATAGGTGATTCTTCGTTTCAACAAATTATAGAAATCCCCGTGGGCACTAATTGTGCTATCTTTTTAGCAAGCTTTTATCCTTTCACTTATGAATTTGAGTTTATGCAACGTCTTATTTCTATCAATACTTGCACTAGACTTTCAAGACTTTATGTACAAAGATGCTTGGGCAAGGAATCTGTCCTTGTTGTGACTCTTGTGAGAGAGCTGAACTACACTTCAAGAGGGGATTCTTGTGTTTTCTTAGATCTTAGACTTTCTCAATCTACCTTAGGATTAGAGGTTGATATATATGATAACCTTGAACAACCTGAATAAAGTGGTTCACACATTATAAAAATGTCTCACATTGACTTAAAACATTTCTTATTTGGCAACATATGGAGTCATTTCTTTCCAATTCCATAGATTTTCTTGCCTTTGTACAACTAAGGAGTCTTTTATCAATCAATGTAGTGTGTCTATGTGAAAGCATGTGAGGGCACACGACCTAATAACTACGTAGGGACTAAATATATGTTTTTTTTCATCCAAGAAAAATAATGAAAAAAACACATAATCTTAGATATGTAGTCTTTTATCTATGGTGTATCAACCTTAGGTATTTTTAGAATGATTGAACATAAGCTGAGAGATGAATAGCTTTTTTTTTAAGTTTCAAAAGAGAGTTTGATTGAGTATGTATGTGCTTTCTAAGTTAGGAATGTAATTTTGCATCTTTGAAGGAAGATGTATATAAGTGTAAGGGGTTCATTTAGTTTTTTATGTTTTAAATGAGAGAGAGAGAGAGAGAGAGAGAGAGAGAGAGAGAGAGAGAGAGAGAGAGAGACAGAGAGAGACAGAGATTTTATTCTTGTTTTTTGGAAGATTTTGTTTCTTGATTTACTTGTTTATTTTTACTTAGCCACCTTATTCCTTTCTTCTTTATTTGTTGTTTTCTTTCTCTTTTGTTAATTTGACTCATTTTAGTAAGCACTGGGTTTGTCTACCAAGAGACTTTGTGGGTCTTTAGAAACCTAGTATATAGTTGCTTATGCTTGGGCGCACTGATGATGTTGCTTTGCTTGCTAAGTATGTCTTCCTTTTGTTTTCTTATAAGTTTTTGTTACCTCTTTTTTTCTCTCTTTCCTTTTCTCTTTTATTTTCTGTGTAGATTTTTGGACTTCAGAACAAAAAAATATAAATTTGTATGATTGGATATATTCTAGTCTTACAAAGGTATATTGTGTTTCCAAAGTACTCCTATTGTATTGCTGTTGCTGAATCCTAATGTTTTGTAGATAGTTGTTCCACACTAAAAGCAATAGTTTCTGAAGGACGCTCATATTCTAAAATTTCTGATGGCTAGGCTACTTGTAAGGAATAATTTTTGTTCTGATACTATACTCTGCAGCATTGCATGTGCATTTTGGGGAGCTAGTATTGGGATTCCAAATGCTTTCTACACAGAGGAGGACCTCACCGAGGTATTTATGCAGATCTAGGTTTCACATATTCAAGGAGGAATGCCATCTTCCTCACTTATGGTTGCAACCCTCACTGATATTAGTGAATTTCATCATTATACTGGTAGTAATAAGAGACGGAAGATCCTTAGACATGAGATTGGTATTCTCATAACTATTGATAGCCCTGCAGAGGGAAGAGTTGAAATGGTCCATGGATGCTTGGATTCATGAGTGCCTTGTTGCATGCAGCAAGGGATCAACAACAGATATTGCTCGATCACAGAGCAGAGTATGTCTTTCATGCTCGTGGGTCATTCTAGACCAGATGGGGGATAAGTTCAATAAACACTTCTTTTACTCTTGGCCCTAGACATAATAGAGAGAGTGTCTCACAGCTTATTGACTCAGATGGGGTTTTAAAGATAAAGCCAGATGTCATCTTATGCATAGCTACAGATTTGTATGCCTCCCTTCTCACAAACAGATCATGACACTCAGGTTAGAGATGATGCTAGAAATGTTATTTGTGGCAGAGCATTCCCATTAGGGGAGAAATGGGGTCTCAAAAGGGCTTTATAAGGAATGGATTAGTCCTAATGAAAGGGTCAAGGTAGGTCCCAAAAAGTCCTAACCCCCCCTCACCTAGGTCGGTTAAACCCAAAAGTGACCCCACACCTTTCACAACTCTTACTCCGAGGTGGGAACCAACAAATTCAAAATTCAAAATTTGAATTTTGAATTTCCTCCCTCCCTCCCCCTCATCACTCCCTCCTCCCCCTCCCTCCTCCTCCCCCTCCCCCCTCTCCCTCCTCACTCCCTCCTCCCCCTTCCTTCTCCTCCCCCTCCCTCCCTCCCTCCTCCACGCCTGCTCCTCCTTCCCTCCCCCTCCCTCCCTCCTCCATGCCTGCCTCCCTCCCTTCTCCACGCCTTCTTCTCCTCCCCTCCCCCTCCCTCCTCCACGCTTGCTCCTCCCCCCCCCTCTTGCTCCTCCCTCCTCCCTCCCTCCTCCTCCATGCCTACTCCTCCTATCCCTCCACACCTGCTAGTCCACCTCCCTTCCCTCATCTTCAACTGCTAGTCCTCCCTCCCTTATCCCTCCTCCTCGCCCTCCCTCTTCCTGCGTGTTGCTCCTTCAAGCTTGCTTCTCCACACCTTCTCCTTCTCTACACTCCTTTACTCATGGCACCATTCGAGCACGTCTCCAACAAGTACCAGGTTCACTTAGAGTTAGAGGTTGGATATGCAAGCACACGTAGTCTAGGATTGAGGGGAGCTTCCAAAATCCACAGTCTTCGTTCGTAAGGAAAGAAGAATCTCGACCTTTGGGTAGAAGGATCCTTGTATCCTTTAGGTCCTACCAACCAAAAGAGCCCTCCTTTCCATACAATGCATGAGCTAGTTCGGTTTGTTAGAAATGGACATGCGGGGTTGCTTGGTTATTGCAATCGGCTAAACAATGCTTAGTCAATGGCTATGCAAGCAAGCGAGATGCGCAGAGCCCAAGCAGAGATGCTAGCACATTTAGCACCATTGTTGCAATGCATAACTCTATGCAAGATCTTCATAGGAAAAACGAGGATCTTCATGATAAAGCCAAAGCATTGGACTTGGAGCGAAATGCATTGGACTTGGAGCGACATAAATTAGAAGAGTCAGTCTCTGTAAGCTAGCTGATTCCAAAAAAGGCTTTGAAAGATGTATATACAATCAAGTTCAACGAGCCATAGAGAAGGCAAAAGAACGAGTGCAAAAGATGAAAGAAACACCTTTGGGATTAAAGGATAGGAAAAGAAGGTACTTATATAACATGGATACATTGGCACCCACTGGTGGTGCTAGAAAGAGGATAGTCCGGGCTACAAGGTTGGTTATCAAATGTTTCGATGAAATTACACTCTTTTATGCTACATTGTTTGTGTGACTAAGTTTTTCATGTGTTCTTTGGAAACTTCATGGAAGATGTGATGAAAAGAACGGACGGGGATGATATTGACTGTTCATATGCTCTAGCTGGTTTATTGAAGTCAAGTGATGTCATTGGGATACTAAGGGACCCAAGACACAAGTGCCTACGTGTGCAAGTTGCTGAAGAGGTGATGAAGTACTTCAAGGATATTGTGGATGCAAAGGAGATGCCTGCATCTTGTGATACTGCTGCTGGTGTAAGTCGAGAAGCTTACACATTTGTTTTCAAAAATTTCAATTCTGCTATTTTGAAAAGTATATGAAGTCTACAGTGCCCCTACCCACACCTTGGTCTGTGACATGCACGGCGAGAAACAAACCAACATGCAAGAGAAATGCTTGAAGGGTACCATTGTGTAAGGGGCACAATGACTTGGAAGAGTAAAAAGAAATCTGGCTTGCAAACCTTTGAGATGAATGTTTTCAATAATGTCTACTTAAATGTTGAGAAACTGCAACAAGCAATGGTCAAATTCTATGACATGAGAGAAGATGATAAGAGGAAATCCATTATAGCATTGCAATTTACTTAGTTCATTTCCTATATCATGTTTATCCTAACGATTTCTCTCTTTTGTTGTACAGATTGCAATGGAAAGCTCATATTTGTCATCAAAATGGATGAAGCTCAATTGGTGAAAGAACACAAGTTAGAGAGAGTGAGCATCTGCATTATGAATAAAGCCTTAGCCGTTGTTCAAGAGAACGAGAAAGTAGAGCAAGATTTCTCAGTGCAATCAGAGAAAGATATATGGTGGCTTGCAGCATTTGAGATTCCGAAAGAGTGCCATGAGACATTAAAGTGGATTCTAGATAGAATAGGAATCCCCGAAGACAAGAGGAAGGGCAAACATTGAAAGTCGATGGCCATGGAACATTTTGAGTTGAATGGCATCTTGCTGGTGATTTGAAAACCCTCAAGTACATGCATGGTCGTGATACAGGGAAAAATGCAATGAACACATGCCTTTATTACATGTGTTCACAACGTAAGCGAAAGGCTGACTTACAATGGGAGAATGGCATTCTATCTTGCAGCCAAATGCAAGCTCCTAATCGTGACAAGAAGGATCCAAAGTGGGATCCCATCTTGCCCATCCCACTTGAGAGAGTATACATATGTACTTTACACGCAGAACTACACGTACTTGATAAGTTGTTGTATTTGCATCTTGTTTATGCTTGGAATTTAATTCTGCAAAAAAGTATCCACATGGTGCATTGCAGAAGCTGAGAAGTTGCTGTCAGAGATGGGATTCCATTGAGGATATGCCAAACTTAAGGAGGATAAGAAAATGTACGGGGCAACACAGAATCTTCATGCAAAAGTATCTATGGGTAGAGGGAAGGCAAGGAGATTCCTATCGAACCACAATCTCAACAAAGACAAACATACATTGTCTCAAAGCAGTTGGGTTAGAAACACTGGAAAGCATTGTGTGAATGCACGACCAATAAGGCTTCTCATACTCAAGTAGCAACTTTGAGAGCTAAAGTATGGACAAAGGTAGATGCATTGATAAAATTGCTTCACGAGGTTCAAATCGATGAGATGTATTATGAAAGGTTCAGGATGGCTGTGAAAGAGTTTATGCAATTAATGGTGGTGAAAGCATGGGGGGAAGTCGCACACTACGCATTACATGGTAATCTTGGCATCATCGTAATATTTATCACTTGCTTTATATAAAAAAGTTATTGCTGAAATGATTCTCATCACTCATGATTGCAGCATATTCTCTATGCACACACGGACCATGGTTTGTACAAAATTGGGGCCCTTTGTCCATTTGGAATACACAAGGCCATGGAGAAGTCGCACTATAGAGCCAAGGCAGCCTACTTTAAGAACTCAAGGCAATGGTGGTGTCACTCGTAGCAATGCGTTGCATGAGATGTTCGACTGGTTTTTTAGATGTTTACTAAGACGGACTTTCAAGTCTGAAAAGGCAAAGGCATCAGAACTTGCAAAAGAAGTTCAAATTTTATCAAAGAATAGAAGGCATAGTGCTTGGAAAGCATCCATAGGGAGTTGAGGAGTCACACGTTGGTTGCAAGCTAGAGTGAGAGAAGGGAGCAGATGGGTCTAACCAGCAAAACAGAAGCTATGGTGTAATTGTATACAAATATGAAATAAATATATTGCTTATTTCGACCACAATTTGTGTACTCTCTTGAATATCTTGCTTATTTTGACGACAATTTGTGTACTCACTCTTGGAGTCCAAGGTGTGTGTGAGGTAATGAGGTTGGGGAAGGAGGGGGAAGAGAAGGGAGGGGCGTGGGGCGGGGTGGAGTGGTAGCAAGGATGGGAGGAGGGGCAGGATGGGGGGTATGGGGGGGCGATGGGTGTGGGCGGGACAAGTAGGGGGGAGGGCAACAGGGGAGAAGGGCGACGAGGATGGGGGTGGTTGGAGGGGTTAGGGCAGGTGCAGGAGCGGGGGCATGATGAAACCCTAAACTTAATTAAAAGGGGTGTCAAAAGATGATGGGCCTATATAAAACGTATTAAAAAACCCTAACTCTCATTATTCAATGGCATGAGTGAAGAACATTACTAGATCCACAGGACACTGCCTTCAACCTTCTTCCTTTAGCTCCACCACCTTCATGGCATCTGCGCACATGAACCTATCCGGGTCCGATGGTGCCTCATCAATCTCTCTCGTGATCCCTCCCCCAACTCTCGTGAGCCCACTCCCGAGTCTCGTGAGCCTTCTCCTCCTCCCAAGTCCCGTGAGCCCACTCTCCAGTCTCGTGAGCCCACTTCCAAGTCCCAAGAGCATGATCCTTCTCCTCAGCCTTCCCCTCATCCTTCCCCTCAGCCTTCTCCTACCCATGAGAGGACTCCCTTGATCGAGCAAAATGTATTTGAGAACCTCCCTTCCCCTCAGCCTTCCTCTCCCCATGATAGGACTCCCCCGCACGAGCAAAATGTATTTGATAACCTCCCTGATATAGAGAGGCTTCCGGATAGGGAACAATAGACTGCTAGAAAGAGCACAATCTTCCCTCTCTTGGATAGAGCCCATTGTGGAAATGGTACCTGTGCCCATAAAGAGGGTAAAGCAGACGCCGAGGAAGCCCCATCCCAAAGAAGGACAAAGCTCAAGACATCCGCAAGAGGGGGATTCGGAGGAGGATCAACGTAGAGAAGAGCAGCGTTCAAGGCAGACAAGAGGCTGTGGAATAGGGGTACCTGTAAAGCCTCCACCAAGAGTCAGGATGCCTTACAGAGCAAAGCTAGGGGCGCGGGCCCTAAGGGAGATCAGACAGATGCAAAAGACCACCGACAACCTGATCTCGCATGCTCCCTTCCAACGTGTGGTACGGGAGATAGCACAGGGGTACAAGGACGATGTGCGATTCAGCACAGGAGCTATGGGGGTGCTCCAGGAGGCTGCGGAGCAAGTGACCACCGCTCCGTTTGAGGACGCCAACTTGTGTGCCATCCACGCAAAGCGCGTCACGATCATGGACAAGGACATGGCTCTGGCAAAGCGACGGAGTGACCCAAGCTTGAAGCCCTAGATTCTCTTGGAGCCCATCCTTAGGACTTAGACTACCCCCTGCCCTTGAAGGCACTATCTTGTATCTGAGGCCCAAGGGCTGATCTTTTTTAATAAAATATGTCCAAATTCTCTACACTATCGCATTGTTGTGAATTCTCCATGTTTATGACTGAAGTTACTGTTCATTTTAATGTAACTTTTGATTTGTATCAAATCCTGGAGGAATTTCACCGTGGTGCAGAAGGGAAAAGTGTCTGGGACGTTGCCGATAGCCTAGAACGCCTAAATAAAACCCGCCACGGCACGAATTTGGGCAGAATGCCCACATTCTGCCCAAATTCACGCCGTGGTGGGTTTTAGGCATTCTAGGCTCTTGGCGACGTCCTGGACACTTTTCCTTTCTGCACCATGGTGAAATTCCTCTAGGATTTAACAGAAATGAACTTTCGATACCCAAAATTGGTGAAAATCATACTAAATTGGCTAGAAATGCATTAAATTAACACAATTAAAAGGATGGAGAAAATATATAATCAAAAAATTAAACAAAATACAATGGAATAAATATTATGAATTCATGACGAGCAACAATGAATTAAAGAAAATAATAAAGACATGTAGTCATTAAAGTCATGTATCCATTGAAATATATGTTTATATTTACAAAAGGCCTCACAGGCTATCTTTCTTCTTATAGCTAGTTTGAGTACATTGACTATAGGGGTCTTTGAATCCCCTAGTGGAATCCTAGATATAAACCTAGTCATAATAGCACTAACATCCTCCGCCACAGACATAGCTGTTGCCCTGCCAATGCCCTACCGTGAATCTTCGATCCAAAAGCATTGATAGCAGCTAGGCGGTGTACCAAAATCACTTTGTCAGCATTCCGAGTAATGTTGGAGTATACGATAGTGCACGACAATGCCTTGCACTTCAGCAGCTCCGAAGAAAATTTGTTGTGGAAAACCACGAGGTGCTCTGCGACTTTGCCAAGGTAATGGGCCAAAGAATGATCTCACCCAAATGTGCTGTGAACATTATCCCATCAAGATGAGAATTTATCAAGATCAAACACGTCCTGCAACAATTCAACAAACATTAGAAGACCGACAAAACAAATTATACCGAAAGAACATCAAAATAAAAAATATTGTTCGAACTTAGCATTATCGGCTTCTATCCCTTCCTCATTTGCAATGTTGATGGAACTAGGTGCTGTGTGATGTTCCATTTGGGAGGTGGAGGCTTTCTCCCAACCTGTGTTGGAGGAGGAAGCTTCTGCATGAGAGGGCTGTGCATCATATATGGACATGTCTGCATCCCTCATTGAAACCAGTGTCGTCAATAGAAACTCTTCCATTGTCTGGTCTTCGGAACCTAAAACCCCGGGATCTTTGACACTTGTGTCAGCATTGAACCCAGATAGGACTCCGAGTGCCTCATCCTCTTGTAGTCCAAAAAGAACTTCTATGTCATGGAGGAATACGTACTCTTCTCCATCGATGATGAGGGGGGACAAGGACCATAAGTCTGCCGATTCTGGGTCAGCGGTCCCCGATGCAGATTCTTGCTCTACTGGGGGCTCTTGAAGTAGGCTCAATGCTTGAGCTGCTTCCATGTCCTCTCTTGCATGATCAAGACTCTCTTCCATGTACATGTTAGAGTCTAGTCTAGGGATGAGGAGATCAACAGTTCTACTAGAGGGGGTGGTGGACGATGAGGCTTCTTTCTCTAAATTTCCTTGTTTGGAGAAGAAAGATGAATGTCATCTCCCATGAAAGGAATTTAGTACTTGTATTTCCTGTGATCCCCGCTTTTAGGATGTCTTTTACTTCTACCGTCCTAAACCCTTCCTCTGTAAGATTATCACACGAGCGGGCCAAGCACTTTACAAACTTGGGTTCCTCCAGGAACAAATGCTTTATGTAATCTATGGGAACCCATATCTTTGAAGAGTGGTTAAGTGTATAAGCAAAATTTGTGAAATTCTCTTGCACGTAGAGGATGAGATCTGCTAAGTCATCCTTGGCTCGCATATATGTGCCTAGGACATCTAAAGTCCTATCAAACATTAAAAATAGCTCTTCCTCACGACCTGCAAATGTAGTTTGCAACGAGATGAAATCATGGAATGCCGTTCGAGCTAAATCCATGGCAAAATAGCGACTGATGGAGTGAGTAACTTTTGAGGGTGGGAGTTTCTATGGCTCTCTAAACATGAAAGTGAGAATGTGATGTAAAAAGGGCCCTTACCCCTTAATATATATCAAAGCCTAAAAAAAATTAAAACTAGTCATAAAATCCACAATTTTTTTGAAAAACATTTAACTGAAAGGAGAACATCAAAAGAAATAACATCTCAATTTAATTGTCCATCATCTTTTGAAGCAATGACTAGGATTTGATAAAAAAATAAATGCTGCACCTTAGTCAAACACATTGTTAGCAATCTTCAAAGTTGCAGGAGGAATGAAATTGGCACTATGCATGCACTTCTCCATACGGCAGCTGATCTTACCATTATTTAAGGTAAAGTAGAAGGACTTTGACATGCCGTCCTCCATGACCAATAGGTGTTCTCACACATCCCTTAGAGTCTATTGCAATGTGATATTCACATTCTTGACATCTCCCTCTTCAACATCAATAGACAAACTTACCCCTGTATTGTCTTCATCATTGCAAATAGCAAGGAGAACATGCAAGCATATTTGGATGCAACTGGGGACTTCTGCAGACACTCAGGAATGCAGGTCAACATAGACAAAACAAAAGTAATTGTGATTGGGACCCATAACAAACAGATTGACGTCACCTTTGAAGCAGAGCCAGGGATTTCACTGACGTAAACAAAAACATGTGAACATGTTAATAACATATGTTAATAACACAAAAAATCTTGTGATCACATGTTATATTCACAAAGCTTTTACAAGGGCCTAAAAAATTATCTTTATCAGGCATAAAAAATCTTCTTAGGTGGCCACTGACCTACTATTATGTGAAGATGGTAACATAAGAACATGTGAATAGCTTATTCCCATGTGTAGCCAAGCTTTTAAGGGGTTCCCAAATGGCAAGTGACCTGTTATTTTGTGAACGGTAACATGAGAATATGTGAATAACTTGTTCACATGTGTTATTATCACAAAAAATCTTGTGATCATGTGAATATTAAATCCCTGAGCAGAGCCCTTGGAAATAGTCAACACATATAAATATATAGGGAAGGAATTTGCAAATAGCTACAAATGGAATGCATGTGTGGAGAAAAGAATTCTAGGAGGTTTGAAAGCTCTATACAACTTTCAAATAAATTAAGTGCATAAAGGCACATCTATGGAATTGGAAAATGAGAACGTTTCTGTACACCATGCTTGCGCAAACAATGATCCTTTACGGATGTCCAGCTTGGGCTCTAGGACCTACTGGGAAAGAATAGAAACCTTACACAAACGTTTCCTCATACGGGAGTTAGGGGTTAAGGCACAAACACCCTACCCCATCCCACTCGCTGACACAAGTATGATACCTCTGGAAGGGGAGGCAACATGTCAATTAATGGCTTATCTCAACAAAATTGAAAAGACAGACGCCAACAAGATACCACAAGGCAATAGAAGCTATGCAAATCATGGGACCGCATAGAGCGGGGATGAAATGGATGGAATCATGGGGCATAACAGCCAATGATATACCAAAGGATGCATGTGAAATTAGGGGGATAATGACGCAGAAAATGCTATAGAAATTACGGCATAACCTGAGATACAAAAGTGCAGTTCTACAAACAGAAAATTCACCCAATGGACATCTGTGGAATGCAAAAATACCTTGGGGGAGACATATCAATGATCTAGAGGTGGTGACCAGGTGAAGGGCAGGTCGACAAGACCCAGGATCCCCAGAGAGGAAAGAACCGACAAAATCTGCCCCACAGGGGCAGTAGAAGATGAACATGTACTCCTAAGATGTAGAGCCTATGCACACGTCAGAGTAGGATATAGGGGCAACAGAGGAAATCTGAAAAACCTATTGGAACAGCTGGCCAAAAAGCTAGGAAGCTACTTAAAACTATTAGTTTAATAGTGGTCACCAGTCCCACAGATCCTGAAGGGTCTCACGCGTGCGTAGCCCCTCTCTCCACTTGCATGACTTCTCCGCTCCACCTTCGTAGCTCCTCCGCTCCACCTACGTAGCCCCTCTCTCCACCTACGTAAGTTCTCTGCTCTACTCCACCTGTGAAACTCTTCCGCTCCACCTACATAGCCCCTCTCCCCTCTCTCCACTTCTACGTAGACCAACAGAAGGCAGTTTTCTTTTAGTCACCGCAATCCACACAACTCATCTCAATAGAAAGATTATGAAGAGTACTCACCTGTTTTGAGTGTCATTTACCTCGACATCAAGACTTCCCCAATTGTATTTAGCCTATCTTGGCCTTTTCTTATATGGAGGGAAGAGTAGTGGCAGTGCTTGGTGGACTCATCCGAGCAAGCCCTCACTTTCAAGGACTGAGCGTCAGCCCCTTCTTTGGCATCCGGAGGTCTGTGATCAGGAGTGATGTATGCTAAGGCAGCAGGTGAACATCGGGTGGACACAGTGGGACAGTAGCCTGACTAGGTCCTTTGCAGCATGAAGCCAGCTCCCCAGGAGACGGAGGCACATGCAAGAGCTCTCTCGCACTTGGGAGGGGCGGGGTGAGTACGAGCTAATGGAGATGACGCCACCATCCCTAAGTCTCGGAGGGATGGTCTACACAGAGCCCCGGAGTTGATATGGGTAGTTCTCTAGGACACGTGAAAGAACCCCACTAGAACCTAACCCTAAACACAGTCCAAAGATGATTAACAAAATCAAAATAAAGATCAGGAGGCAACTCATCTCCCAATCACCCTCAAGCATGCAAGCTAGAGATCGCACTCCCACGAGGCGATGCCCATAGCTCACGTGTCTCGTACCACCGAAACTGTCCACTACTAACCCTCAACATAGTATCTTGCGGTCTGCAATATAGAAGGCACAAGTCTAGGCTCATGATCCAGACCAGACCTATCAGTGGTGTCAACGCATTGAATGTCATCCCAATAGCCTTAGCCACTGTTATATAGACGAGCATCCCGCTAGCAACAAGCGTCCAACTGATTGGCCGCATGTTATTGTTCTAAGTCTTCTATCCCCATGTTATCTTTCTTTCCTCCGTCCCAGGCCCCCTAACCCTACTCGACTAAGTCCACCAATCCGAGGATTAGCAACCAGGTGCATAACAGCCTTTCCCTCTTAAAGGAGTTTACTCCTAAACAAAATTTGGAGAGTTCTTCAGCAAACTAATAATCGACTCCCAAGTTAAGTCTTCCTCAAACATATCCTTCCACTTGACTTTGAACTCCGCAATTAACTTATTCTTGAGTTTCCTCTTCCTAAGCTCGATAACTCTTTCAGCCTTAATCACATTTATATTTCTAAAAGCTGGCTTGCCTGCATTTTTAGCTTTTCTACTTAGAACATCTATCTAGTTAGTTCATCTGTATCCATCAATTGGAGTTTTCTTCTAGAGTTTGCTAAGGCCATCTTCTTGCTTCCACCTTACTCTCTTGCTCCCTCAAGCTGTTCTTTTGTGCCAAGCTTCCTTCAAGATTGATTTTGAATTCGATCGTGACTCCTCCATCCCAAAGGTTGTTTCCTTCACCATTTGATTCAATGTGTCTATGAAAGTTGCTACTTGTTTTCTCCCTATCTAAGGTCATCTAGCAGCTATCCCAAGCACTCTTGGTTTTTATTTTTGGGGAGCAAGTCTTTCTCATCTGAACTCCATTTCTCGATCGATTTGAGTCAGTGTCTTCCATGCGTGTTGCCCTACAATATTGTACTATATATAGTTCATCGATTTCATCCACTTTTCCAGCACAAAATCGCCCTATTTCACAGTAATTTCAGATCACCTTGCTAGTGCCAAGCCAAAGCTTGCACTTGGACACCACTGGTCTCAATGCAATTTGGCATATACACAAACTCACGAGTGATTTCTATAAGCATTTTAAAGTTTCAAGCACCAAGGCATCATGTAGGTTGACAGTTTGCTCCAGGATCTATCCTAGACAAATTGTGATTTGATCCAAGCGCAATCCTAGACAATCGACGATTAAAACCATGAGCATATTCCTAGATCGCAATAGACTTTTGGGCAGTTCTCTATTAGTGTTTGCATGCTCGAAGGAGTTTGGATTGGTAAATTCGCAGTTTTGGATGTGTGGTGATTCATTTTTTCTCCTACAATCATTCTGGTTGTTTTGGACTAGAATAATGGAATTTGTTGTTACTGATGTTGCAATGCATGTGGTAGAGCTTAGGAATAGAGTTGCACCTACTACATGATCTTTTATATCTCAGCTTTGATTCCTGGCTGAGTTTTTTGTTCCACCTTGGCAACTTTGAATATATTTTCCCATGTGGTCATAGCTAGGGTTTTGGCAAAGGCATCTACATAGTTCTTCACTTGTCCTATTTCCAAGGAGAGATCATTATATATTGATAGATAGGGCTTCTAGTTTATTTGGTTCTGACTCGAATCAGAAATCACACTGTAATTACAAGCTGAGAATCATTGTAATAAAAGAAATATGCTAGAGTTTATTTCCAATAATAGGGGAGGTCCTCATTCACACCCCACGCTCTAGCAAAGAGTTGGCACATTCCTGACTTTGCAGTAGTGCACATGAGATTTTTAGCATCCAACAGATTTACCGCCCTTAGGAACAAGTCCTACGCTCTGCTATTTTCAAGCTCATTCTGGCCTTGGCCTAGCTCTATACCTTTTGTGAGCACACAGGACCCATCAATCACACTAATTGAACTAGAATGCTCTAAGGCCCTCTCGGCACTACGAACCCATAATGAACAGGGCGAACAACCACCCTTTGGGTCAAAGTAGCCTTTTTCGCTTGCACGAGCGCCAAGTAGAACTGGTGCGGCTTCTTTGTTCTAATGATTCCATACCCTCAAAATCTCTCTATTTTTCTCATTGAACTCTATCGCTTGCATGGCTTTTGAATGGTTTATGATGTTTTGAAGCTCCTTCCAGTTCTCATGGCTATTAAATTCCAATAAATCTAATTAGGTTAATCACTAGAAATCACACCTCCGAGTAAGCGAGACATGGACAATTGCAAGATTGAATTCAATGGAAATCACGCTTCTGGCAGTGTGTATGACTCTAACAGTTGTAGGATTGAATGTAGCATGAGAACCATCACAGCACGCTTTGGAGCAAGTTCATTACTTGGGAACAGCACCTAGGATTTCAGAGATCAATACAATGGTCATTCTAAAGCAATGTCTAAGCTTTGATTGACAACTGATATATCTATAATCAATACTAGCACAACTGCACCATTAGACAACTTTACCAGCTTTATAATCTTCCTGCATTACTAAGCCTAATCAGAAGTGCAGTTGTTGGCATAGCTTTTTTACAATGTTCAACTAAGAAAAGACGACCTTTCTATAAAGCCTTTAATTATTTTCATTATTAGGTTTGGATTGTTGGTTTGTCATTCAAGATTTGTTACTGTGTACATTTTTAAGATGCAAATTTGTTGGAGCATCCGATTCAACATGTAATAGCCTAAACTACAACTCAGTCGTTTGATTTTTATTTGCATGCATTTGCATTGTGCAAAGTTCAAAACAATGACAGAAATCTTCTGAAAAGAGATCTAAAAGGATTAGAAAGATATATCAGCTAAAACATATGGATTCCTTAGGCAAGCATGATCAAAGAGATAAAAGGATTAGAAAGATAAAAGAGAGAAAAGGATTAGAAAGATATATCAGCTAAAACATATGGCTTCCTTGCGCAAGCACGATCAATGTGTACGCCATTCCACCAATACATGTGCCCACACCACAATATCTGTGATGTGCATGCCAAGGTTTGCTTGTCACTTCCTTATTGGTCAAGATAGGAAATGTAGCTTTTTTTAGATGTTTTCTCAAAGTCCTATAGTCCATTAAAAATGTCATATTTGTAGGTATCGACACAAATTTCTCTCACATAACTTGGCAATGAAGTACGTATTACACAAAGCCTCATTGCACTCAAAAGTGGTGTGCCTACAAAGACACTTTTTAAGGAGCAACATCAAGACAACCTTCAATATTTACATCAAAGGAGTGACATAGTACTTAGGAATGTGTAGTTTAAGGTGTAGTTCACCTAAGCCATCAAACTAATTTGGAGCTAGTGACAAGCACCATAGTTAAGTTGACCCTTCAAAACATGCAAGAGTAGCATTAAGCCGTCAGCACAAGCCTCCAGCTACTACTGCTCATATGTAATAAACTGCTCCTATGTATTAAGAGCACACAACTCATTACACAAATTTCAAAAATAAATATAGCTTTATATTTCTTAAAGAAAACATAAGGATGGTCTAGCAACAGACTCAGAGATACAAATATCATGAAGGACATTGAGAGCTAAAAGCTCACTTTTACAACTGTGTGAAATCAAATATCAGCGGCATATAGAAGAAAGCAAGGCAAAGTAAGACAATAAGAAGTGTTATTATTTTCGAAGAGTCTGGAAGTATTCTCATAAGCAATGAAAAATATTCTCAGACCATGAAACTTGTCTTCTGTAGTTGAATATAAAGTTCTACAATAATCACTCGTGCTTGGCAGCCAATAATACAAATGTTAAGAAACCAATCACAGCTCTACAAGCATTGAACTTCAGTTAAGTTGCAATTCAAGAGTGAACCTATAATGTAAGACACTTTATAACTTCTAATTGCAGCCTTGCATTTTGCATCGGCTGCCAACGTATGGGCTTCATTCAGCTCACTTGTAGCCTGCTTTAGTTGAGCTTCTTTGGCATGATAATCGTGAGTAAGGGATTCAACCTGTAGGGAAGATGATTAGTCTTTGTGCAAAACAAATAAGCGTATGCCATTTCCTGTACTTCTACTGGCTATCATTCATATGCAGGGTGAAGAAACAAAACCCTTTGCAAATTAACAAAAATGCAAGTTCACAAAGGTTGTGCAAAACATAAAGATTGGCAGTTGAATGATGAGCCTGAAAGAAGAACCCTTTGATTTGGCCTGATAATGCTGAGTTAAGGGATTCAAGATATAAGTCAAATGATAAGTCTTTGTGCAAAACAAATCAGTGTATGCCATTTCATGTCCTCCTACTGGCTATCATTCACATGCAGGCAAAACCCTTTGCAAATTAACAAAAAATGTTAAGTTCACAGAGGTTATGCAAAACATAAAGATTGGCAGTGGAATGCTGAGCTTGATAGAAGAATCCTTTGATTTGTAAATGGTGTTCTTGTCGTGTCATTAGATAAGTCGCTATTGGCCTATGACTTCCTACTGATTCAAGACATTTCAAAACATGATATACACCAAGAAGACTTGTGCAGATCAGGATTCAGTGCATGCATGCGCACCAGAGATAAGAATTCAATGAGGTTGCAAGGCCTCTCCTATACAAACTTACTTATTTTATTTTCTTAATCCACCACAAGGGAGTTTATTTGATGGAAATATAACTTACTTTCATACTAACTGCTGCCACATTCTTTCCTCTTGGGAGCTTCACACTACCCTTTCCAAATCTCTATTGGAAACTCAATATTTCACAAATGGCTCCCCTTCTCTCTATACACCGCCCACCCCCCCCCCCCCCCCCCCGGCGGGTGGGCAGGAAATCATTGCTATGAAAATTGCTGCCTTTAAAACCTACCCAACAAATATACCTCCTTTTACCAGCAAAAGTATCATGAAGTTCAACACATTCAGAAAAAATTTGTTCATATTCTTACAGTTGAGGCAAAGCATTACCGTTTTCAAAGAAAGATCAAGAGACCATTCTGGAAAAACTATGCAAACAATTCTTTTGTTTAAAAAATAGGGCCCCATAAATTGAGTATTCATGCAACCCACATTGATATTGTCAGCAAATCATTTTCTCACTGAAATGAGTGAAGGCATGCAGAAAAGTTAACATACCTGTGTTTACAGCTTCAAAACTTCTGGAGTCAGACTTCTGTTTGTTATCTTTAGTTCTTCAATTAGATGTGAGTCCAGACAAAGTTGAGCTTAGAATTTTAGAGCGTGGGGGGCTGCACCGCCTTGACAAGGGCAAAATCACTGATGCAAAACTCCTTTGATGGAGCAACAGAGATAGGAGACACAAGATATTTATGCAGAAAAGGCAAGCAAACTCCCTGCATTTCTCACATTAGTGTCACTTGGAGCAGGTGAGACACGCCGCAGAGACTCTGGCTTATTTGTTTGCTTCAAGGGAGATTTCTCCTCAAACTGCATACTCTGTTCAACAAGGGGAAGCCTAGGCAAAGACATTTGAACCTTCAGATGTTTTAATTCAGATTTCTCTGGTCTCTCTTTGGTCTCCAAAGACTGTTGTATGGCACTACTTTTTTTCTGTCCTCCAACCTGCGATCCCATTCCACAATTTGTTGCCAGCTTCAATTTTGTGTAGCAAGGATCACAGACACGGTAGGATTTTGTTGGGGTGCGAGCTAATGTTGCTTTGGCAGCCTTTTTACTACTGCATGCATGGCAGAAGACATGCCCACAATTGTAACAATTATGTCGCTTCTGAGTAAACCCCAAAGATAACCGACATCCGGAACAAACTGATTGGTCTGCTCCTGAAAGCCATTTATGCAAACAAACAGCAACTGTGAAGCTTGACCCACACGAAATGCTTTTCACCTGCTTGTCTTTTAGTACCTCAACTAATGTTGGAGTGTGCCTGTCTTGAACATCACCAAGCCCAAGCCTCCCATTGGCACCCTTTCCCCAAGTATAAACCTCTGTCTTTGATGTCAACACGGCCACATGATGTGATCCACAGGATATTTCCTCCACAAACTCTTCCCAAAGCTTGCCTTCTACAAGTACAAGATGCTGACCAGTTGCATGTGGGTCTCCTAACTGGCCATATACACTGCTTCCCATGGTATAGACTTGACCTGAAGTCGTAAGAGAAACAGTTAGGCTGTGTCCACAGGCCACCTATTGGAAATCATTGTCTACAAGAGCAGCTACACATGTTGGAACAAGCTTTTTCTCTTTATCCCCATGCCCAAGGCGGCCCTTGTCACCATCACCCCAACTAAAAAGCTTCCCAGAAGAGCAACTGCTAGCGTCAGAGTAGCCCATGATAATCTCCACTACAGCGGCTGTGTGCCAGACTCCACATGCCACCCTAATAGTTTTCAATCCCTTTAAAGATTCCACTTCTTTAGGGAAACAGACACTGGCCTTGTCCCCATGTCCTAGGGCTCCAAATGTTCCATCACCAAAAGTTAAAAGTTGCCCTGCAGATGTTACTAAAGCCGTATGCCAAGGACCACAGGAAACACTTGATATCCTAACCCCCTCTGAAGGATGCACTCTCCTAGGAATCCAGTGACTGAAATCGTTACCTTGGCCAAGAAGCCCAAAACTCCCTGTGCCAGTATAAAGATCTCCACTGAGTGTCACAGCACAAGTGTCGTATTCCCCACAAACAACATGCTCAATACTGGTGTTTGCTAAAGTCTCCACTAACTGTGGATGAGCCACATCTGCATCAACACCATGGCCAAGCCTACCTCCAGATTCCTCTCCCCAGCAGAAAACTTCTCCTTGTCTGTTAACCAGAGCAGCATGCTTGCTTCCACAAGCAATGTTGTGCACATCTAATACAACAGCTGATTCTAAATGTTTCGATAGTAAAGCATCCATCTTCAAACCCATACTGCTATCAGTTCTGCATCGGTAGTAAAGCATCCATCTTCAAACCCATACTGCTATCAGTTCTGCATGAGCCACCACCCAATATGCCATTTCCGACACCTTCACCCCACATATACACATCACCTAGAGCATCAGCATCATCTTGTCCAGACCCATGACTGGATGCGCTTACCATGCTTGACAGGCTCACTCTAAATGCCTCTAAATTATTCTCCTTCATATGCACTTTCAAGTTCTCTGACGTTACATCTGAATCACCAGAATTCAATGAGTCTCTAATGAAACTGCCATCCAGGTAGCTCTTTCTTAAGTCAGTAGAATTAAGAGAGGTAGTTGAAAGTGTCTTTTCTAAACTGCGATGAGGAGGACTCCCATATGTGTTCCTCCCACAATCCTGAAATAAGGTATAAATGGTTTATAGAAAAAACCACATGTCACCTTGTTTAGAAAAAAAAATCCATCAAAAGAAAACACCAAAAGCAAAAGTAAACTTTCACAATATGAGACCTTAGCATTTAACCATTTTTATTGAGGAAAAGCTTTAAAAGAACTGACTCATAACTATGCTACAAGCCCATAGCAACAACCTACACGGTAGGAAAAGATTGTCTGCATAACTAATCAAAATGCAAAGACCATGCTTGTTCATATGCAAGGATGCACCACATAAAATGTAGCCCAGCTCATAAAAACAATCTACCATGGCGGCAAATGACTTTGATTGTTTTAAACTAAAGATCCAAATGCAATGTATACATGCTTATTCAAATACATGAATTCACAGCATATAGATGTGAGTGCGCATAGATGAACACAACACTAAATGCATGTATCTGTGGTATACGTGCACACATATATCATGCATAGTGCAGGGCTGCAGAGGTTGAACGTAGATATATAACCAACGATAAAGTGCTCCCCTAAACACCTATTTGAGGTGGAAAAGTTTGCTAGATCACAAACCAAATTCAATTTCTCCGAGTAAAACTTGAAACTGGAAAGCATTAAGTGCACAGATGCATGCAAGCATGTGTAAGCATATGTGATGCACAGGAGCACAGAACTGAAAAAGACAATGAGGAACGAAAGTTCCTAACCTAGAAAAACGGAAGTCACATCTACAGCACAGCCTAAGCATATCTGCCGAGGTGTAAAATCCTTTGCCAAAAGGCTTGCGACTATCCATTCACCCCCATCACAAGGTCCAAATCATTCTTGAGGTTTTCCGCCTTTTTGCTGAATGGGTCTATTTTAACACCTAGTCAAATTGATTTATGTTGTTCCCAAAACACATTCCACTAAATATGCTCGGAATAGTCAATTTGATTTATGTTCATTTATGTTGCACTCCACTGAATATGCTTGGAATAGTCAATTTGATTTACATGATTTCCCAAATGGTTCTCGTTTATGTGGTGTAATAGGGCACTCTTTGTAGCTTGAATTATGGTGCAGTGAAGTGCTGATCAGACCAGAACTTGGGAGGGGATAGGGGGCAGCAATTTCATATGGAGAGCAGCACACGAATTAAAGCCATCAATCATATTCAACAGCTACCTCTCAACACTGTACAGCTATTGCCCCTCATTAAGTATAAGGTTTACTGGTGTAGTAGGACATACCATGCCCCTTCCTCTTCTTCATGAGCCTCTCCATTGCATCCTAGAATGTACGTGGCCAGTCCTCCAAGAGGAGGCTGTATGTTGGAAGCTTTCCTTCATCACAAGTTGCAGCATGCAAATCTTCATCATAAGCCTGTGAAGCCAAGATAGGAATGGTACTACTTTAAAAGCATGAGGCTATGGCAGATGAAGGAGAAGAGCCATAAAAGAGAGAGAGAGAGAGAGAGAGAGTCTATTAACGTCCACAGGAGACCAAAGGTCTATGGGACAACCATCTAGTACGTCAACTTAGGGTGGGCACATGGCAGCTCCCAAGGAATGCAGAAAGCAACTCCTAAATCCTAAAAGAAACATATATAATCAGCCATACATTATTTCAAGACTAAGAGTATTTTGGTTTTGATTTAAACTCCCTAATCAGTGCTATCCCTCCAAGGTACACTGCCTGAGCTCTTGTGAGTTCCTCGTCTATCCATACCTTGGTCTCTTGCAACTTGCAAGACTGTCATAGAACTTTGAATTGTAATTAAATGTTAGCACTTAGCCCTGGTATGCCCTTGTAGGCTAGTCCTAGGCTTAGTCAACTCCTGTAGTTGATTTCACTGGTCAACTCTTAGGGTTGACAGTTGACTTTGGGTCTTCATAGGCCACCACTTGTGCTTTCACATTATCCATTTTGCAAGTACTTTGTTTTGCTCCTGCTGGTTGTCTGTTCCCTTGCATTCCATTAATTTTTCATTTCTTCCCGCACCTAATAGTGGTATCAAAGTATGTTATTTCTCTTAGAATTTGCATCCTCCTACTCCCGAACAGACTTAGACAATCCTTCATCAGCTCCATCGGCAACTCCCTGATGCAGTACATTAGCCTGTACATCAACGCCATACCAATTCCTTACACTACCGTACATCTGTGCCGTACACCTGTGTACACCCACTCAGCTGACGTTCGTACCTACGCTGCACGGTATAGCTCATCCGTACCTGCGTTACACTCGTATACTTGCGTGCAACTGTTCCATACACGTACGGATGACCAACAATCACCATACGTATCTACTTCTGTACACCACTTGCCGTTCATCCCTGCACCAGGCTGTACCGTTCCGTATATTCCATCTTGTATCAATCCGTATGAACTGTCATATAATCATACGAACAATTAATGATCTACACGTCAATGCCATGCAGTCCATGTTCCGTACATCCCATCAATGCCGTACAATCCAACGTCATCTCTAGCGCAAGTGCTATACCAGCGTTGCCCGTACACACTGAACTTGCATTTTGGGACTTTTAGGTCTATTTGCAAGACTATAGGATAGCTTTCAGAAGTGCAAGTCATCTTGTCACATCTGCACAAATTCAAGTGACATTGGGAGGTTTGCATTAACATTGGCAAGAAATTGTAGACATTTGAGTCATATTTGCAAAATTGCAGCAAAATTTGGGGCTTTTTCACAATTGCCCCAAATTTGACATTTTTGCTCTTTTAGAAATTGGGACTTTTGTTAAATTTGCTGAAATTTGCCATGACATTGGCTTGGAACAGCCAATTTTGGGATTTTTGGCAGACATTACATGCAGATGCGTTGACATTGGATTGGAATTGCACCGCATTTGGTCACATTTGCAGGTTATAGCATCATTTGTGGCTTTTGGATATTTGCCCTCATTTTGGCACCTTTTCTCTTTTAAAATTTGGGGCTTTTGCCAAATTCGCTGAGATTTGCAGTGATCTTTGCTTGGTTCAACCAGATTTGGGATTTACTTGCATTTGCCCCTTAATTCAGAGTTGTTGTCTTGTCAGATTCGAGGCACGCAACCTCTATCTGAAACATCTTCAGCTTAATTGATCATTGGGCACATTTGCAGACATTTGCCTCTCGTTTTGGATTGACATTTTTGCAGGACAGCTATCTTAGGCAGGGGGCTCTTTTTCCGGATAGATTCATGCCTTCAGAGCTGTGACATTTGTAGAATTTTTGGGTATTTGCCTCCTTTTGCAGTCACATTTTGCAGGACACTTTTGGGGACAACCTTGCATTTTATTAGATGCTGGTTCAATTAGATGAGATTGACCACACCAACTAGGTGTCACTAATTGTGATTGCCCCAAAGAAAAATATGAAGCTCAAAATATGTGTGAATCTCAAGAACGTTAATTTAGCAAACAATCAGAGATCCCTAACCACTGGTGACATTTTTGGAATAGGTAGTGGGGTTATATGTATACAACTTCTTGGATGGGTTCAAAAGGTTGCATACAGAGTCATGCCACTTGGCTTATGCAAAGCCCCCATCCACTTTTCAAAGGGTACACCGTCTTCAAGGAATTTCTCAACAAGTTCCTACAAGTCTTTCTCAATGACTTGTGCAAACATTCAGGCAAAAAAGGATCACTTGAAATGCCTTGAAGATGTGCTGAATAAATGCAGGGAGTATGGAATCTCCTTGAACCCTCTCAAATGTCAATTCCTTTTATCACACATAGAGTAATCTTGGGGAAAATCACATTTTCATACAAGAACTTTCCTGTTCTTCTAGCATCTTCTTTTCTTATTGCTTTAGCTTCAACCCACTGCATGAAGTAGTCTGTGGGGTTGCTGCAATGATGTAGCATGCTTGTGTTCCCTTTGTGGGTGGATGTATGGGTCCCACAAAATCAATCCCCCATTTTTCAAATGGTTGTTGAGCAGTAACTATTGTCAAGGGGTTGAAATCCTTATGTTGGGGTTTGATTGCTCTTTGGCATACATCACATCGTTTTACAGAGTCGTAAGCATGTGTCCAAAGGTTTGGCCACCAATATCCTGACTAAGATGAATATTATTGCTTTGCTTCCCGTGCAAAGTGTCTTCCTGCTATGCCTTCATGGACTTATCTTATGATCGGCGTGATTTCATGAGGCATAACATATCTTCTTACAATCTGATCATTTCCCATTTTTTATAGTTGACTTACAATTAGTTGATAGGGGGTAGCTTTTAGTAAATTTTCTTGCCTCCACTGGTTTCAATTCAGGGGGTGGTCTTTATGTCATTAAATATCCAATGGGATGTCTGCACACAATTTAGGAACATCATCAATTGAAACCAAGCAGCATCTGACAGGTCATATTCAATTCCTTTTTGGATCTTCTCTTATCATTAATTGTGAAATATGATTTGCAATATAGTGCTGAACTCCTTTCCTTACCACTATCTTGAAATTGAATCTTTGGAGTAGTAGAAGCCATTTGGTGAATTGACTGGTGGTACATGGTAGATTCACAAGATACATGGCTTGATGATCCATGTAAAATACAAAGTCAATGACCAATAAATAATGTCAAAATTTCTTTACACTCTAGACCAAAGTTAGGGCTTCTCTTTAAGTGGTAGTGTAATTGACTTGTGTGTCTTTCAACTACCTACTTGTTGCAAAATAGATTGGGTAGTCCTTGTTGTATTTTTCAGGTTGACATAACACACTCCCTACCGCATATTTGGAACCATCTGTATGCACATGGAATTCAATGTCCCAATTCGGAGCCATTAGTACGGGAGGATGTAATCGATCTCCACTTGAGGGTTTTGAATGCTTATTTGCATTCTTTCACCCACATGAAATTCACAAGTACCTTATAAAGGGGTCTTGCAATCATGGCATACCTAAGTATGAACCTTCTCTAGTATCTGGCATGGCCCATGAATACTTGGACACCCAAAAAAGTTATCCATTTTGAGCCCAAAAATAAAAATGACTTTTTAACCTTTTTTCGTATTTTGGACTTGAAATAGTAATGAAGGAGGATCTAATTATCTTAGACTATAAAATCCAAATCTTAAACCCTTATCCCTCATTATTCACTGTTCCCTAGAAGCTAGTCCCCCTCTTGCCAGCTCTGACACCCTACCAAATCCAACCTAGAATGGCAGTAAAATCCACAAAGTGAGTGGAATCTTTAGATTCTTTTTTAATTCTTTCTCAAATTCATTGAATTTCACTTTTATAATATTTCATAATATAGAATAATTGATTATTTTTTTGAATTTGCAAATCATCACCCAAATCTGATCCCCGGGATTGGTTTTGTGTGCAGCCGTGTGAAAGATTGCACACAGATCCAATCCTCGGGATCAGATCTGTGTGCAGCCATGATTTGGATGCCCCATTGAAACTGTGTCAGATAGAGGCACACATTTTGTCAAGGATGTAATCCAATAACTTTTGTCTAGCTTTATGAGTATCCACAGAAAAAGAACACCCTACTATTCCCAAGGCAATGCACAAGGTGAGTCCACCAACAAAGTACTATGTATTATCCTCACCAAAATAGTGGAGCCCAAGAGATCTGGCTAGGTAGAAAAGCTTAATATAGCCTTATTGGCATATCAAACCACACAAAAGGCTAGAACAATATTTACACCATTTCAATTATGTACAGCCTTGAATAAATGGTCCCACTGGAACTTGTAATACCAAACCTATGCATAACAGTATAAGAACGCATGGGAGACCATGAGTTCCTCAAGGAAAGACTCTATCAACTAGAAAAGCATATAGAGATAAGGTTTATTTCCTACCATGCCATGACAACAGAACAACAAAGAAGGAAGGCATGGTTTGACAGAAACCTCAAGGATAAGGTGATCAAGGAAGGTGACCTAGTTCTATTATATAGAAGACATGGTTTGATTGAAGCCTCAAGGATAAGGGTTTAAGGAAGGTGACTTAGTTCTACTATATAATGCCAAAGTCCACAAGGTCAAACTCAAATATCTAGGGCCATATAGGGTTTAAAAAATGAATCCAATTGGAGTTTTTTTTTGGGGGGAAAAAATCCAATTGGAGTTGTGCTACTAGAAACACCAGACGGAGTCCAATTCACCACAACAATAAATGGGAGCCAACTAAACTGCCACTACATCAACACGCAAACCATCCGTGATAATAATGAAGATTTGAGAGCCCCAAGTCTTCCATAGCTAGCATTAGATTGTATCATGAGCACTCACTGGCATATGTACATCTTCACACATGTAGGTTGGTTCAATCGATTTCAGCCTAGGACTCAAAGGTGATGTGACTGAGTCAGTACCCTATGAACTCCCTGTGAAGAGAGTGGGAGAGAAGGAAGGAGTCTCACTTGCGGCTTTCTCACATACACAATGGGGGAATATACACAAAGGTGGAGGCTGAAAACAATTTTCCTCTTCTTAGTTGTGAAAGCCAAAAGAACTCTCTTAGTAGAAAAGAATAGGTGAACCCTATATGTGGTCTCAAACCAAACTCAGCTAACTAACGTGGCATACTAACTGAGCCACTAACTAGAGTACATAAAGATAGCTGTCATCCAGCTATTATTCATGGGCAGTGTACCAACCGCATCTGCAGCTAACAAGTCGATGACATAAATGCACAATGGTCACCATGGCATATCACGAGTGGAGCTTGATATCTCAACACTCCCCCTTGAGCTCAATCCCAATTCCTGCACACCAAGCAGGTCTTTGACCTTGCGCAGCTTCTCTGCACCCAATGCCTTCGTGAATATGTTAGCTACCTGATCCTCTGTGCTGACATAAACTAGGTCAATAAAACCTACTAGAACCTTCTCCCGCACATAGTGATAATGCACCTCAATGTGTTTTGTTCTAGCATGATAGACTGGGTTATTTGCCAAGTGTATACTGCTCATGTTGTCAAAATAAATGACAACTGGCCCATCTGTAGACTGATGCATATCATAAAGTAGCTTATGCAACCAAGCTATCTCACATGCAGCCATTGATGCACCCCTGTACTCAGCCTCTGTGCTCGACAAGGCAACTAAAGGCTGTTTCTTACTGCTCCAAGTGATTGCAGCACTCCCAAAAGAGAACACATATCCACTGGTAGATCGTCTATCAGAAATACTACCAGCCCAATCAGCATCAGTGTATCCATGCAACTATATCTAAACCCTAGTCTCATAAAATAGTCCATACTGCAATGTGGACTTCACATACCTCAGTATGCGTCTAGCCGCATCCAAATGCAGTTTTCTTGGAGCCTGCATAAACTGTCTTACCAACCCAACAGCATAGCTCAAATTTGGCCTGGTAATAGTTATATAAATCAAATTTCCTATGATGCGTCTGTACATAGTCTTCCAGAAGCTCACCTGCATCTGTGCTCAGCTTCACATTCTGCTCCAAAGGAACTGAAATAGGCTACAACATATCATCCCATATTTAGACAGCATGGTTAATCCATACTGCCTCTGCAAGAGCCATATCCCACTTGTGGATCTAATCACCTCAATGCCCAAGAAGTAACGCAGCTCTCCCAAATCCTTCATCTCAAACTTCTGCTTCAATAGCATTTTCACATGAAGGATATCTTCATCCACTATCACCTGTGATGATCAAATCATCAACATAAATGACAAGCAGCATAATGCCTTTCTTTGTTTTTCTCACATAAAGTGAGAAATCTACCTTGGAAATCTAAAAGCCAATAGTGACAAGATACTGTCCTATCTTGTCAGACCATGCTCTGGGTGCTTGCTTCAAGCCATACAAGGCTTTCTTCACCTGCAAACAAACTCAGGATGAACAACATGAACATAACCTGGTGGCTACTCCATATAGACCTCTTCTTGCAAATCACCATGCAAGAAAGCATTCTTTACATCCATCTGATGTAAAGGCGATGCATCCCTTTGATGCAGCCATAGCAATGACTGCTCTTACGGTTGCCATCCTTGCAACCAGATTGAATGTTTCTTCATAATCAATGCCATATGTTTGTGCATACCCCTTGACAACTAATCCTGCCTTGTATCTGTTTACAAAACCATCTGCATTGTGCTTCACCTTATAAACCCACTTGCAGCCAATTGCATTCTTGTCTTTAGGCAAAGGCACCAATTTCCATGTAGCATTTGCTTCCAAGGCATCCATTTCTTCATCCATGGTTTTCTCCCATTTTTCTTTTCCCATGGCTTGCTCAAAAGGAGTGGGTTCTAGTTCATGTATCACTTTGACCATATAGGCACAGTGAATGGTTGTAAATCCATCATATTTGAGCCTATCCATAGGATACCTAACTCTGGTAGACCTGCACAAAATAGGCTCACTACCAGGTTCTCTCAAAACATCCCTTGTCTTCCTTACTCCAGGTGTAACAATAGAAGGAATACCCAACTCATCATCAAGGCTCTGTTCTGAGCCATTGGATTCACCATCCACATAAGAATGACCTGCATTCACATCAACCATGGGCTGATCTACTTTCTCTTTTCCTTTTTGTGATACTTGCTTACTACTATCTACATTGCTTTGAGGAGATACTCCTGATCTCAATCTGCCTGTCCATGGCGAAGTATGTGAACCACTACTAGAGGACACTATAGGTCCACTAATATTTTGTGATTGCTGCTACTGTGAATTTTGTGCAACATTACCATTTTGTGCATCTACATCATCAATCACATTTATTGGTTTATACTAGCTGCAAAACTTACGAGTAGAAGGGTTATAGCATTTATACCCTTTTTGCCCCGCAGAGAATAACCAATAAAGATGTACTTCTTAGCTTTTGGATCCAACTTGGATCTTAACTCATCTGGCACATGAACACAGGCAATGCAACCAAAAACTTTCAAATGAGAAATATCTGGTTTCCTACCAGTATACCTCTCCTCTGGCATCATGCCATGTATTGTTGCAGCGGGAGTCCTATTCATTATGTAGACTGCTTAGCAACTGGTTCAGCCCAATAATAATATGGCAGGTCTTTTTCATTGAGCATGGCACGAGATACCTCTCCAATATGCCTATTTTTCCTTTCTGCAAGTCCATTTTGCTGTGGGGTATGACTGCATGAATATTGCTACTTTATGCCATGCTCTGCAAGAAACTTGAGCATGGCACGAGATACCTCTCCAATTAACCTGTTTTTCCTTTCTGCAAGTCCATTTGCTGTGGGGTATGACTGCATGAATATTGCTCCTGCAAGAAACTTGAGCATGGCACGAGATACCTCTCCAATATGCCTGTTTTTCCTTTCTGCAAGTCCATTTTGTTGTGGGGTATGACTGCATGAATATTGCTACTTTATGCCATGCTCCTGCAAGAAACTTGCAAACTCATTTGAGGAGGTACTCTCCCCCTCCATCTGACCTTAGGCATTTTATTTGTAGGCTTGTTTCTTTTTCAAACATAGCTTTAAAAGCTTTGAAATGCCCAAACACTTCACTTTTCTTTTTCATAAAATACACCCAAACTTTTTTGCTGTATAAAAGTGACAAAATAATGACAGCCTCCAATAGATGCAGCTTTAGTAGTCCACACATCAGAGTGGATTAATTCCAATGGTCTCTTACTCTCTTGAACATGTCTAGGAAATGGTTTCCTTGCCTGTTTTCCAAATTGGCAGGCTTCACATACCTTATACATTTTTGCAACCTTGAACTTAGGCAATCCTGCAATAATATTTTAGGCTTGCATTAATTTAAGTCACTATACATTAACATGACCAATGCGTTTATGCCAGATATCAATATTTGCAACTACACTGGTCCCATGTGCATTGCTGCACTCAATTCAGGCATGTCCGCATCCAACGTACAAACATCCTGCCCTTCTTCTTCCCTTTTGCTATTATCAAGCGACCTTTATTTTTTATATCCTCAACAAAGCATCCATGAGGATTAAATATGACCTGCAAGCCCTGCTCAACCATTTGACCAACAGAAACCAGGTTCTTGGTGATATTCGGGACATGAAATACATCAGACTGGTACTTCTTTTTCCCATCCTACATAGACAAAGGAATTTTACCAATCTGCACAATAGGATGTGCAGTATCATCACCAGTCTCCACAAATCCTGGTCTTTCCATTTTCCTTGCATCCTGCATCCATTCTGCATGACCTGTCATGTGGTTTGACGCACCCGAGTCAACATACCACACATCATTGCTTTCTTCTACACTTGTCACAGAATTGGTCATGTGCTGCACCATAAACAGATGCTCATTTCTGTCTCATCACCATGTCTACTAGAGGATGCATAATTGCCTTGCTGCAATTTTCCAGTCATGATGTCATTCTGCTTTTTATAGCAGTCTTTAACCATATGACCCATTTTACCACAATAGTAGCATTCAACATTGCTGTTTGCATTTTGGCCTCTCTGCCATCCACCACGACCTCTTTGGCTCCCCCTGCCTCTAAAGTTACCACGTCCTCCTCCATAAGACTGGTTTTCTTGAATTTGCTGCATATTCTGATTTCTGCCACCCACGGCCTCCAAATCGGCCTGCTCTACCTCTGCCTCTACCTCTTCCAACATTTGAGTAGAAGACAGCTTCTTTTGAAGAAGATGCACCACCATTTCTCTGCTCTTCAGAAATTAGAAGAGCAATCAACTCCTCAAAATCTGAAAAATTCTCACGGACGGCAATGGATGTCCGGAATTGTGCATAATCCTTTCCTAGACCATTCAAGGTCACAGAAACTAAATCATCATCTTCCACTGGCGACCCAATAGAAGCAAGTGCATCTGCAATCTTCTTTACCTTCATGTGGTAGTCATTGATGCTCATATTTTCTCTCTGCACATTATGCAACCCCTGCTTGAGCTGCATTTTCCTGGCTTGCGTATCTGTGCTATACATTTTTACCAAAGTATCCCACGCTGATCCATAAGTCTTGGGATTTAAGTGTAATGATAGCAAGTCCTCCAGAGTGCCGGATATTAGTTGCTCCATCATCATCATCAATCTCCCATTCAATGCTTGTGCTAAAGTCTCCCTGAAAGAGTCCTCTTTGTACCAGCCTCAAGGAGTCCTCCTCTAATCTTCAATGCATTCTCACGTCTGGCCCTGTGTTCCTTGAACTCTCTCAGGTATCAGTTTTACTTGCCTTTGTATCAACCTCCACAATCACTTCTTTCTTACTCATTTGTACTTCAGTGTGAACAAGATCTTTAACTATAGAGACCGGTCAAGGGGTAGGGGGAGAAGCCTTGCAAGCTTTCACTACCTCATCAATTCTTGCCTGCTTGCGAGGTCCTTCAAGAACCTGAAGTTTAGCTGTCACAGCTGCCAACTGCATCTTTAACTCTCTCACCTCTTGCTGTAGATAATAAATCTGTTCATGTGTTCCAATGATGGGTTGATTCAGACCTCCTCAGTAGAACGTCTGAGCATACGGAGAGGGTCAGATTCTGCTGTTTGTAGTTGCTGGAGTTGAGGGGAGCTCGAGGAAAGGCTAGGCCATTCCATACTGGCCCAAAAAAACCCTGGATGAGACTAACCCCGGGGTGGGCTAGGGGTTCATCCCAGCTCGTGGTTAGGGGAAAGCTTGCTTGCTGCTGCCTACTAACTAACTAACTAACAATGGGCTCCTGCTGCAAGCGCACTGCCTTCTGTTGGTCTACGTAGAAGTGGAGAGAGGGGAGAGGGGCTATGTAGGTGGAGCGGAAGAGTTTCACAGGTGGAGTGGAGCAGAGAACTTACGTAGGTGGAGAGAGGGGCTACGTAGGTGGAGCGGAGGAGCTACGAAGGTGGAGCGGAGAAGTCATGCAAGTGGAGAGAGGGGCTACGCACGCGTGAGACCCTTCAGGATCTGTGGGACTGGTGAGACCACTATTAAACTAATAGTTTTAAGTAGCTTCCTAGCTTTTTGGCCAGTTGTTCCAATAGGTTTTTCAGTTTTCCTCTGTTGCCCCTATATCCTACTCTGACGTGTGCATAGGCTCTACATCTTAGGAGTACATGTTCATCTTCTACTGCCCCTGTGGGGCAGATTTTGTAGGTTCTTTCCTCTCTGGGGATCCTGGGTCTTGTCCACCTGCCCTTCACCACCTCTAGATCATTGATATGTCTCCCCCAAGGTATTTTTGCATTCCGCAGATGTCCATTGGGTGAATTTTCTGTTTGTAGAACTGCACTTTTGTATCTCAGGTTATGCCATAATTTCTATAGCATTTTCTGCGTCATTATCCCCCTAATTTCACATGCATCCTTTGGTATATCATTGGCTGTTATGTCCCATGATTCCATCCATTTCATCCCCGCTCTATGCGGTCCCGTGATTTGCATAGCTTCTATTGCCTCGTGGTATCTTGTTGGCGTCTGTCTTCTCAATTTTGTTGAGGTAAGCCATTAATTGACATGATGCCTCGCCTTCCAGAGGTATCATACTTGTGTCAGCGAGTAGGATGGGGGTAGGGTGTTTGTGCCTTAACCCCTAACTCCCGTACGAGGAAACGTTTGTGTAAGGTTTCTATTCTTTCCCAGTAGGTCCTAGAGCCCAAGCTGGACATCCGTATAGGATCATTGTTTGCGCAAGCATGGTGTACAGAAACGTTCTCATTTCCCAATTCCATAGATGTGCCTTTTTGCACTTAATTTATTTGAAAGTTGTATAGAGCTTTCAAACCTCCTAGAATTCTTTTCTCCACACATGCATTCCATTTGTAGCTATTTGCAAATTCCTTCCCTATATATTTATATGTGTTGACTATTTCCAAGGGCTCTGCTTCAAAGGTGACGTCAATCTGTTTGTTATGGGCCCCAATCACCATTACTTTTGTTTTGTCTATGTTGACCTGCATTCCTGAGTGTCTGCAAAAGTCCCCAGTTGCATCCAAATATGCTTGCATGTTCTCCTTGCTATTTGCAAAGAAAACTACATCATTTGCGTAAATAAGCATTGGTAGGGCATATTCTGCAACCCGGACACCACTCTTGCTGTGTATTCTCATCCACTCTTCCAAATCATCGATAAAAAGTCTGAAAAGTGTTGGTGAGAGGGTGCAGCCTTGTTTGACCCCTATATGTCACTGCTTTTGAAAGATTTTCTCTTGGAGCACGATCTATCTACAAGTGGTTGTGCTAACTTTGCTTAAACTTTCTCATAGAGTCGGTACGTGGCCTCTCTGAGTCCTTGAGGGACTTGAATCTTTTTCAGCCTTTCCCACAACTTGTTACGTTGAACCGTATCGAATGCTTTCTTGAAATCCACAAAGCAACAATAGACAGCCTCCTTGCTCCCTATGATGCAGCCCTTATAGCAACCAAGTAATTTGCTGTCGAGTGTTTGGGGTAAAATCCTGCCTGGGATGGTGTTGTGACTCCCTGTTCCTCCACCCATTTGCTGATTTTCTGCTCAAGGATAGTGCGAAGTGATCTACGAGAGAGAGAGAGAGAGAGAGAGAGAGAGAGAGAGAGAGAGAGAGAGAGAGATGTGTATTAACGTCTACTGAAGGCCGCACGGGCCTATGAGACTCATACAACCACATACATGGTCAAATCTCCCCATACCCTGGTGCTTTGAAAGGAGCCAACAAGATTTGGCCACATGGCTAAATCTCCTAAGACACTAGTGCTTTGAAAGAAGCAATAAGATTTGGCCACACGGCCAAATCTACTCAACCTTGGTGTTTTCAAAGAAGCTAGCAAGATTTCGAGACCTTGGTGACTTCTTTCGAAGCATTGAGAAGATTTGGTTGTGGCGTTCTTTCAAACTTGGGAAGATTTGGTCATGTGGCCAAATCTGGTAGGCTTCTTTCAAAGCACTAGGGTATGGGGAGTTTTGGCCGTGCAACCAAATCTTGCATGCTTCTTTCAAATCACCAGGTTCCGAGAGGTTTGGCCGTGTCGCCAAATCTTTCAAAGCACCCGGGTTTGGGAAAATTTTGCCATGCTGCCAAATGTTGCTAGCTTCTTTCAAATCAGTAGGAAGATTTGGCCGCATCTTCAAACATTCAAACGTTAAATTTAAAAATTGAAAATTCAGATTTTAAAATTTAAATTTTAAAGTTCAAAATTCAAAATTAAAATTTAAAATTTTAAAATTTAAAATTAAAATTTAAAATTTAAAATTAAAATTTAAAATTTAAAATTAAAATTTGAAATTTTAAAATTCAAATTTCAAGTTTCAAGTTTCAAATTTTGAAATTCAAATCTAGAGATCCTACTTTCAAAAACATCGTATATGCTTTTCATGATTCACGCTATTACACTTTAAAATCAGACTTTTACTTTAAAAGCAAACCTAAAAATCTCAAACTATTAAAAAACCAAAACTTTAAAAGGCAAAGCTAAACAAACCTTTTAAACCAAGCATAAAAAGTAAAACTATGAGAAGGAATTGAATTCATCTTCATGGGGGATCAAGTGCTAGGCTCACCTCCTTCCTAGATCTCAATGTAACTAGGGTGGTTTGAGAGCCTTAGGACAATGTCTTAGATGGGGTAGTTCTTGGAAACCACTCCTCCACCCTTGGTTAGCTAATTCCAAGGAAAAAAGATCAAAACTATGTCAAAATGAGAGGTCCCGAGAGGCTCCCCATCCCAGATTTGTCCTAACAATGTGCACTTAACTATGTAGATTTTAAACTTCCATTACCAATTAAACATTCCATAGGTTCCACACTCAATAGCTGGATTAGAAAGAAGTCTTTTTTTTTTGTCTCTGCACCCTTTTTTGGGGGATTGGAGGGAGCATGCTTTTTTGTGGCCATTGCTCCTTGCCTCCATCCTTCTCTTTTCCTCCCACCCTCCCCCCCCACGCCCTATTCCCTCCCTCACGCTGAACGTGTCTCCTCCGCCCTGTTCTTTTCCTCGCGCTGAAGGTGTCTCCTTGTCCCCTCCCTCATGTTGAATTTTGAATTTTGAACTCCCTAGCTTCTTTCAAAACATACAAGGGCCAAATCTCCCTAGACCTTGGTGATTTGCAAGAAGCTATAAAGATTTGGCACCACAGCTAAATCTCCCTAAACCTTGCTGCTTTAAAAAGATTTGGCCACACGGCCAAATCTCCCTAGACACTCGTGATTAGCAAGAAGCTAGCAAGATTTGGCCGCACAGCCAAAACTCCCAAAACCTTGCTGCTTTAAAAAGATTTGGCCGCATGGCCAAATCTCCCTAGACCCTCCTGATTAGAAAGAAGCTAGCAAGATTTGGCCGCACAGCCAAATCTCCCTAAACCCTCATGATTCATAAAAAGCTAGAAAGATTTCGCATCGCAGCCAAATCTCCCCAAACCTTAGTGCTTTGAAAAGATTTGGCCGCACGGCGAAATCTCCCCAAACCCTGCTGCTTTAAAAAGATTTGGCCGCACGGCCAAATCTCCATAGACCCTCGTGATTAGAAAGAAGCTAGCAAGATTTGGGCACACGGCCAAATCTCCTTAGACCCAGGTGATTTAAAAGAAGCTAGAAAGATTTGACCGATTTGAAAGAAGCTAGCAAGATTTGGTTGCACGGCCAAATCTCTCCAGATCCTAGTGCTTTGAAAGAAGCCCACAAGATCTGGCCACAAGGCCAAATCTCCCCAAACTTTGGTGCTTTGAAAGAAGCCCATAAGATTAGACAAACATCCAAACCTCCCCTTTCGGTGCTTTAAAAGAAGCCCATAAGATTTGGCCGCACGGCCAAATCTCCCTAGACCCTGGTGCTTTCTCAAATCTACCACTATGTCTGCTGTTAATTCTCTATTCTATTTCAGATATGTTTATCGATAATGTGTTTTGTCTAACATTAAAGATTATAAAGATGATAGTTTGTATATTGCTTGGATTTTTACAGGAAAGACACAAATGTGAAGAAGGTTGAGAAAGTTGTAAGTGGATTTGGAGAAAAAAGCATACCTTGGTACTTTCACATATATAGTATTGAGGGAGCACAGTTGACATGAGTTCACTTATTTGTTTTGTTACCTAACAAAAGTGCATACACTTGTGTTGGATCGGTACATCAAATCACAGAAGAGGTGGTTGGAAAAGAGGGAGATATTGGATTGTTAATCATTATAAATCAAAATAAGAAATTTCTCTTAGATCCTAGCAATTATGAAGCATCTCGTATGAAGTCTGATGTAGATGACAACATGCACTCAAGAGGCTGGATAAGTGTTGAATCAATTGATGGAAATGAAATTGACACAGTGACAACAATCATTAGATCATATCGCAAAGTTTCAGCAACATTAAAGAAGCGCAAGAGTGGGGAAGGAACAAAGAAAGGAAAGTCGACTATGGTTCAAGCACCAGGTGGTAGTGGAGAAGGGGCAAAGAAAGGAAAGCTAACTATAATTGATGTACCAGAGGAAGGAACACCTCCAGAGGGTATGCTAGCAGTTGTGAAAAGAAGCAGTGGTAGTGAATTGGAGCCAAGTGGAAAGGTCATAGGGAAAAAAGGGCAAAAGAAACCATCAGGCTTGCCATTCGGGTTGCATGCAACATTTCCAATTCCAGTTGCAAGATGTCAAAAAGCTCCTCCAAGTATGTATATAGAGGGTTGAACAAAGAGCATGTGGAGAAGCTTACTGCAAACTTCGGTTATAACTCTAGGCCTCCTGCTACTATAGCGGATTTAATGGCTTTCAATCCTGAAACAAAGCAGCCCCTAGAAAGGGTAGATAATTCCTCGTGAAAATCTTCCTCACGTGTAGAATGCTCTCTCCTCTCTAGTTGTAGGGTCCAACCCTTTCTTCTCTTTGACCTTGGTCTCTTGCTCTAGTAGAGCTCCTTCTATCTCACGCAGCTTCCATTCAGGTACATTCTTTAAGGTTGCCATAATGTTTTCATATTCTCCTTTGTCCACACTCTTCAGAAGCACCGATAGTGCCTCATCAGTCTTACCAATGGCTGCCAGTTGTTGCTTAATGCTTTTGTATTTGTTCAAGTGTGTGGTTAGAGGTTCACTTTCCTTCATGTCAAGTTTCTAGAATTGCATTAGCATATTTATCTTTGAATTTTTTTCTTGAGTGCCAAATAATTTATTGAATTCATCCCATGCATCTTTAGCTCGTTGTGTCCCTGTGATGTGGTGAATGATTTCATCATCATTTAAACTGAGCGCAATGAGTCCTAAACTTTCTCATTCCTGCTCTTCCACTCATTTGGCAATAGGGGTTGCTTTTTTGGATGTAATGTATGGACCAAGCAGAAGTAGAAATTGGAACGAGGATCGCTTTTTTGAGTGTTTATTGAAAAGCTTGATGACAATCACTTCTCCCCCAGTGCAATTCCTTCTTGTGGTGTTCTTGACCATGGATCATGTATCATGTTTGAAGAATGCATTAAATAAGACATGCGGACAATATAAAATACACTTTGGTTGCCTTAATTTTGAAACTGCAAATATATTTGTCACTGGATCTATGGATGGCTTAATTGCTTGTGTAAGGAAAAGCATTTCAACGATATTGAGCGCTATACCAATGCACAATGTAAGCCATCAATATATGTTGCAGATGAAAAATCAAGTGGTGCAGAAGAATCAGGTGACGAGGATGATGATGATGATGAATTTGACATTGAATTGTCCTTGAAAAGAAAACGTTCAAGTATCATGAAAGACATGATCATGGGTTTCTATCGAGAAGATGAGTATGGATTGGACTTGTTCTCTGAGGGGCTTGCTGTAATAGAGTCTCTTTCTTGTAAGAGGCGTGTTGTTTCAGTTGTTGTTTGAGACTTATGAGGAGTTGGTAAAGGTGGAAAGTATCTGTTGCACGTATGCTTACAGTAATCATGAAATTTGACAATGGGCTGGCTTGCAAGAACCAATATTGGCAATAGAGGGGGTACCAAAAGAAGATGATACAACTGAAGGTGGAGGGGATAAAGAAATTGATACCATACCAGGACAAAAAGAGCTTCAACCCTTCAATGAAGAGCAGCGTGAGCATTTACAAAAACACGCTTCAAAGTTTTGGGAAACAGAGGAGGAAGCAACAGGTCCTTGAAATTGTCCTTTTATATGGTGTTCATGTTTTCCATATGTTATCTTGCTATATTCTCCATATGATGTATTAATTTCGTTCCAAGGAGGATCTTTTAATATTACTTGGAAATTTCTTCTCTCTCATTGCTATAATTCAAACATGAACATACATATTCTTGAATATGTTTATTTTTTTATATTTCATGAAAAGATGTGTTTGCATGTTGTAATACCTTTGGAGTGTGATACACATCCAAATTTATTTATGAGTTCATAAATGTTAAAAAGTTATGTTGAGTCTTGATCGTGATGAATGAATTAGTGTAAATTGTTCTTTCTATCCTTATTCACTTCATATGAATGCTCAAAAATATGTTTTGGCCGCTTGGCCAAATCTTTTCTTAGTGGGAACTCTCGGGCAATGCTAGATAATGTTGGACTCCACTCTTATCTATTACGCAAAGGTTTTTGGCAATGTAAGGATATGTAGTTTTGGGGATTAAAATAACTTGAAAGGGTATAGATTCAACAACTTTAGGGGGTATACTATGCATATGAACATGAATGCTTTCTTTTTTTTAGTAATCCAATTTTGTTTTGAAAAAGAAAGACATGAATGCTTTCACACAAACAAATTTCATTGAGAGCACACAACCTAAAGTTTGACAATCTGGTTTTCCAACTCAATCTTCAGTTTGTTTCTACTTATGAATTTCATTTCCTTGTTTATCAATAGATCTTGGCCATCTCAATTTCACATCGCTAGAAGCGTTGCCTGTATATGTGACACCTGATCCAATGATTCGTTATGTGCCTAATTTGAACATTAGCATGCAAGTTTCAAGCTCAACATGGTTGATTGAAAATGTTGAGGATGCAATGTCTGGAGTTAATGTTCCATTGACAAATGTGGATGCAAGCTTAGAAGGTAAAGGAGAAGATGCAATGTCATTGTATGGAGCCAAGGTGCAGGAAGAAATCTTAGAAGGTAAAGGAGAAGACATAATGTCACCCTCAGAAATAATGTCAAAAGAGGTAATAACAAAAATAAGACTAGCAGTGATAATAGATTTGAAAGGGTTATTACTCGAGCGTTGTTTTTCGAAGTCAAACAAACATATGAGCTTGCACAATAGGAAGCATTGGCTTGTTCTCCGTCCTCGGTGTTTAGAGTTTCTACAATGGTTGCTCGATCAGTGCCATGTTGGCATTTGGTCCACTGGAGGAGAAAAGGGCAAGGTGCAACACATGCTGGCCACTTTGGATAATCATGTTAACAGAAAGTTACATTTCTTCATGGTTTAGGGTGCGATGGCATGCCACAAGCATACAAAGAGTAGAATCATTCGACCAGATAGGATGAATGTGGAAGCAGAGTTAAAACCATTAATGAGAGTGTGGTGTGGTTTCAAAGAGGAATGTAAACCAGCAAGAACAGTGTTCATTAACGATTCGCCTTACATGGGTTGTGTTAATCCAGCAAAAAATTACATTTTTTCCTAAAAAAATTCATATAGATTGTGGTGATTCTATTTTGCTTCATGAGTTATTGCCGTACCTACAGATGCTAGATGATGCAGTAGATGTGCGCAGTGCCATCTCTTCTAACAGATTTGGTCAAGCTCCGATTGTCGAAGGGCATGATATGTTCTATTATTTTCAACCAGTGATCCTTGAATTCAAAGAAAAAAACAAAGAAGTGCTTGAAAGGATGAATGTTGAATCTCATATGTCTACTTGTAGTTCAAAAAAAGACACAGAGAAAGGTATTGCTTCACCTATAACCAAAACTAGAGTGAGAGGGACTACAAGAAGTATGGTGCATACTCAACATGTTACATTGAATGAAGAGGAAGAATGCATGCTAGGAAAAATTGCCAAAATGGGGCCGTTGAAAGATAATAGTGAGGCAAAACACTTTGCTATGGTTCTTGGATGCAAGGAAAGGGGTATCACTGCCGATGCTGCAAGGGCATTCTTAGCCAACTTGATTCAATTTTATTGCATAGACAACCCTTAGTGAATCTGGGTGATCTTGTTAATTAGAGTTGCAGACACAAATGCTCAACTAAAACATTTGTACCTACATTCTGATTTATATTTGAACACTATTTGGTTAGATTCGATTTGCAAAACATTATGTTTCAATTTGTTTTTTGAAAGAATTAATAGACATTGAGTTAGTACCTTGCGCAAAAAATGCTCTGTGCTTTGTGTTGTGAGTTTGTATTCCTCCACTAAAAGAATGATTCTTTGATTTTAAACATATGATAGGTGTTGCAGATTGTCCTAAAATGTTGAAGAGCTATCTTATTACAAATTTTGACCCTGCATCCAATGGTTTATAGAAACATGAATTGCCCATACCCATTGAGCACGTGTTCGAAATGAATGGCATCCATTATGAAGTAAAGAAATCAACAATACTTGGGGCAGGATATGGTCTTTTTGTACATATGAGCATCAAGAAGAAACAAGATTTGATGGTATATAATGGTCCAAAGTATGATTATGATACTTGGAGATCTCTCCTCAAGTTTTTCCCAAGGATGAAGACTTATGGAATGTTTGAAGATCCATTCACATTGAGCCATTGACAGATGTGAAATGTATTGTGGGAGATGTATTGGTGTATGGAAACATTGCTAGATATATAAATAGCTCCATGTATTATAAAGAAAGAACAAATATTATATTTGTATACATCCCTAAGCTACCACCTTGGGCTCAAAAGTCACAAGGAGATTTGAGTGCCCATGGCTACATTACTGTGCAAACCATAAAGGATATCTCCTTCGGAGATGAACTACTTTGTGAGTATGAATACTAGTATGGAATTGTTAATGATTGTGTTAAACGATGTGATGCAAAATTTAGTTGCAAATTTGGCTATGTGTCAATGGTTTTGATTATATTTAGCACAAGAAAGCAATTTAAAAAAAGGTTTTTATCAAGACCATGTCTCTGAGTTTCATGAGCTCTATTGTGATGGAGAGTTTCACGAGCTCTATTGTGATGGAACGGTGTTTTTGAACACCACATTTATATGATGGATGTCAAAGCTCTACCATAATCCTATTGCATATATCAATACTGCAATTTATCAACATAGAAACATATGCATTTGGAATTAATTTGATACATCTAATATACCAAATAAAAATTGACAGTTGTTGCATGTTTAATTTTGTTTTTGAACACCACATTTATATGATGGATGTCAAAGCTCTATAACAATCCTATTGCATATATCAATACTGCAATTTAATTTACTCCAATGAATCTTCCTAACGCAACATCTATAAATTGGCTTTTGTTTGTGGTTTTGATGTATATGAAACAACAAACATCTTTCTTTCACTAGCAAATCAACAAATGTTTTGGCCATGGGACCATGTTCACATCTATTAAGGCCTTTTGCCATAGCAACATACGGAAGCTTGTTGCTTGGGTTCTAGGAATTGGGAAAGTATTGTGCATGGTCTACTCTCCCCCAACATAACTGAAACTTGGGTCCTCAATATGGAGCTAATGTTTCAATAAAAAACATCAAATTTTACTTTTGAAGTGACTATATTTTATTTCGTGGGAATTGGGATTTTCCCAAATTCTCTAATATAGTGTTAATATGTTTCTAGCTTTATGTTCATCAAATTTTTATTCGATATGTGATCCATATTAATTGTTTTGTGGAATAAGCAAAAAGAAATTGTTCACGATGGATGTCATGAGAATCCATCTGTCATTGGTTTGATAAGGATGAAAGTTCATTGAACTTTGCAAAAATTCCTAGGGTGGAGTCTAATCCATTATACCCTGTGACACTCACTTTGTCATGATCTTTTGTATTTGTATTGAAGTACCCACACTTTTTCTACATACCATCTTGAGGTTAGTAGTATCCTAGTATGTCCTTTCAATTTTGATCGTACAATGTGTGTGTGTGTGTGTGTGTGTGTGTGTGTGTGTGTGTGTGTGTTGTGTGTGCACGTGCACATGTGCGTATGTGCGCATGCACTTGCCTGCATACATGCACATGCATGCAAGTGCACATGTCCTCCCCTCCTTTCCCATATATGCATGTGCATGTATGAAGGCAAGTGCGCATGCACTTGCCTGCATACATGCACATGCATGCAAGTGCACATGTCCTCCCCTCCTTTCCCATATATGCAAGTGCACATGCATGATGCAAGTGCACATGTCCTCCCCTCCTTTCCCATATATGCATACAAGTTTTGAGATATCCTAATTAGACGAGACTTGCACTTTACTACTATGCACTTTTGGGGGAAATGACTTTTAGTAAGGCTCAAGAGAGTTCGGTCCTTAATTTTTGAGAGCCTATCTGGGATATATAATTTTGAACCCCAGGTGGATCTAAGAGATTCAAGAATAGATCCTCATGATTATAGCTCCATAACAAATAAATACCAAAAGAGTAGTGGGTTTAATCTGAGAATAAAAAACCAAAGTACTAATAGATGAGATATAGGATCCCAAAATAGGCCTTTGATATTGTAGGTTCAGAGTGGATGAATTCTTGGATTTGGTATTAAAATGGACCACTAGTAGAAGGATTCTAAGACTGAAGAAGGGACCCTTGGTAATGTAAGTCCCAATTGAATGAATTTGGAGAGATCTCTCTCAATGGAATGAAGAGCCCACTCTTTGGCTTCAATGTTCATTGCACTTTGGTGTTCATGTGCTTGTTCTCCTTGGGTCCATGCTCCCTGAACATTATCATGTGATAGCATGCTCTACCCTTGCAATCTCCCATCCTCCCCCCATCTTCTCCTCTTCCTCACTCCTCCTCCTCCTCCATCCTCCTCATCCTCATCCTCCCCCTACCTCCTCCTTCCTCCCTTGATGCTCCTTCTCAACCTTTTACCCCTTGAAGTCACAAAGGGACTAGCTCTCAACCCCTTAATGTTGGACTCCTCCTAAACGCTGCAACCCTCTATGAACCCTAGAACTCCTAGTTAGCTCCCTCAACCTTATCCCCCTCCTAAACCCTGCAACTCCCTTCTAAACCCTGCAACTCCCATGGAGGCAAGAGCCTCGACCCATCATTGTGATCTACCCCTCTTTCTCACCTATGTGAGTACGCGAGCTGCACTCCGCGCATCAACCTATACCTCTCACCGAAATACAACTTGAGGACCTATGCTACACTTGTGAAAACCTATGCTACAATGAGCAATGGCACGACTATAGGTGACCAACACTCTCAGTACACCTAGACTTGGGAGAGACAGTGATAACATTTTGGCACCATTTCTAGGGAGGTTAGCACCTCAAGTAAAAGCGAAGCACGTGTTTGCATGTGTGAAAAAGAAGGCCCTTCAAAAAACCATTTAAGACACATCCCTCAAGGCAAAGAAGTGCAAAAATGCTTCCAATTGGTGCAAAAGGATGATATTTACATCCTAGACTATAGGTGACCAACACTCTCAGTACACCTAGACTTGGGAGAGACAGTGATAACATTTTGGCACCATTTCTAGGGAGGTTAGCACCTCAAGTAAAAGCGAAGCACGTGTTTGCATGTGTGAAAGTGAAAAAGAAGGCCCTTCAAAAAACCATTTAAGACACATCCCTCAAGGCAAAGAAGTGCAAAAATGCTTCCAATTGGTGCAAAAGGATGATATTTACATCCTAAATAATGTTGACTTACATAAGCACATTAATACACTAGTCACAAAAAATTAACCCTTAAACCCCCCACATCCTATACAAACAACCCTCCCCCCCACCTTGTCAATCGCCCCCCCTCCACCACTCCTATTTTTGTCAATCTCCCTCCCCCCCACCATCACTTCCCATCATCCATGCCCTCCACCTCCCACTCACCATCTCCAACACCACTTTTTCTGTCAAGCTCCCCCCCTACTCCACCTCCCATCATCTTCCTTCCCACCTCCACCACCACCACTCATCTCCATCACCTCCACCTCCACCACCCATCTCCACCACCTCCTCCCCCACCCTCCATCTCCATCACCTCCACCACTCAAGGTAATGCCCCTACCTCTCTCCACCTCACCATCCCCCTACCTCTCTCCACCACACCATCCCCCTACCTCTCTCTACACCCCCTTCCTCTCTCCACTCCACCATCCCCCTACCTATCTCCACTCCAACATCCCCCTACCTCTCTCTACACACCTCTTCCTTACTCCACCTCCACCATCCCCCTACCTCTCTCTATGCCCTCTTCTTTACTCCACCTCCACCATCCCCCTACCTCTCTCCACACCACCACCCCCTTCATCTTTCTACCCTACTTTACCATCCCCCCCCCACTCACTTTTTCTACCACCACCACCACCCCCTTCCCATCTTCACCCCTATCTTCCCCTTCCTCTCTCCACTACCCCTCTTTCATTCCATTCACTCCATCCCCTAGCCATTCTCTCCCATATACCCTTGCATTCTCTCCCTCACCCCCTTTCCACTCTACCTCCTTTCCCCTTCCATTCTCTAACCCCCTCCCTCTAATCTCTCTCTACACCAAACCCCCTCCATCTCTCTCTTCCCTCCACTCTCTCTCCAACCTCTCAATCTTTCTCTACACCCCACACCCCCATCTCTCTCTTCCCCCCAACCTCTCTCCACTCACTCAATGTCTCTCTACACCGCATCCCCTCCATCTCTCTCTTCCCTCCACTCTCTCTCTAACCTCAATCTCTCTCTTCCCCTATCCCCCTTGTTGCATGTGCGACGACAGCGACGAGACGATGCCAAGCCTGTCAAGCAAAAACCACCAAGAGAAGTGGTGACCGTCTGCCTACTGCCAATAGAGGTAGTGACGCCCGCTTGCCCAGCGGGCGGGTGGCAGGGCGATTGTCCACTCAACCCAACCCAACCCAATCGGCCCAATCCACATCCCCGCAAATGAAAGGGACCAAAGAAAAGAGAGTTAGGGAGAGGAGAGTGAGAGAGGAAGAGAGAGGAGAGAGAGAGAGATAAGAGAGAGAAGGGGGAGAGAAGAGAGAGAGAGAGAGAGAGAGAGAGAGAGAGAGAGAGAGAAGGCTAGGAATTAAGTTAGAAAACATAACTATAGTACATTAGGTTAGCTTAGGTTTACACCCCTTTCCCCCAAAAAAAGGGGGAGGCCCTTTTTCTTTGTCATTTGACATTAGGGGAGAATTGGGGTCTCAAAAGGGCCTCCAATTAGTGTTTCCTAATTTCAAGGGATTAGAGAGTGATTTGAGGTGTACCAATGAGAGTGCTAGAAGGTGTGGGGCAATGGTATGTTAAGGTGGAGGGTGGGCAGGCCTGCAAAGAGCCCCTATTGGTTTGCTCTCCTTACTAGGGACCACCCAAACCATCCCCCCCTCTTAACCCATGTTTGACCTTCCTACCAGGTGCACCTCCCCATGAGCCCAAAACTGCATTCAAAGGGATGGTAGGGCCCAAATGGTGAATTTTTCTTCTCCCCTCCCTCTTTCTAGGGCCTCTCCCCCCCACTGTTTTGGTCCAGCCTGCCAAATCACTCAGATTTGAACCAAATCCCATGCATTTTTCCTCTTCCCCCTCTTTCTCTGCTCCCTCCTGCTCTGGCCTGCTTGCTGCAGCTCCTCTCTCTCTCTCTCTCTCTCTCTCTCTCTCTCTCTCTCTCCCCCCTCTCCCTCTCCTATTTCTCTGTTGGAGCTGCTCTATCCCTCTCCTTCTCCCTCTCCTATGCCTCTGTTGAAGCTGCTCTATCCCTCTCCTTCTCCCTCTCCTGTGCCTTTGTTGCTGTTGCTCTGTCCCTCTCCTTCTCCCTCTCCTGTGCCTTTGTTGCTGCTACTCTATCCCTCTCCTTCTCCGTCTTTTGTGCCTATGTTGGAGCTGCTTTGTCCCTCTCCTATGCCTCTGTTGCTGCTACTCTGTCCCTCTCCTTCTCCCTCTTTTGTGCCTCTCTTGGAGCTGCATTGCCTTGTGTAGGAGTCCCATTCTTGCTGTTTGCAAACTCTGCAAGCATGGTGAGGAGAAAGGCTACAAGACCACGTAATGCTGTGACTTCTTGTGTCTTCCACAACACCAGAAATGCATTGGATGAGTGGATCCCTCTTGCACCATAGCTTAAATGACTGGATAGTGATGAAAGGATCGGCCAAAGGTCCACATAAGCTTCCCCAGAGCAAGAGAGGTGACATCTTGCATGAGTGGAAGAGGCGCATCTTGAAGTTCAAGTTTGGGAAGAAAGGATGGCTCGTAAAAGTGCAACATGTTTACATGGGAAAAGATATGCGGCTTCCTCCATCATTCAATCAATCTACGATACCATCACACTGTGAGCCTTTCCATCTATGTACATTTTTCACGTGTAAGTGTAATGAGTCCATTTGGAAATTTTGTGTTTGGTTTCTCTAAGAGCTCTTATTCATGGTGGCAAATGTTTTCCCTTCGGACCTCGAGGAGTGGGAACCAGTTGAATCATTCATAGGCAAGTTCATTGGCAATTCATGATGAGGATTTAGGTAAGCAAATGCATGCTGGGGAGAAGTTGGCCTCCTTGCGAATGAAGAGTGTGTATTTGTATAATGCAACATACATCACTCCAACGACATCATCAACCACCACAACTTCAAGACATGGATTGCAACAATGTGGACTCGAGGACATTGCAATCGTACAAGGACAAGATTGCAAAGGATGTGGGCATGGCCATGAAGTTTACATTTGGATCCAAATGGGCAAGGTTATCTTGGTTTATGCCTCTGCACATTTTTGCTTCTTTATTTTAGAATATACATAACTACTCGGCTTACGAGTGTAGCGAGAGTTACTAGCGATAGTTCATGCTCTGAAAAAGTGGAGACACTATTTATATGGTGCTACTTTTGAGGTCCGGACGGACCATGAAAGTCTGAAATGGCTTTCAAGTCAAAATGAACTGAAGGGTAGAAAAGCTCGGTGGGCAGAGATTCTACAGGAGTTTGACCTTCAGATACGTTACCAGAAAGGTAAGTATAACGTGGTGGCAGATGCACTTAATCGCATGCCACAGATTAATGAACTTAGTTTCACAGTCTTCAAGAATGATTTCTTGGAGTCCCTACGTGGTTTATGTGAGCACGATCCATCTTTTACAGAGGTCTGGCACGCTGTACGCGTACGCACTTCTTCATAGATGCGACCACCTCCCTCGTTGGCACGTATTGCTAGTCCAGAGAGACTGGCCGAAGGTGCAACAAGAAGGGAAGCGAGAGTTAGTCCGGAGAGACTAGCCGTGTCTTCTGGGTATAGTTTGGAGCCGGAGAGTTCTGACGTAGGCCCTTCATCACCTTTGACTGCCACGGCTTCAAAGGGGAGTGATAAACTTCATCGGGGGGAGAAATATGCTAATTACTCCATTGACGACGGGTACTTACTCTACAAGAGTAGAATATGTGTACCAACTATTGGTGACTCTCGGGCCCAAATTCTTAAAGAAAGTCATGATAGTCCAAGTGCGGGTCATCCTGGGATTCAGAAGACCTATGCACTAGTAAAAAGACAGTTTTATTGGCCTAGTTTGTTTAAGGACGTCCAGACTTATGTGCTGAAATGCAGTAAGTGCCAGGTCAATAAACATGAACGTCTTAAGGTTGGAGGACTAGTCCATCCGCTAGAGATTCCTCAAGGGAAATGGGAAAGCATTTCCATGGATTTCATTACCGGTGTACCCAAGACGAGTCGAGGGAATGACTCGGTGTGGGTGGTAGTGGACAGGTTAACTAAAATGGCAAAGTTTATTGCCACGAAGAAAACTGTAAAAACGCCAGAGTTGGCAAAACTCTTTATTGAACATCTCTACAAGCTATATGGCCTGCCCGCAGATATAGTGTCGGATAGAGATAGAAAGTTCAACAGTCATTTTGGAGGGAAGTCTTCAAAAAGTTGGATACTACTCTGAGTATGAGTACGGCAGATCATCCGGAGTCTGATGGTCAAACTGAAAGAGTTAACCAAATTCTAGAGGATATGTTGCGTTCTTAATGTTAGTAAGAAGCAATCTAATTGGGAAGAGTACTTGCCCTTATTGGAGTTTGCCTATAATAGCTCCAAACACTCAGCGACTGGATTTACACCATTCATGTTAATGTATAGATTCCAGCCGAGATCTCCGATGGCTGTAGGCCTAGAAAAGGAGAAGATTCAATCTGTCAAGGATTTCCTTGAAGATATGAATGATATTCTCAGAGCCGCACGTGAGAGCATTCGTAGCGCTCAGGATCGCGCTAAAACTTATGCGGATAAAGGACGAAGAAAGGTGACCTTTGCAGAAGGTGACTTTGTATTCCTCAAGGTTCCTGCGGAGTCAGAAACCATGAAAACGGGAAAGTGTAATAAACTTTCTCCGAGATATTGTGGTCCTTTTAAAATCCTTAAGAAGATTGGGGACGTAGCATATAAACTTGAGTTACCGGAGAGTTCTCAAGTCCATCCTGTCTTCCATGTTAGTAAACTGAAGAAATCAGTTCACGGTTTAGAGAACGTAGTTTCTCCAGAGATTTTGGTGGACTTGATAGAGCCACCAAAGATACCACATGAACCTGAAAAGATTCTACAGTATCGTGATAGACAAACCCGACATAAAGTGTACCAGGAGGTACTTGTTAAATGGACAGATAGGGATGAGGAGGTAGCTACTCGGGAACGCCGTAGTGCAATTTCCAAAAGGTTTCCCCAGTTTGTTTTCAAGGACGAAAACTCTTCTTAAGGGGGGGTAATGTCACGTAGGCTGTAATGCCTGTGATGACCGACGACAGACCGGATGGCCATGTCCGGGGTTCAGTGGGAGAGGATGCCCATGCGGAGTCATGGGCGGCCAGGCTAGTGTGGACGGTAGGCCACACACTATATAGCCTGGAGGATGAGGGGCAATCCTCATTCTTCCTCTATGGCTAGGTGGTGAGCCAGAGGCCGTCCCCTCTCGTGGTAACGCCCGTAGTAGTGGCCTTACGGATATATAACAAAACACCTCCAAAAAATCCTCCAAATAAGGAGCAAACACCATCTGCATAAATCTTTGAAAGGTAGTAGGAGCATTGGTGAGGCCAAATGGCATTACTTTGAATGCAAATGTCCCTTGTGGCAAATGTGGTTTTAAGCACATCTTCTTCGGCAATTATGATTTGATAAAACCCGAAGTAATAATCACAGAAAGTATACATCTCATGACCACTTACCTTCTCAAGAGTGAGGTCTTGAAAGGGAAGAGGATGATAGTCCCTCTTCGTGGCTGCATTGAGTTTCTTATAGTCGATGCAGACCCACCACTTGTTTTTCTTTGGGGTGACTACCACTGGTGAAACCCATTCAGTATTGTGAACCAGAATAATAAACCCGACTTCTACAAGTTTCTACAACTCTGAGTGCAGAGCATCGGTCTGTAGGGGCCCTAATCTCCGATACTTCTGAGCCACAGGCTTCACATCAGGCTTCAGGTCTATCTTGTGCTCTATGGCAGTCACATGGCGAAGGTGGCAGTAGCTAGTTGCGAAGAGGTCAGGGAAATCTTTGAACATTTCTAGGAACTCATCTTTCTCACTTGGAGTGAGGTCTAGGGAAAGCATAGATTCAAGCTATTGAAGACTAGCTATTACCTTTTCTGCAGGTGGCGGGGTCGGAGACACCCCCATCATGTAAACTTCCTCCTCTGAGAACTCCTCCCCCCCGTCTGATCCTTCCATTGATTCAGACATCGAGGATGAGAGAGTATCACTGTCTTACTCCTCTTCTTCTTCTGGTTCCGTGGCACCTGGTTGCACCGGGATCTTATCCTTAGAAGCACCAAAAGACATGTGTCATGTCTTCCAATAGCTGACTGCATCACTCTTTCTCAACAATGGTCTCCCGAGTATGGCTAGGTAACTCCTGCCTGTATCTTCGATGTCCACTACATAGAAATTGACAGTGGTTGTCAACCCATTGATAGTGATGGGCAAATCCTTAATGACTCCCAGGGTGGTGAGTCGTCGACCATCTGCTACCTTGATTGGAGTGGAGGAATGCCTTGTGCATTTCAAATTCAATTTCTTCATAATTCGGGGCACCATGATATTACATGCAACTCCCCCATCAACACACACACTTTTGACATGGCAGTTATCTATGATGACATCAACTGTATGCAGGTGCCGATCAACTTCTTCAGAGATAGAATAAATCTCTCGTACCTTTTCCTTTTTCTTGCTCTTCCTTGTTGAGAGCCCCTGCTGTTGCAACTCACGTCTCACCTTAGGGCTTAAAGCTATTAGTTGAGGAAGCATGATGCGCGATGAGCAAGGTCCTGAACGACCGAATAGTCTTCTTGCCCTGAGCCGATAGGGAAATCCGAGGGCAACCACTTACTCCTGCGAGATCTTTTAGGCTTCTCTGTTGGTGGGTCTGCCATCTCAACATCGGAGGGCTTTGAGACGGAGACCTTCTTCCTGGGGCGGCTTGGTCCACGGTTCGGAGAGGGGTCTGAGATGGTACGACTTCTCTTCCCGAGGTCAAGGACCTCTACGTTAGAATCCTCGGAGCCTAATTCACTTAGAAGATTCACCCTTGGAATATTGGGACATTTGGTGCGATAATGACCCTTCTGATGGCACTCGTAGCATACAACATTAGCACAGTCTCTTGGAGGGCGATTGGCTTGATTTCTGATGCCCACCATCTCAAGCCGAAGATCATTCAGGGCCTTGGCTAGGTCATTGACTCCGGGTTCTTTAGCAGAAGGGGCCGGGGGAGTAGGAAGGAGGGGGGCTCATGGGCGAGGCTGGGGAAATCTTCCAGGCGGAGGGTGAGGATATACACCTTGTTGTTTGAGGATAAGCATCTAAAGGAGGACCATACATTTGAGGTGGAGGCGGTGGATACATTCCTGATCAGGGGTGGGGGTATGCTCCTGAGTTGGTTGGACCCCCCAGGTTGTTGTTGCAAGAATTGAGAGGGTTGCGGAGGGACAATCATCTTCTTTGAAGCGAGGTCAGACTGAACTTTCAAACTTTTGATGAGAAATCTCATGTGCTAGCACCATAGTTTTTGGATTCTCCCATTTAAGCTTGAGGTGGAATTCGTCACTTGCTCCTGCTACAAGGTAGCCCAGCACATGCTGAGTCATTCCAGCTCGAAATCCGGCACTGTCCTCCTACGTGGCAATTAAACGGTCCAAGAGCACGGTCGCTCGATCCACATATCGACATGCCGTTCTAACTGCTGCAAGTTTGCCACCTGCAGGTACACATCTCCGGCTCCTCTTCTTTGCTGAAATATTCAATCATCGCTGCTGTTAACCTTGGCCAGCTTTGGTGAACGTCATCCGCCTCCTTCTCATACCACACTTGAGCCAAACCCTCTAGAAATGTGGGAAGAACCAACAGCCATCTATCTTCAGTAAGAAAGCTGAGAGAAACACATCAGCGCTTGAAGGCCACAAGATACTCATTTGGATTTTCTTCAACTTGTCCACAGAACACGGGAATGTCAACCATGCTTGGAAAATGGAAAAGAGAGAGAGACAAAAAGAGACTTATGTATGGGCAAACAATGGAAAGAGGTAGCTTGAACTGAAAATCGGTGAAGATACATCCACAAAGCACACATAGGCAGGGTAGGGTGTGACTGGTGTATTGTGAAATACTACACGGGAAGAATCTTCAACAAAGAATAGCTCATAGACAATCTTAAAAGGACCAACCCTCATGATATCGCATCCATCTTTACAAGCGAGGGTTAGAGACACGGCGCTGCATGAGGTTGTTCATCAAGGCAAGCAAGAATGCCATGACAAATGTCAACAGTTGTTGGAGAGCTTGCACATGACCTTCAGCTTCTTCTAGTTCTTGTAATCGCCATGCTATTTCTTCAAGGGGTGTGCGGTCTGGAATCCTTCTTTTGAGCAATGTCCTTGAGGACCTTTCTGATGATCTTCCGAAGTTGGTAAACTTGTATCAAATATGCCCAACACTTAGTTTCATGATGACCACAACCTTTGCATTCCTTACAAATGATCACCCTCCTTCGTGGCTTGCAGCTTTGTTGGGGCAGTGCTTCCACTCGCTTCATGCGTGATTGAAGTACAAGCTTCACATGCCAAGAAATCAGCAACTATATTTTGAGCTCGAGGGATATGCTGAATTTTTACCTCTTCAAGTTGTTGGCACAATTCCAATGCTTGTTGATGTCGTGGAACCAAGCCTTCACTCCGCACCTTCCACCTTCCACTAGCTCGTTCACACACGAGTTGAGAATCTCCCTACACCTCAAGTTGCTTGATGTGATGCTCTTGTGCCTTTTGTAGCCCAAAAATGAGTGCCGAGTACTCAACTTGGTTGCAAGTATGCATAGGTGCAGACTTGCTATAACAATACACCTCACCCCCCCGGTGAAGTGAGCTTCACACCCACACCAACAGCCTTGGTCGAAGGTTTGTATGGTCCGTCAAATTGAAGTAGCCAAGATGTCATCACACCAAGACCAAAATCCGAACATCCCAAGTTTCTCTGTAATCCAAGATAGGTAGAAGGAGAGGGTGGGGAGAATTCAACACTTGAGCAAGACGTTCAGCACCAAATAAACTTGTAATCCTTTGTTGATAGTTTATCTTTAGACCAAATTGTGCTATGCTTTGATAACAGATTGGACCACCAAATGGATAAGAAGTTCCTTCCATTGTGGACTGGTCCATACAAAGTCATCAAGGAACGTAGCAATGGGTCTGTATAAGTTCGGGAGCTGCATGAGCCATATGGCAAGAAGGTGATCAACAAACGTTACCTCAAGCCCTTCTTTGTGTGTGATGGACCCAGGCATGGAAATGCTATGCATTCCCTGCCTGGGGGAGGGAACTGTTATGGATAAATTTGTCTAAGGAAAAAGGCATAAATATGTGTGTGTGTTTGTATGTGTGGCAATAGTATAATAAAATATGGTATGCGTAGGGTTCAGGGTTGAGGTGGCAAGGCATGACCTTGTGCCACCCTTCCACGTAAGAGGACCCATAAGCCGTGATGTATATAATCCATGGTAGTAATATTATAAAATGTAAGGTGGCAAGGTTCCTCCATGTGCCACCCCTCCACCCCTCCACCTAGGCGGTCTCATGCCTGCAATTTAGTGAGATATGGCCTAAAGTCCATGAGAGAAGTAATATAAAATAGGTGGAGATGGATATTATATTGGATTATTCCCTCCATGTAGGATAGGCCCATGTGGGGGGTATAGATAGTCCAAGGATGCAAGTTAAATGATGGGGAAAATAGGATGAGGTGGCAAGATTCCTTGTGCCAACCCTCCACTTGTCCTCCTAGAGGTTTGAACGTATTATAAAATTGAGAAGAGACCAAGGAAGTATCATAGACTTGAGATATGGGGCTTGATTTATGTGGAAAAATGAGGCAAAGGGTTGTCGCACACGATTAACCGCCTAGCCCACATGGGAGACCTTTCCACACACACCATGCATGTGGGAGGATGCATTTATTGGGAGAGACCCCCTCTCTTAGCTATAAAAGGAGGGGGCTATTCCTTGATGGGATACGCTCATTCTTGTAAAGCCACCTAGCTAGTACTTTGATTTTCCCCTTCCCTTCCTTTGCCCTCTTCCCTAGATGTCTCCATCTTTACATTCCTCCTCCCATCATGTACATGCTTCTCTTTCCCCTCTCCCTTTCCCCTTGTGCCATAGTCTCCCTCTTCATTCCCTCCCCTTCTAATCCCTTTTCCCCACCCATGATAACGTTTCGTCCTCACGTTCTCCTTTCCTCTATGGCCCTTGAGCGTGGCCATGCTTAGTGTCTAGCCTCTTGTCCTAATTTCTTTTCTAGGTAACACCACACTTCAAAGAGATGGGTTCCCATAGATTGCATAAAGTATCTGTTCGTAGAGGAACCCAAGTTTGTGAAGTGCTTGGCCCACTTTTGTGACAACCTTACAGACGAAGGGTTTAGGACAGTGGAACTTCAAGACATCCTAGACGTAGGCATCATAGGAATTACAGGCACCAAATTCCTTTCATGGGAGATGACATTCATCTTCCTTCTCCACGAAGGAAATTTAGAGGAAGAAGGCTCATCGTTTAGCACCCCCTCTAATAGAAGTGCTGATCTGGTCGTCCCTAGACTAGACTCAGACATCTACATGGAAGAGAGTCCCAACTGAGTTAGTGTAGTGGTCAAAGCTTATGACTTGTAACCTCTAGGTTATGAGTTCAAGTCCCACTAGGCTCTCTCATGTTATAAAGGGACACCTATGCTCACTTGATGTGTTTGGTTGCTCGGGCTCTTGCCCCTTGAACACTCGAGTGACTCCTCCTCCTCGGGTGGTGGATCACCCGAGACAGGAGGATCCATACGAGACCCCTCCGTTGTTCCAGCGCTCGACTCATCGCGGTGGTCATGGGGGATGCCTAATTCGTGGCTCTTGCCTAATGGTGCGTGGCCCTTGCCCGACCATGATAATTAGCTAATTGTTGGAAGGGGAAATCGGCTCCACCCACTTGAGTGGGTCCCGGGTGTGTACGAAAAAAAAAGAGAGTCTTGACGATCCAACACAACAGAGGAGATGGAAGCGGCTCAAGCATTGAGCCTACTTGAAGAGCCCCCAGTAATCTGCAAATCAGAGACCGTTGACCTAGACTCAAAATTATGGTCCTTGTCCCCCCTCATCATCGATGGAGAAGAGTGCGTATTCCTCCATGACATAGAGATTCTTCTTTTGGATTGGACTACGAGAGGATGAGGCACTCAGAGTCCTATCAGGGTTCGATGTTGACACAAGTGTCAAAGATCCCAGGGTTTTAGGTACCGAAGACCAGACAATGGACGACTTTCTCTTGACGATGCTGGTTTCAATGAGGGATGCAAACATGTCCGTATACGATGCACAACCCTCTCATGCAGAAGCTTCCACCTCCAACACAGGTTAGGAGAAAGCGTCCACCTCCCAAATGGAACATCACACAGCACCTGGTTCCATCAACATTGCAAATGAGGAAGGGATAGAAGCCGACGATGCTGTAGTGGTAAGTTCGAACAATATTTTTTATTTTGATGATGTTCTTTCAGCATAATTTGTTTTGTCGGTCTTCTAATGTTTGTTGAATTGTTGCAGGATGCGTTTGAGCTTGATGAATTCTCATCTCGACGGGGTAATGTTTGCAACACATTTGGGCGAGATCATTCTTTGGCCCAGTACCTTGGCAAAGTCGCAGAGCATATCGTGGTCTTTCACAGCAAATTTTCTCCTCGAGGTCCTTCGGAGTTGCTGAAGTGCAAGGCATTGTCGGCGGATACTCCAACATTACTCGGAATGCCGACAAAGTCATTTTGGTACACCGCCTGGCTACTATCAATGCCTTTGGATCGAACATTCATGGCAGGGCACTGACGGCAACGGCTATGTCTTTGGTAGCAGGAGAGGAGGATGTTAGTGCTGTGCGGCGGCTAGATTTATATCTAGGAATCCACTAGGGGATTCAGAGGCCCCTATTCTCGATGTACTCGAACTAGTCAAGAATAAAGATAGGCTGTGAGGCCTTTTGTATATATAAACATATATTTAAATGGATACATGACTACATGTCTTTATTATTTGTTTTAAGTTATCACTGCCCATCATGAATTCCATTGTATATTGTTTAAGTCGTTGATGATATATTTTCTCCATCATTTTAATTGTGTTAATTTAATAAATTTCTACCCAATTTAGTCTCATATTCACCAATTCTGGGTATCGAGAGTTCATTTCTGTCAAATCCTAAAGGAATTTCACCATCGCGCAGAAGGGAAAAGTGTCTGGCACGTCGTCAGGACCCCAGAAAGCCCAAAACCCGCCACAGTGCGAATTTGGGTCGCATTCTGGACTTACCAAAATGCCCAAATTCCAAGTCCAGAATGCCAAAATTCACACCGTGGCGGGTTTTAGGCTTTCTGGGGTCCTGGGGATGTGCCGGACACTTTTCCCTTCTGCGCGACGGTGAAATTCCTTCAGGATTTGACAAAAATCAAAACTTACATTAAAATGATCAGTTATTACTGCAGTCATAGAAATGAAAAATACACAACAATGCAAGAGCGTAGAGAATGTCAATATATTTTATTTAAAAAAATCAGCCCTTGGGCCTTAGATACAAGATAGTGCCTTCAAGGGCAGGGGGTGGTCTAAGTCCTAAGAGTGGGCTGCAAGAGAATCTAGAACTTAGGTCACTCAGGGTCCGTGCTCCTGGCTTTGCTCTGTACGGCTTTCTGACTCTTGGTGGGGGCCTTACAGGTACCCGAACACCTTCCCACGGCCTCCTATCTGCCTTGAACTTCTTCCACTGCTCTTGTCTGCATTGGTCCTCCTCCGAGGAGTCCTCTCGTCGCTGATGTCTAGAGCTTTGGTCTTCTTTGGGATGGGGCTTCCTCAGAGTTTGCTTTACCCTCCTCATGGGCACAGGGATCATCTCTGCAATGGGCTGTATCTCCGAGAGAGGGAAGATGGTGCTCTTCCTGGTAGTCTGTTGGCCCTCAAGAAGCCTCTCTATATCCGGGAGGTTATCAAACACATTTTGTTCGATCCGGAGAGGGCTCTCATCATGGGGAGGGGAAGGCCGAGGGGAAGGTTGAGGGGAAGGTTGAGGGGCTGAGGGGAAGGTTGAGGCTGAGGTTGAGGCTGAGGGGAAGGTTGAGGGTGAGGGGAAGGCTGAGGATCAAGCTAAGGCTGAGGCTGAGGCTAAGGGGAAGGCTAGGGAGAAGGCTGAGGGGAAGGCTAAGGGGAAGGCTGAGGCTAAGGGGAAGGCTGAAGCTGAGGAGAATCCTGGGAGACCTCACGAGAGTTGGGGGGGGCTCACGAGAGTCGGGGAAGGTGCCACTGGACCCAAATAGGTTCGTGTGCGTGGATGCCATGGAGGTGGTGGAGCTAGAGGAGGAAGGGTGGAGGCGGCGTCCAGCGGGTCTAGCAGTGTTCTTCACTCTTGCCATTACATAATGAGAGTTAGGGTTTTTTTAAATGTTTTATAAGGGCCCATCATGTTTTGACATCCCTTTTAATTACATGTAGGGTTTCATCGTGCCCCTTGCCCCCACCCTAACCCCTCCCCCCCCTTGCCCTCCCCCTACTTGCCCCGCCCACACCCGTCGCCATACCCCCCATCCCCCCTCCCCCCACCCTTGCTACCACTCCACCCGTCCCCTTGCCCCGCCCCATGCCCCTCCCTTCTCTCCCCCCTCCTTCACCATGTCCCACTTTCCCCAACGTCGTGTGAGTACAAAATTTGTGGTCAAAATAAGCAAGATATTAAAGAGAGTACACAAATTGTGGTCAAAATAAGCAATATATTTATTTCATATTTGTATACAATTATACCATAGCTCTTGTTGGTGGTTGGACCCATCTTCTCCCTTCTCTTACTCTAGCTTGCAACCAACGTGTGACTCCTTGACTCCCTATGGATGCTTTCCAAGCACTATGCCTTCTATTCTTTGATACAATTTGAACTGCTTTTGCAAGTTCTGATGCCTTTGCCTTTTCAGACTTCAAAGTCCTTCCTAATAAACATCTAAAAAACCAATCGAACATCTCATGCAATGCATTGCTGTGAGTGACACCACCACCATGTCTTAGCTCTATAGTCCAACTTCTCCATGCCTTGTGTATTCCAAATGGACAAAGGACCCCAATTTTGTACAAACCATGGTCCGTGTGCATAGAGAATATGCTGCAAACATGATGAGAATCAAATCAGCAACAAAAACTGTTTATAAAGCAAGTGCTAATATTACGATGGTGCCAAGATTACCATGTAATGCGTGATGTGCGATTCCCCCCATGCTTTCACCATTAATTGCATAAACTCTTTCACATCCATCCTGAACCTTTCATAATACATCTCATTGATTTGGACCTGGCGAAGCAATTTTATCAATGCATCTACCTTTGTCCATACTTTAGCTCTCAACGTTGATACTTGAGGATGAGAAACCTTATTGGTCATGCATTCACACAATGCTTTCCAATATTCCCAGCCCAAACTACTTTGAGACAATGTATGTTTGTCTTTGTCGAGATTGTGGTTCGATAGGAATCTCCTTGCCTTCCCTCCACCCATGGACACTTTTGCAGGAAGATTCTCTGTTGCCCCTGACATTTTCTTATCCTCCTTAAGTTTGACATGTCCTCCATGGAATCCCATCTCTGACAATAACTTCTCAGCTTCTGCAATGCACCGTGCGGATACTTCCTGCGGAATTAAATTCCAAGCATAAACAAGATGCAAATACAACAACTTATCAAGTATGCGTAGTTCTACGTGTAAAGTACATATGTGTACTTATCAAGTATGCGTAGTTCTACGTGTAAAGTACATATGTGTACTCTCTCAAGTGGGATGGGCAAGATGGGATCCCACTTTGGATCCTTCTTGTCACGATTGGGAGCTTGCATTTGGCTACAAGATAGAATGCCATTCTCCCATTGTAAGCCAGCCTTTTGCTTACGTTGCAAGAACACATGCAATAAAGGCATGTGTTCATTGCATTTGCCCCTGTATCACAACCATGCAAGCACTTGAGGGTTTTCAAATCACTAAAACAAGATGCCATTCAACTTGAAAGGTTCCATGGCCATCGACTGTCAATGTTTGCCCTTCCTTTTGTCTTCAGATGGTCGATGGGATTCATGTTCTATGAACCCACTTCAATGTCTCATGGCACTCTTTCGGAGTCTCAAATGCTGCAAGCCACCATATATCTTTCTCTGATTGCATTGAGAAATCTTGCTCTACTTCTTCATCCCCTTGAACAAAGGCTAAGGCTTTATTCACATAATGAAGATGCTGACTCTCTCTAACTTGTGTTCTTTCACCAATTGAGCTTCATCCATTTTGATGATGACAAATATGAGCTTTCCATTGCAATCTCTACAACAAAAGAGAAAAATCGTTAGGATAAACATGATATAGGAAATGAAGTAAGTAAAGTGCAATACTATAATGGATTTCCTCTTACCATCTTCTCTCATGCCATAGAATTTGACCATTGCTTGTTGCAGTTTCTCGACATCTAAGTAGACATTGTTGAAAGCATTCATCTCAAAGGTTTGCGAGCCATATTTCTTTTTACTCTTCCAAGTCATTGTGCCCCTTACGCAATGGTACCCTCCAAGCATTTCTCTTACACATTGGTTAAGTTTCTCGTGTGCACGTCTCATAGACCAAGGTGTGGGTAGGGGCACTGTAGACTTCTTATACTTTCCCAAAATAGTAGACTTGAAAATTTTGAAAACAAATGTGTAAGTTTCACGACTTACACTAGCAGTATCACAAGCTGCAAGCATCTCCTTTGCATCCACAATATCCTTGAAGTCCTTCATCACCTCCTCACAGCAACTTGCACACGTAGGCGCTTGTGTCTTGGGTCCCTTATCCCAATGACATCGCTTGGCTTCAATAAACTAGCTAGAGCATATGAATAGTCAATATCATCCCCGTCCATTCTTCCCATCACATCTTCCATGAAGTTCCTAAAGGACATAATAAAAACTTAGTCACAAACAGTGTAACACAAAAGAGTGTAATCTCATTGGAACATTTGATAACCAACCTTGTAGCCCGGACTCTCCTCTTTCTAGCACCACCAGTGGGTGCCAATGCATCCATGTTATGTAAGTACCTTCTTTTCCTCTCCTTCAATCCCAAAGGTGTTTCTTTCATCTTTTGCACTCGTTCTTCTGCCTTCTCTCGTTCCTTCTCTACGACTCATCAAACTTGATTGTATATAGATCTTTCCAAGCCTTTTTGGGACTCATCTAGCTTACAGAGTGACTCTTCTAATTTATGTCGCTCCAAGTCCAATGCATTTCGCTCCAAGTCCAATGCTTTGGCTTTATCATGAAGATCCTGGTTCTCCCTTTGAAGATCCTGCATAGAGTTATGCATTGCAACAATGGTGCTATTTCCTAAATGTGCTAGCATCTCTGCTTGGGCTCTGCGCATCTCGCTTGCTTGCATAGCCATTGACTGAGCATTGTTTAACCCATTGCAATAACCGAGCAACCCCGCATGTCCATTTCCAACAAACCAAACTAGCTCATGCATTGTATGGAAAGGAGGGCTCTTTTGGTTGGCAGGATCTAAAGGATACAAGGATCCTTCTACCCAAAGGTCGATATGCTTCTTTCCTTGCGAACGAAGACTGTGGATTTTGGAAGCTCCCCTCAGTCCTAGACTACGTGTGCTTGCATATTCAACCTCCAACTCTAAGTGAACCTAGTACTTGTTGGAGACGTCCTCGAATGGTGCCATGACTAAAGGAGTGTAGAGAAGGAGAAGGTGTGGAGATGCAGGCTTGAAGGAGCAGCACACAGGAAGAGGGAGGGCGAGGAGGAAGAGGCATGGGGGAGCGAGGACCAGTAGTTGAAGAGAAGGAAAGGGGGGTAGACCAGCAGGTGTGGAGGGTGAGGAGTAGGCGTGGAGGAGGAGGGAGGGAGGAGGGAGGAGCAGGAGGGAGGGGGGAGGAGGAGCAGCAGTGGAGGAGAAGGGAGGGGGAGGGGAGAAGGAGCAGGCATGGAGGAGGGAGGCAGGGAGGGGGAGGAGATGGAAGGGGGAGGAGGGAGTGAGGAGGGGGAGGGGGAGGGGGAGGAGGAGGAGAGGGGAGGGGAGGGGGAGGAGGGAGGGAGGGAGGGGGAGGGGGAGGGAGGGGGAGGAGGGAGTGAGGAGGGGGAGTGAGGGAGGGGGAGGGAGGAGGGGGAGGGAGGGAGGGAGGAGAGAGGGAGGGGGGGGAGGGAGGGAGGGAATTCAAAATTTGAATTTTGAATTTCAAATTTTTTGGTTCCCACCTAGGAGTAAGAGTTGTGTAAGAGGTGGGGTCACTTTTGGGCTTAACCCACCTGGTGAGGGGGGTTAGGACTTTTTGGGACCTACCTTGGCCCTTTCATTAGGACTAATCCATTTCTTAATCCATTCCTTATGAGGCCCTTTTGAGACCCCAATTCTCCCCTAATGAGCCCAAATTGGACCCTGTCTCATAAGGACACCTTTCCCACTTTGAAAGAGAATGTTTTGCAAAAATTTTCCACTAGTTTTTGCCTAATTTTTAACATCATTTCGATGTCCAATCTTTGCTCCATTTTGAGGCACATTACAATAGAAAGATGATCATAACTTTGCCAAAACATACCAAAATTGCTTGCAAGCTTCACCAGCGTGATTCCCAATAATCATAACTTTTCCAAAACATACCAAATTGCTTGCAAGCTTGAAAGTAATATTCCTATAGAAAATTTGAGGATTATTGGGAAATTTTTTGAACGTATCACTCAAAGGGCAACACATCATCAACAAATTAGAGTTGTTCAAAAGAAAAGAACATCATCAACATCCCACAATGGAACCCATATGGGATCAACTTCCAAAACACAATCCCCACTACCTCAACATATATACTGATGATACATTGGATCAATTGAAGTCAATCCCACAAGAACTTGACATGCAACTTGATCCACTTGCATATGTGACTATGTTCTCAGACAGAGGTAATCCTGAATAATTCATTGCTTTATTAGAGAAAAAATGGTTAGGAGACACCTCAAGGAACAAGGAAAATTATTTAAATTTGTTCCCACAAGCTCTCATCAGAGAACCATATGAATGGTACCTCAAACTAAATGTGAAAATACAAATCTCATGGCCCATGCTATGACAATATTTTATGCTACAATTTGCAATCTCACTGATGAAGCAATGCTAGATCTTCATGAAGATGCATTATCCACAAATTTGGGCAATCATGAAAGATGAAACAATGGGATTCAAAAAGTGACGTTGCCAAGGGTAGCTCAAAAGAATCAAGATACTATGAATCATATTATTCATACAAGCTAAAAAACACTATCATAGAGAGAAATCTCTCACTAACAGAGCACCAGTTATTCAAAAGTTTTGTGAAGGGCTTGCATGAAGAAATTAAAGAGCAAGTATCACTAGAATTTCAAATCTATAATAGAGGTATATCACGCCATAATGATGATTGAAGAATCAATTGAGAAGGATCAGGAAATGATTAAAGAGATATTAGAATGAAAATTTTCCTAATCAAATGATGACACAAGGGAGGTCAACTCTAACTCCACAAATATACATAGCACAAAGCCTATTTATAGAATCATTAAATGCACTATACAATAATGAGGGTAATTTGACAATGGTTTCAAAGAGAAACCCCTATCACTAACTTGTGCACATTATAAAGTCAACCAACAAGAAAAAAGGAAAGAAAGAAGAAAGGAGATAAGAAAGGTCATGTGCATGTGCAATGAATTGATGACTCATAACCAACCCTCACAAAAGTAGATGGCCCAAAGGGGGAACAAATCCAAAGAATTACACCAGAAGGTTGTAACATATGTCTCTTGCATGGTGCAAATCCAAACTGTGGCCTTTAATAACATTCCGGTCACCAAGGCTCTTCAAGTGTAACACTTTTGCATGGAAACAATGTACAAACCATCCTCTGTGATAAGCCTCAAATATGGATGATAGCCATGGTCAAAACCCTCAAACTTGACACATTCAAAGGGGGGGAACAAGAGAGTATAGACCCACCGCACAATCTGCAACAACTCAAGGCTATTTTTCCAGAGCATGTTCAACTAGTGAATGAATTTTAGAATGCTTGGCACCAACAGTGTCAGCCGCAACAACTACAAGAGGGGAGAATAAGAGAATACAGGCCCACCATGAGATCTGCAACAAGTCAAGGCTATTTTACAAGAGCATGTTCAACTAATGAATGAATTTTAGAATGCTTGGCACCAATAGTTGACATAGATCAGGAAAAAAATACAAGAGGAATAGGATCGAAAGAACAAACTTACTTCATGCTGTGCAAAGCAAGACAATGAGATCCAAGAGGAGATCACTCAACTCAAACAAATGCTAGCAATTGACATCGTCCCCTTTTAAGAATTCAAAAGGGAGAGTCAAAAATATCAAGACGACATGAACACTGTCTAATCAGGATGATTTCTTCAACAATAAAGATCAAAGAGGAAGTGGACTCCAAAGCAAACCAATCAATCAAATGGCTACCCAACAAAATGTCAACATGGAGCTATCAATAGAAAAGGCACTGGTCTTTCAACAATGAGTATTCCTACAATTAGATGCAATCCAAAGAAACAAGGACAATATCTATCTGGATACAAAAGAAATATGTGTACTTCTTTGTACCCACCAACAGACGCCAACACTTGGATAGAAGATTAAGGTGGGCATGGATCCCCAAAAGATGCATTAAGAAAGTTGAGAATCCCCTAGCCCCAACAACACTTGCAAATATTTATAGGCCATGCAATGGGATACAAAGAAATATGGGTACCTCGATGACAATGTGCGGAGCTTGCAAAGAGTGGCTCTGTCCTTAAAAATGGAACACACATAAAGCATGAAGTCATTAATTATAAATGTTTCTCAACAAAAAGAGCTACATACCATCTTGGTCAACCATGGAATATTTTCAACATAGGAAAAGAATCAAGACCACAAGGTCCAAAGTACAAAAGATACAAGGCTACATGCATCAACAAAGATAGATAAATTAGCAGAGGCATGTGCCACCAAAGGATAGGACACAATTCATCCATCCATCATACAAAATGAAGTAGTTGCACTTTTGCAAGATGCATACCGACATATGAACTCAAGTGTCAACTCTCTATACTAGTCCAGCTTGACAACATGCCTATGGACTCAAGTACAAGACTATAAAAGCTTCAACAAAATCCAAAGGACAACATGAAAGAAGTTTCTCTTGAAACATTGGTGAATTTGGTCCTTGAAAAAAAGTATTTAAAAAATAATAATAATAAAGAAGTGAGATGTGGTGGTAAAACTCCATTTGGGGACCAACCCATGAAAAATAACATGGTATCACGACCATGGCACCAATGAATAAAATTGCATATATGATTCTCTCGAATCGTAAAACTTTGTAAGTTTGCACCTAGACACGTAGTTTATATCCACAGGCACATGCACAAGTTTTTTTTAAAAGCTTTAGACATGGTAGATGCACAAGGGCACCAACATGTCAAGCACTCAATCTCAAAATCAAGGCATAGTCCTTAGGAGTCCTTAGGTGAATAGGTGTTCATATTGAATATCTATTTTAGGCAGCACAAGACACCCAACAATCTCCAAGAATGCACTTTCACAGTCCTTACGTGACAATAGGAAGTTGATTTGAGCGCATCATATGATATTAATGCAAATCAATACAAAAATAGGTACACTCTACTCAAGGTTATTGACATGATCAAATATAAAAAATTCAGCCATGGGCTCCAAAGCCATAGTCCTAAGCCTCATCATCGATGACCTAATCATTTTCTCTCTTACAAGCTTTCCTCTTAACAAACAATGAATCGAATTCCAAGATCCAAAAGAGACATACATTCTATACAAATAAGAATATAGCAAGTAAAAGAATATGTATTTGTGTGCCAAATTTGTGTGCCAAATTTGATGCCTGACAATGTAATCAAACACAAGGCCTCTCCATGCCATGTACAAGACAAAGGGTCACTAAATATGGGCAAGCGACCCATTGCAGAGCAAATTATTGAACCCACCACTAAAGCACGATGATGAGACAAAGATGCATAGGGTTCTAACTTCTTTACCTAAGGCCATGACATCACCATCCGAGCCAATGCTGCATCATGCCCCATTCAAAGTTGGTCGTTCAACAGACGAGGTAGGTTTAAATTTTATTGTGGTTTGAACACATGGATAACCAAAAGTTCAAGTATGGATTCATTGTAACAATGTGAATTTCTTTTTGAATTTAAAATTCATTTTGTATGTAGTATTGTCTTCATGCTTTCTTACATATATGCACTTATATATGTGTACTTACACATATGTACATCTATAGTTATATATATGAATACCTACGCATGTGTTCATACATATATCTACACATATGTAGCTAAATAGCTATCACTAGAAGAGCTACAATTAGCTTTACTTGGTGAATAATTTTGGACCCAGGCCATTCATGCACGCAAAGGTCATTCCAATGATCAAGCATTCATAGCTTTAGATAGAAGCAGAGGCAAAGGTAGAGCATTTCAGCAAAGTGGTCATCATCAACAAATTTAGTTTTAGCATCAGCATCATCCTTAGCAGCATCAGCAACCAAGAGGAAATTATTCCATCAGAGGAAGATTACAGGACAAGAGAATGCATCCACCAATGTGTTAAACATTCAGTGCAACTACTGTCATAAGTTTGGACACTATGAACGAGATTGCCAAAAGAAGAAGTACGACCAAGGAGGTAATCTAGCAACAATCGAGGGAATTTTTTAGGAAGAGTAAATTATCGTGGTGTTTATTCAAGTCACAGTCATTATGCCAATGAACCTCAATGCAAATATTCAAGGCTTTGGTGGATGGCAAGAAACCCGTGGTCTCTAATGTAGTCTTACATCCAATCATGTTCTATCCAAATAAAGGTAGCCATGACAATGGAGTTATGTTTGAAGGACCTACCCAATTTGAGGAGACTTTGAGAGCAAATTCTTCACATAAAGCCTTCGACAAATTCCGCATGAATAGGGTGAAGAGGCAAATTCCAAGAAATTTTTGAAAGAGGCAAAGAGAAATTTCTTACTGCATTGTAAATTCCTGGGGCGCCAACTCAATATATAATATGTTACTACCCTCGTCGTCCAAAATCCAGGGTATGGGGGGATAATATGTATTTTTATAGGTATGTTCTTCCCTTCAATTTTTATATGGCCACAATATTTATTTTATTTGATTGAGTCCGAAAAACTGAATCATGATATTTTTGCAAAACGTAAGATAACCTCGACATCGGAAATCCTAATGAAAGCGAGGTGTCCATGGACGACACTTGGTTCTCTAGCAACACATTTAAAAAGAACTGCCACAAAAGAAGATGCAGACACATTAGTCAATTTATACATGTTTCAGTCTAGTTGTACCAAGGGAAAGTCAAGAACGGGAAGAATCTCTCACAAGCTTCAAGGTAGCAAGAGATAGATATGCTGACTACACAAGTATAAATTTTTGACTTGATGATGTGTTTGAGCAAGTTGTGGCAGTTTGTCGTGCGTATGAGAAGGGTGAGGTTACTTATGAAGGTCCTTTGTTACTATCACAAAAGTCAAAGGTTGAGAAAAAGAGGTGACAGCAACAAGCATGTGGAGGCCCGTAAAGTATTTGCCGGATAGCTATGTAACAATGGCAACAGAAAAACTCCTCAAGAAAGAATGGTTTTTTGGCAAGAAGGAAAAAGATCATTACATGGTGTAGTGCATCAACATACAGGTGAAACGTGATGCAGTGGATAGTGAGATTAGATATTTGCTCACAGAAAAGGATATCCCTACTGGTCAATGCAATATTGACCCTAATATTGTGAAGCATATAGCCACTTTATCCACAGCTCTAGGGAAAAGGCATGGGCACATAAGTGGATGAAGAATCAAGAAGATGGGGCCAAAGTAGTCACCTCATTCACGAGAGCCCAAATCCCACCACATGTGATTGCAGATGTTTAGAAGCTTGTGAATGAGCATAAACTGAGAATAAAAAGTGTAGTCAACCACGGCTTTCAATTCAATGTGAACATCACTTCAGAATTCAGAAACCTTGTAGCGTACAGGGGCATTTCAAATGAGGACTTTTTAATTGATGAAACAAGTTGGGATAAGCCCCAAGTATTCTTTATTGATGAGGTTTCTTCCAATGATATTCACCAACTCATCGATAGAATACCATATACCACCATTAGTAGAGTTGGAATTTGCAATATTGTCATTTTGTTCAATAAAGAAAACAAGGAAGAGATACATAACACTTTGGAGAAAGTTTATGCCTGTGATTTCAAGATCTACAATGATGTGTATGCATCCAAGACAAGAAAGAGAGAATGTGGATTAAAGATCCAATGCCTTGAATCATTCCTCTTATGCATGCAGAGTCCATATCCAGTCCCTACAACATAACATAAGGGGGATTTCCAAGAATTTGCATCTCATGCTAGAGGAGAAAGAAATCCACAGGTCCTCAAGTGCACTCCAAAATCTACGAATTTCCTCCAAAAAGTGGAAGTCTTTTGATTATTATGCTGGAATACTTGCAACCGCCTAATTGGAAGGTCACCTTATTACAGATGGGATATCTTTTTGAAGATCTTCTTAGAAAAAGATATTCCACTAATATTATTGAAAGAAATGCTTGCATGGCACACTTCCACTTGCAAGATGATCTAACTGTCGACTACGAGAAAGAGGTGGAACATAAGAGGATTGGAGATGATGGCATGGAAGATCTTGATGGCTCCCAAGATAAGGACGAAGGTGATGCACAGATGAATGATCTACCTGGATCACAAGATTATGCAAAGAAATCATAGACACATATCCTGTAATAACCCTTTACTGAAGAAATGAGTTCACGTGGATTTGAAGTTAGGAAGGCCACACTATTCCCTTCAAGTTTAATCGATATGGTGGTTGCTGGAAAACCTGAAAGTGAAATATTTAAGACAATAAAAGGATCACGGAAAGACTTTCCTAACATAGAGAGTAAACTACATCGCTTATATGGGAACTCAGAGCATATGATGATGGCGCAGCTCATGCTGAAGAATTTTGAAGACTTGTCTAAGCTACAAGAAATAGGAAGCAACTTTGATGTTCAGGTTGTCATTGGACAGTGACCGTAGACAAATTCTATTCCCAAAGGAAGAGTCCATATATGCCTAAACCATCAAAGCCTTGAGAGTTAGAGTCTACTTCCAAAGCATCACAATGGAGTCCACAGCAAGCATTAGAATCCACTTCATTGTGAAGCTTTATGATGGGGTTTAGCATGTACATGAGTTTTTTTTTTGAAGTAGAAAAAACTTTATTGGCAAGTGATGCATGTAAAAGTGCAAAGTCACAAAACTTTTTATTTGTGAATTTGTTGCTCATAATGTTATTTTGGTTGATTTGATTAAATGTGTGAATACATAATGGGCATTTGTCATGGATACATATTAAATGTGTGACTTGTTTTCCTTTGCTCACAATGTTATTTTGGTTGATTTTATTAAATATGTGAATACATAAGGGACATTTACTCATGTATACATAAGGGACATTTATCAAGGATAAATATTAAATATTTGATGATATAATAAATATCTCATGATAGGAATGTGATAATTATATTATTCTCGTCTTCAATCACTTTATTTCATAGCTTTAAATGTATGCAAAATCTATCCTCGTATGTCTCTGACATTACGGTCTTGCATCTTTTACTTCACTCAATCGACAACTCACCTCTATAAACTTATTTAATTGGTTTCAATTTATTTGAAGCCTAACTTATTATAGATAATAAATATCTCATGATGTGAATCTAATAATTATATCATTCTTGTGTTCCATCACTTTATTTTATAGATTTCAATGTACTCAAAATCTATCATCTCACATGTCTTGCATTACAGTCTTGCATTTGCAAGTCTAACTTATTATATACAAGAAATATCTTATGATGAGAATCTAATAATTATATCATTCTTGTGTTCCATCACTTTATTTAATAGATTTCAATGTACTCAAAATCTATCGCCTCACATGTCTCACATTACGGTCTTGCATCTGTTACTTCACACAATCTAGTAGTCTAGCATTCTCCAACCATCATCTTAGTGACACCTCAGCCTCTCCCAATTCTTTACTCCAAATCTTTCATCTCACATTATGACTCAGGAGTTCTATAAATCCCTCTCTAGTCGTTCGTCTTCTACATCTCGCCCGCAGCCTTACAGCCAAACACTTCTTCTACTTTGCTCCCATTACCTTCTTCTACTTTGCTCCCATTACCTTCTTCTACTTTGCTCCCATTACCTTCCTCCTCTCCTCAAGCTTATTCCTTCCATCTTGCTCATCACAGCCTTACAGCAGCCAAACACTTCTTCCACTTTGTTGTCATTACCTTCCTCCTCTCCTCAAGCTTACTCCTTCCATCTTGCCCGCAGCCTTACAGTAGCCCAACACTTCTTCCACTTTGCTCTGATTACCTTCCTCCTCTCACAGTAGCCAAACACTTCTTCCACTTTGCTCTGATTACCTTCCTCCTCTCCTCAAGCTTACTCCTTCCATCTTGCCCACAGCCTTACAGCCAAACACTTCTTCTACTTTGCTCTCATTACCTTCCTCCTCTCCTCAAGCTTACTCCTTCCATCTTGCCTGCGGCCCTACTCTAGAACTTGTGTGCGCTTTTTCCGCACGAGTCGTAGCTGGGGACTTGCCGAACACCGTATGCGAGCCACGAATGGCTGCAAGCATACAACTAGGAAAGGAAGCTCAAACAGAATGCAAAGGTGTGTCACTCACCGCTAAAACCACCGCCGTGAAGGATTCCCGCGTCTCAGTGAAGGAGGAGCCGCCGTCGCCGCTCTACCGCCTCGCCGCCGCCGTGCCGCTACATAGTGCTCGATCTCTCTCTCTCACTCTCTCTCTCTCTCTCTCTCACACACACACATGCAGGAGAAGGAAACCAAGAGGATAAGGCAAGAGCACTCTTGTATTCAACACATTGAGAATAAAAGTTTTAGGGTTACATTTGACTCTTATAGGTGATAGCCGTTCACACATGGGCGCCCATATATGGCCGGCCGATCCTAACCCTTATCCTACTGATATTCAAGGTGCGCCTCTCATCGGCGATCACCCAATCCCTTTATCCTTTACATATGGTGCCGACAAGCCCGGCCCATGACTCAGAATACTTAAATTAATTACATGACGTAAAACATAGTACGTCTCAATGTCTGTCATAGGTTTAGGATGTCCGTCATAGGTTAACAACTTGAGTCTACTCCCATATCATTATTGCACTCATCTCATATCCTTGCTCTCAAACTCTTCTTCCATCTCGCCTTACTCCCTCACTATCTCTTGCTCCTGTGGTCCATATTCTCGTAGCTTAAAGCTTCATGGATCTTTTTGAAGTCATCAATTCCATGAAGGAAGCCATTAGCACCAACAAAGATTGGATCGCCGAAGAACGAGGCGAACAGAGAGCAGAGAAAGTGATAGCGAGCTCCATTAACCCAGGATGAGAAGGACAAGTTTTTTGCTCAAAAGTGCCTAGAGAAGGAGGAGAGAGGGAAAATAAGTAGGTCTCCTAGTGAAATAGATAGATTACTTTCATATCAGAGAGAGCTAACAGACTATCTAATTGAGTTTACTTCGCATGTGGCTTGTTATGGGATATTTCCACCCCAGGAAGCTCAAGCCATACGAAATCAAGAAAGTGCTATATAGGATAAAATTTATAATTCCTTAGTTCTGTTCTGTAGTTTTAAGTACATCGACCATGATGAGATAATCTCAACTCTTGAATGGGTTGAATCTAGGATATCAATTGCAAATATTAATGCCTTCTAGTGAGAGGCTTATTGTAACTTTTGGTTAACACCATTATAAATATTGTGAGAGTTTGCTTAATATTGTAACTTTTGAAGGTGTTTGTTAACACCATTGTAAATATCACAAGAGTTTACAATTTTTCAATCTTATCTTTTGGTGTAACTTATCTTTGTCACGTTAAATTTTATAATTTTGAATTCATCTCCTTTAAAGATCTCCAAAAAATTGCTTCTTTTTATGATTTCATTTGTGCTTTGAAAAGTGGGTTTTTTCTTAAATTTTATCCAAAAACTAGTTCAAAAGTATATGTAAAAATGAATTTGTACATTGACAAGTCCAAAATTAATGAAATAAGTGTTAGGTGCAATTTAGCATTGTTAAAGGTCTCCAATTTTTACGTTCATCCTTGGGGGCCTCTTTTGGATCAACTTAATAATGCCCCCATTGATCTGAAGGGGGAGAGCACCTTTCCCGGCCCAAGCTTTCTTGCCCATAGTACAAAAGATAAGGGCCAACTAGCTCCCAAAAAATCTTATAAAACTCAATAGGTAGCCCCTCCTCACCTGGTGTCTTGCCATTTGCCATAACTAAAACTGCTTTCTTCAACTCCTCTAATGTAAAAGGCCTCTCCAGATAGGGTAGATCAAACTGTTTGACAGCTTTCTGGGTGTCAATTAGAGTAACTACAGTAGAAAGTAAATTCTGAAAATGTTGTTGAATGAATTGTATATTCTCTTTTGTAGTTGCAGAAAAAGAGCCATTTGCTCTTTTAAGAAGAGGGATCTCCTCCCGTACTCTCTTTCTTCTAAATAGTTTAAAATTTTCCTTAGGCCATGTAATGGAATGTCTTTGTTCATCCCCTATAATGATGACAGGAGTAGCGCTATTCCTAAATCTAGAGGTGAACATGTGAGATGGGGTAATTTACTAACTACACTACCACACCCCCAAGGTTTGGGACCATTCTTTTCGGGTCAGCGGAGTGTTTATGCACAAAGTACCGACTCTGCTAATCAATAGTACTTAGGGAGCAAGAGTTGCCATTTCAACCATTCCGGGGGGATTATGGAGAAGCGAGGAGGAATCCTTAGATCAACTTATGGGTTGATGTTGTCAGATGATCGAATAATAGGTGGCATTGCCTGATCAAATCGATCAGGTTATGCGAAAACAAGGTCCAAATCTCTCGGTCTGTTAGGTGGGCCTGTCGATCATCCCTACCCACCAATCTCTAAAGTAAATCTTGGAGTCATTTAATCTGATCTGTTCTTGCCTCCTGGGATCCATTTTAGCACTAACAAGATCTTTTTGGGGATCTGTATCTCCACTTGTAGCTTTTTGTTCTAGGACTTTGACATTATTTTGTATTATATCCATTATCTAAGTCTTGATCTTAGCTCTTCTCTTTCTAGCAATTTTTAGAATGCTTTGAGTATCATGCACCGCCAAAGCCCAAGCTTTTGTAGCAAAAGTGTGCTTGGAAAAAACATTTTGCCAAGCCTTCCCAATTAGAGATTGAACACTCTTTAACAAGAAAAATTTTGGGTCAGCTTTCAACCAAGAGGAGCCCCAAGTCACATCTAAGTGAGACAGGTTTATGGTCTCCTAACAAACTTAGAGAAGAGAAGGTTTCTACTTTTAAGGATAAATGACTGTTCAGTAGACCCTGAGAAACATAGAACTTGTCCAGTCTGGCCTCCCTTCTATTATCACCTACTTGACTATTGCACCAAGTGAAATCACAACCAGCTATTCCCACATCTACCCACAACTAGCTATTCCCACATCTACCCACTACCAATGCTCCTTGCACTAAATTCACCCATAGTAACACAATTACCATCTACACATTGTAAAGATTCCCATAATCCTTTTCTTTCCACTGCTGAATTAGGGTCATAGAGAGAAATGACTGAGAGATTAATTTCCTTAATGAGACATTTCAACATTACCCATCTGTTGTGATCATCTATAATGACTTGTGTGATACCATCCTTAAAGTGAGATAGGAATCCAATGGTTGTTCCACCTTTACCCTCCTAATATGAATTTAAAAACCATACTCTTCTTTTATCTATAGCTTTTAGTCTAATTTCTAGAGTATCCCTATCCTAGGAAAATTTTAATTCAGGTATTAGGGCCCATACTAGATTGTGGAGGACCGAAAATAGGGGACTTTCTAGATCGTGGATCTACATGGCAATAGGTTCCCAATAGTAGTTAACAGATTGCACACATGAAGCCATTTATAGGAATACATGAATTGATGGCTCAATTGGAGGATCTGGAAGAAAACTTCTTGGTTGGGGTAGTATCCAGGTATAGTACAAAAGATGCAGCAGCCTGTAATCAGAGGAGTGACAGTTTGAACGTGTGGATCAAATCAAAGAGAAGGCTTAAATATCACATGATTGATTCCCTATATCAGTTCACCATCATATCAATCCTTAATCTATGGGATCGCAAGTAGAATCATCTTCTGAACTGATTCAAAACTCAACATGTGAGGATTCCTATGCATAGTGTTAACAACAACCATGGAGCACGATGACGGATCTGGCCCTATGAGTTTTGAGCAATATAGCCACAGCCATGAAGCACAATGACAGATCTGGCCCTATGGGTTTTGAGCCACAAATGGCTCAGTATCAACAATCAGGTCATATGGGTTTTGAGCTGCAAATGGCTCAACATCTATCTAGTCCCGTGGATTTTGAGCCTCAAATGGCTTAGGCACTGGGAACATTCAAATTGGCAAGGATAATACAAGAGCCATTTGGATCCCATATATGGATAACACAAGAGCCATTTGAAGATAAGAGGAGGTTGAGAGAATGCCTTGGCGCCATATATGTCTATTAACACTTATGGTGCACTTTAGGGCTTGGCACATAGCCCCTATGCACAAACCATACACACATGGGCCACTTGGAAAGTGTTGTTCCTCTCCAAGTGGCCCATATGCATATGATTTGTGCATAAGGGCCATGTGCATAAGGGCCATGTGCAAGCCATAAAGCTTACCAGATGTCATTAAGCTCTTATGGTCTGCTTTAGGGCTTGCCACATGGACATGTATGAAGTAGGTTTGTCATGCCCAACTCTAACACGAAATACGTTTGTAGGGCGTACTTGAACACAACTTGTAGAGGCAGAATTCACTTTAGCAAGCTCCAACACATACTCAAGAGGTAACTGCTACATACTCACCAAATCATTGCTACATGACTCGCATTGGTCTTTTATTATCGCGATTCAAAGTCCCCGTGGCCCATGGGTTGTCCCCCAAGCAAGGTAGCCTGGTGTGTGTGGGCTTTGGTAAAGTGCTCTCCGTACAAAGGAGATGCTATCCATTTTAAGCTTAATGTGTGGCACCTAATGGGTCATGCTCGCTTATGGTGCGCTTCCGTGCTTCCCATGCAACCCCTATGTGCAAACCATATGCATAAGGGCCAGTCAGAGAGCGTTTTTGCTCTCCAAGTGTCCCTTATGCACGTGGTTTGCGCTTAAGGGCCACATGGCAAGCCCTAAAGCTTGCTATTTGACTTTTAGCACTCATGGTGCACTTTATGGCTTCCCATGCGGCCCCTATGCACAAACCATACGCATAAGGGCCACTTGGAGAGCGTTGTGCTTTGCAAGTGGCCCTTATGCACGTGGTTTGCGCAATGTCTATTTCTACTTATGGTAAGCTTTTGGGCTTGCCATGTGGCCCCTATGCACAAACTAGACGCATAAGGGCCACTTGGAGAGCGTTTTTGCTCTCCAAGTGGCCCTTATGCACATGGTTTGCGCATAAGGGCCACATGGCAAGCCTTAAAGCTTGCCATATGTCTATTTGCGCTTAGTGGCCCTTAGGCACGTGGTTTGTGCATAAAGGCCACATGGCAAGCCTTAAACCTTGCCATATGTCTGTTTGCACTTATGGTAAGCTTTTGGGCTTCCCATGCGGCCCCTATGCGCAACCCATATGCATAAGGACCACTTGGAGAGTGTTTTCCTCTCCAAGTGGCCCTTAGGCCCTATGGCATGTCATTTATGTTTGGATCAGCTATGCTTCGTTTATGTTTAAGTCTGCTATATTTGTTTATAAACCCCCAAAGTATAGTTGCTTTCGTACTCGTTTTTTTTAGGTAGAATGTTGTGGCTTCTACTACAGCTACAACCACTGGCTGGTAGCTTGGTAGCTGTAGCAGGATACAGCATTCTGCCCAAAAAACATTTGCGATTACCGACGCATATACCGATGCATTTGTATCGACGTCTATTGATATGCCCCCAACATGTTGTAGTGAAAATAAAAGCAACTAATTGGCAGCTTTTTTTTTTTGCTAATTTTAGCAAGAGACTTTAAAAAACAAGCCCGTGCATTTGCTTCTACTGATTTGTGGTGGCAGTAGCGCGAACTAAGGTAGAGCACTGGGCTCAAAATGCCATGTTTGAGGCACATAGTGCAACACCAACATAAAAGAGGGTCAAGATTTAGTTCTTTTTGGTAGTAGCACATGGTAGCTTTATTAGCATTTCCCAAAGGGCAATTGCTAGAGGGGTGGTTTACTACCCCCCACATCCATTTTTCGCATCACATCTAATTTCAAATTTTGATGTCATATGTTTTTCTTTTTTCAAATTATGATGTCATGGATTTTTTAACACTAGTCTTTCTTTCTTTAGTTAGTCCGAATCAGGATTGCTTTTTCTAGCAACAAGCATGCACGGGCCAAATATGGAGTGTCTCCTCTTCCGGTTGTGGTGGAACATTGCATGATGCAGCAACGCTCCAGATTCATGTTTGCTTCCGTGCTGCTCCAGACTTATGTTTGCTTCTGCATTCTTGACTCCAAGCATCTAGACACTACAACGTCCCATATAGGAGATACCCATCCTTCCACGCTTTTGTAGAATTCGTTGCCCTGCTATGATTTCCAATTCACTAGGGCAATGCCTGCAAGTCTACGATGATTTCCAACATACACTTAGGATCAAGCCCCAAAGTTTTCAAAAAGTAGATGGGTGCTTGAAAGACGCGAGACCCCGATGTATTCAAAACTCGATCTTTGATAATTCGAGGTAAGAAACAAAACTCGATCTTTGTCTTTCTTATGCACTTTCAGTATGAAGCGTCCATAAGTAGCTATTGTGATGCTCCTTGGTGGTTAACTGATGCTCCCGAGCTCTCAGAAGCTCTCCAAAAAAGCTCAGACATAATGCCTAGCCCCATGACATTGGTATCCACCTTCTTTCGTAGAGCAGGAACCCTCCTAATCCACCCTTCATTTGGCAGTGGTAGCTTTGTAGAAAGGCTTGCAGCTCAGAGTCTTGGGCAGAACGAGCTTGACGGACGTCAATTTTGGCCAAAAACAAGCCATGATCTGGTTATCGCCCAGCATCACAAACTTTACACAGTCATGTCTTTGATATTTGGGAAGGCATGCTTCAGGCCATGTCCAACGAGAAGAGCTTGTTCCGGTGTGGATTGGAATAAGGAGTATCCCCACAGCCGTGTCCAATTTTCTTGTGGTCTTGTGCATGAATTTCGATATTAGCCTTTGCTTGATACAATAGTCCAAGCAGAATCTCTTCCAAGAGCTCTATAAGTGATTATTCTCCCTAATCTATGCTATATAAAAAGGAAGCACAAGTTCTGTGGTGCTGACACACAAGTGCAATCAAAGAGTTGTACTGCTAACAACCTGGGGCTGCTGTCAAAGCCTTGCTGTTAAAGTGTACCTAGCTAGGATCATTGTGACTTTGTTGTTTGATAAAGCAACCACTTTATGCAGCTCATTTACTTTTCCGCTCTGTGTAAATTCACTACAATAGTAGAACATAAAAGACATAAGTTTGGATTTATTTGATTACTTCATGCAATTTTCTGATAATATACATGGTTATTGGCACAAATCCACTTCACTATCCGTGGATATTGAATAGCTTTCATCTCCATGTAATCTTTGATATGCCTCATGCAATCAGCAAAATAGATCCAAGACAAGCAAATATGATTCATGCGTTCAATTAAAACAAAACCACGTAGACTAGAAAGGGGGTTGTTGTAAGATATATTTGGGCAAAACCCCCTTATCTTTGCTCTTTCTTGCCTTCCGTCCTCCCCAACCATAGAGCTGCTAAGTATCCAAAGGGCATTACTTTCCTTAGTTGCAAGGCTCCTATGGAAAGCTTCTCTTTAATTAAATTTCTCGGCTGCTTGCTACCGACATATTTGTGGAATGAACATCAGTAGTATCGGCAAGATCTCAATGGGGATTGAAGCGTCTCCACACTAATATTCTTCAAGAAATCAAGTTTGATACTTACATGCATGCAGTACATTCAATCCAAACGACCATTTTAACATTTGGGCACTTGGATTTTTAAATCTCAGAGGTTAAGAGTGAACCTATAGATTTCTACTTCTGTTGGAAATACCATTTTACGATTCTTCTCTTACTGGACTTTCTTTAGATTTTTTACAATATTAAAGTGTGTCCATTTTTTTACCTCAAACATGAACGTTTTGTCTGTGCTTTACATAGGTTTAGAATAATTCTACCGGCAAAATTGCATTGCTGGTTGGATTTCACAAAATGAGATTGTCAAAGAAATTTGTTGTTACAAATTGATTGCTTCAAAGCATATCATCATGCAATTTATCCCAATGCCTGCAAAAGGAGAACTAAAGAGCAATCATGAATCCAGCAATGATCTAACTATTAATGGAGCTATATTGATAGAGGATACCGAATGGTGTCTATAGAAAGGCGATAATGTGCTTCATTCACATATCATTGTCTTTGTTCTAAACCGATCTTACGGTACAATTTCTACAATACCCATGCGAAGCACGGGTTCACAACTAGTCTAGTGAATAATGATATATGCAATATACATCAACTTCTATCACACAAATCCGTTTGTCAAAAGGTATTTGCTAAACACAGAGCAGCATTACGATTGCGAGGTGTTGAGCCCAAGGATGAATATCTGAGCAAGAAAAAGGTACTAATCAAATAGTTGGTTGCCCATCTGCAACCCCCATGGACTCGCGCACGTCGGAGAATAAGCACTGATGCTAAGATTTGCAGCAAAACTTTTTTACGTTTTTGGTGATGCATAGTTTCTGCCCACAAGCCTCGGATCTTCGAACGCAACATGGAAAATCATCCTTGAGCATCATCCAATCCAATCGGTGGGCAAGCATGGCAACACAACAGAGCTGGTGGAGCGCCAAGTATATCCATTTCTCAAGGTGAAGAGAGTTGATTTCATTCTTGGTTCAAGGAATACTCGAGTCCGATCCAAAGCAAAAGGTTGCTTGCAAATGATTCTTATGCACGTCGAGCAAATGAGCAAGAAAACAACATGGATCTATACGACGTGAATGGGCACGATCCTTGTCTGGAGGGGCTAATACTATAAGCTTATACCATCTCTTACTCTACATAGGACGCTTGAATGACTTCTAACATTGTGTTGGTCCTATCTTCAAGGTTCCATGCACAAGCATGCATACAAACAGGAATACCTAATAGTACAACATGCTTGTTAGACTATTATGTTGCATAACATTAAGGTATGTGCAAAAAATTTCGAAGGGATGAGAGAGAGTCTTATTGAGACATTAGTCCTAACGAGCACACTTGAGCACACTTTCGTATGCATCAAGAAGGTTGCTTCAAGCATTGGCTTATGTGGCAAGTGACTCGATCCTCCCTCAAGGGTGCAAGCATGCTCGCGTTAGCCTACAATCCCCACACTTAGCTCCCTCTTCCCTCGAGGGGGTCACGCAACCATATGTGACTTTATATCACATGAGTGCAACATAAAGGGTTATTTAATTCCATTGTCTCACATTTTCACATACAAAAAGGTGCTACAAAAAATATCTTTGAAAAAAATTTACAGGTTGAAAAAAAGGTTTATTTTATAAATACAAAATTCACAAAGTAAAGGATTTTATAAATAGGCCTTGAATGCATGCGATAGAGGGTTTATACATAGTGTCCTCGTCAACAACCCCACAATCAATTTTTTGCATGCCGCTATAATAGTGCCCTCGTTCATGTCTCTTCTTCTCCGAGAGAGAGAGAGAGAGAGAGAGAGAGAGAGAGAGAGAGAGAGAGAGAGAGAGAGAGAGAGAGAGAGAGAGGGAGAGACGATTTGTTTGAGTTCATTGATTTTAAAAGTAAGCATACAAATCCATAAATCCTTGCATTTCACAAGTAAAGGATTTTATAAATAGGCCTTGAACGCACGCAATAGAGGGTTTATACAGAGTGTCCTCTCGACAACAACCCCACAACCAATTTTTTGCATGCCGCTATAATAGTGCCTTTGTTCATGTCTCTTCTTCTCCTCCACTGAGAGAGAGAGAGAGAGAGAGAGAGAGAGAGAGGGGGAGAGGGAGAGAGATGCTTTATTTGAGTTCATAAGCCGTTGATTTTAAAAGTGGGCATACAAATCCATAACTCCTTGCATTTCACAAGTAAAGGATTTTATAAATAGGCCTTGAACGCATGCGATACAGGGTTTATACATAGTGTCCTCGTCAACAACCCCACAACCAATTTTTTGCATGCCGCTATAATAGTGCCCTCATTCATGTCTCTTCTTTTCCTCCATTGAGAGAGAGAGAGAGAGAGAGAGATGCTTTGTTTGAGTTCATAAGCTGGTGATTTTAAAAGTGAGCATACAAATCCATAACTCCTTGAAGAAAAGATGCATTGTGTTTTTAAATTAAAGGGCACTTTTTATTAGAAAAGAAATTTTTGGCCTGCCCGGAGGGAGAGGCTATAGTAATCGTTTTGGCCTTGGAAAGATGATAAAATCCTAATTTTGGGTGGGTGCGTGGTAGTTTTGCATGGGTTACGTTAATCGTTTTTTGAGTCGTGCAAGGGTGTGATTGGTTGTCAACGCAAAGCACGTGCTGGTCCTGCTACGCCGTTGTATTCTTGGTAGGTGTTTGTTTCTACCATGATCTGCTCTACTACTAGGTAAACTCTCACATCATTTGGTAGTTGTCCTCCAATCAAGGAAGAAGCTGCATGCATGCAGCTTCTCCAAACAGAAGAAGAGGCACATGCTCTGTCTTCTCGGTATCCAGACACGACGAAAACGAACCAGTGCTTCAAGCAAGAACATACCAATTGCGGCGCGTCGATGCAGGTCACACGTCGACGAATGAAAGTCCAAGGTTTTCCAGCTTTTCGTGGAGGTGAGAGTTGATTGGCAGCTTAGACGTTGAAGAACGAATTAAAATTGAAGGTTTGGTAGCTTTTCGTGGACGTCAGAAGCCGTGAATACTATGAGGGGGAGAGGCCACCTATTTTGTTAGGTTATCCCTGCTTTTTCGTTCGGAGGTGTCCATGAATGGATGGAGCTGCCAGCGCTATTGGAACTCTTGTTATGTGTATTCTCTGTTTGTGCCATTCATCTATTCGTAGAACCTTGCACTTGCCACAGCAGGCAAACATCGACCTTTGTGGTTTCGTCTTCCAAATCGGGATGGTACATGGCGGTCAACTTTGCGCGTTGGATTTGCGAAGAGCTACTTGAAGATCCTCTCGACAAGCACAAATATAAAAGGGAGTGCCTCACTTACGAATTGTCAGTCCATACACCTTGTTCTACAGTTGTTACGTTGCCTTGAAATCTACTTTTGATCTTCAGAAATATGTTCCATATCCTTGTGATGGCCCTAGAGCCAATTATCCCTTCAGAATCCATGGACAATGATAGCATGAAGTTTGAAGAGAGTAGTTTGTCTTCGAACTTCATCTTCACTTCCTTCCTTCCTTTAGATAAATGCTTCAATGCATAGTCTGATATCTGTTTCTGTTTCCTTCCTTTGCAGAATTTGAAGAGTACTTGGAATCTGGTAACATACCCGTTGGCGAAGAAAAAGTGGAAGATAGAATTGGTTGGATTCATCATACGCGTGTAGTTAGAAGGCAGAAATCTTAGCAATCTCGTGTAATTATATATGGTATTTAGCTTACAAATTTCTTTGTGATTGTGCAGGTGGAGAATTATTGGTTGAAGTCAAGCAGGAAGTACATGATCTTGATTTTCAGATGAGTGATGTGCCAAACGAAGCAAGCTTGATTGCAGTGAAAGAAGAAGTCGACGACAATCTGCTTTGCAGTCAAGGAAGAATTCGATAGTTCCCAATTCTGCATCAATGATTCCAAAGACTCTAACAAAAATAGGCTGAGTGACGTTATGCAAGAAACTCATGATAGTGGTGAGAATTCTCATTGGTAGATTCACTATTACCAAAGCACAGAGGGATTCCTACTCGTTGAGTTACTAGCCAATTTTAAAAAGTCCAAATAAAGTAGTATGTAGATTATAAGAGAATGCTATGCAAGAAGCTTACACTGTGGAATTCGTCTTTGATTGAGCTCCATTTCTGTTAGCATTAGTTTTTTGCCTCATCATCTCAATTTCTTTCTATTTCTTTGCTTGACACCACAGTCATGATTTCATTCAATTGAATGCAGCTCCCTTCTGCAAAGGCTAAACGAATGGAAGTCTGGTTGGGGAAGCGTCCGATTAACGAAGGTGCTCGCTTGACAGGCAACAATCAAACTATACAAGGTATTTATTTTTCATAGCTACATTGTAAATGTTGCAGTCCTTTGCATTTTACAAGCTTCACCTACGTACTTTGCCTTTTAATTCACATCTTTACCACAGCTTCCCCTACCTACTTTCGTCCACTACACCCTGTCAATGGGATTGGAGCTCGGCAAACTCCAATTACTTTGTCTACACATGGGAGAAAAGCTCAACAGAAGGTTGCGCAGGGTAGAAAAGACAAGCAAACATTAAAGAGATCGTTTCAGAGTGCTATAAAATTTGCCTATGAAGAAGGTATTAGAGCTTTTGTCGCTCTTAACTATCATGTTGTCTTTGACATAGATTCAATATGCATGTCTTCTCTGTACTTGAGAATTCGACAGGGTCAAGACTATGGTGTAATCGTCCTTACAATGCATATAAGCTAAATGATTAAAAGCTCCCCTCAGCAGCTTAGTAAGGAAGATATGCCATCTCTTGATGGAATGACTATTGTCCAAAAAATATGCCGAAAGTCCCAATCCACAATAGCTTGACGTCTTGTAGTGGCTCTACTAGCAGTCTTTGCATAATCTGCTGCAGTTATCTGCCCATCATCTTGGGATACAAGCCATTGTTCTAGAAACAAAGAAGATAGAAAAACACATTTGTGAGAAATGTACAGAAAGATTAAGTTTTGCAAGAGATCAAAACAAATGTCGTCTAGTTCAACTCTTTGTTCTTCACGTTTTCGTAGCAGTGTTTTATTCTTTAAATATTCTTTATGGCTAGTAACTGTTTGCATTTCACCTACATGCTGCTTCTTTAAAAATCGCCGTTTATCTGCACACTGTACCACGCACAATGGTTGTTGTCATGTGCTGACAATTTTGTACTTGTTCAAGATGTCCATTTTCATTACCAAAGTTTAGTATACAGTGGTTATCACAGCGTAAAGCAGTCATAGCTTTTTATAGTTTTGATATGATGTACTGCTACTTCCAACTTTTATGAAATAAAGGAAATATGGAAGACACTTAATATCAATTTCTTTAAGTTCTCTTATGCAATGCTTGCAACAAAGGGAGTTCCAAGTTGAGAAAAACCAACTAACATAATATAACAAGAACACAATTTCCAATACAACCAACATCCGCTAGAACAATTCATCAATCACAAGGCCTAACACTAGATTCCCTAGCATTTGACCCAATAAGCATCCGAACGCATGAACTAGTATATACTACATTATCAAGGATACAAGGCCCGAGCAACTTATACTTTAGTAAACAAAATTGAACAAAAACACATCAAAATCGACACTCTGTGCTTCAAGAAATAGAACTACAAACAAAGTCAACATGGGAAATTCAACAAAACTAGGAATTGTTCAAAAACATGAAAACGCATATTCAATCACTAAACATCATTTGTAATAAGTGAGAAAAATATATTATCAGCAAGGATATTATTAATATATTTTTCTTATATTATCAACAAGGATATTATGCCTTCAAGAAATACATACAACTATATATTATCAACATCCAAGCAACAAGGACATATGCCTTCAAGAAATACATACAACATCAATGATATTATGCCTTCAAGAAATACAAACAACTATATATTATCAACAACCAACCTCATAGCAGTAAGGACATTATGCCCTAAAGAAATACATACAACTCATACAAAGAAATACATACAACTCTCGTACAACCAGGGATTTCATTAACGTCTTCACAATTTCGTATCACGTTAACAAAACCTATTGTTAACATATTAAAACTTGTGATCACATTGTATATTCACATGACCTGAGCAATGACCTGCCAGAACCCACTAGTCCCGTAACACCTTCGGGCTTTTAACTTTCCCGGCGGGCCCGCCGGGAAAACAAAAGAACCCTGGCAGGGTTCTGTTCTATATATAAACACTCCCCGACACCCATCGTGGAACTTTTGGGGAGATAGTCCTTGTTTTGGGGGCGTGATATCTCTCCTCAAAGTACTTGTAGAGCTCTCGAGTTGCTAGAAGTGTCCTCTTGGGAAGAACGTCCTTATCTTAGGGACTGTCGTCTTTCCTAGTAGGCACTCCTAAGGCTATTGAGCCACTTGTCCTTAGTTCTTTGAATTGGGGGCAGGGTGTGGTTCGTAGCTAATACTTGCGGAGATTTAGGGACAAATTTGGAGTCATTCAGCTTTGCATTTGAGCTACGTAGGTAATCTACCTCATTCTGCTTTATGAATGGTTGGATGGAGCCAAGAGTCCTGCTTAGGGGCTTGTATTGGTTCTTGATACTTGATATAGTTTAGAGTAGACAAGGGTCTATTGTCCTATACTAGAGTATTGGGCAAGCATAGATCGTTGATTTTCTTTGTGAATGTTAGAGAAGGTCTATTGTCCTATACTAGAGTATTGGGCAAGCATAGATCTTTGATTGTGTAAAGTATCCTTAATTGGGTACAAAAGGCATCCTTCATTGGGGGTGCAATGTGCATGATAGTTTCGAAGTAGTTTTGTAGTAAGACCTTGCAAGATAGTTTGAAGTAGTTTTGTGTTATGTGATGATCTTTTGTATTTGTCAAGATAGTTTTGAAGTACTTTGTCTGCTAATGTATGTTTTGTAATACGTGAGTGACTTTGTTGTTTTTTCATTTGTGTATTCATTGTTATATGGTTGGTTGAATAGGTTATTTGTTCAAATGGAGGACAATGGTGGATCCAGTGATACCTCCAATAGAGTCCAAATTTCAAATAGCAAGAAAAAAAAGGCACCTGGGATAGAGTGGCAATATGCAATTAACGTTGGTGATCGATTCATAGATTGGGAGTGTAAGCTATGCCATGCAGTAAAATCAGGTAGGGCGCCTCGACTAAGAGAACACTTTTTAGGCGGACCGAAGAAAAAGTCATGTACCCACCCCTCTGCACCTGTAGTGGCCAAACGCATAAGAGAAGAAATTCAAAAGAAAGATTCAAGAAAACATGACACTCCTACTGTTAATGTATCAAGGCAGCAAGAACACTGTTGTTCTAATCATCAAACTCCCGCTACATCGCCTACTTGTACCCCGAACGACAATGTGCAACCAGAAAGTAATCTACCCAGTGCATCTTCCTGCAAGCGAAACTTTGACGTAGGAAATATACCCATGCGTCAAACTTCATTGCAAGAAAGCCTACGTCAAGGTCGACTCGATGATGCACAACTCGCCCTTGCTGAAGCGATTTACTTTTTTGGGAGTGCTATGATGATGGTGGACAGTGAGCATTGGAAGAGAGCATGGAAGAAAATTGGTGAGTTTGGACCAGGGTTTTCACCGCCTACGTACCATGCTATGCGAAATGATCTATTAGAGAAATGTTATGCGCAAGTAAAAGAATGTGTACAAAGAATAATTCTTAGCAATATAGAGCTTTCTGGATGTAGTATAGTAAGTGATGGATGGTCTAATGGACAAAGAAAACCATTAATTAATATAATGGTTATTTCACCTAGAGGTGAGACTTTCATCCGTGCCGTGGATTCAGCTGGTTCAATCAAACTGGGGCTTACATTGCTCAAGTCATTAGCTCTGTGATAGAGAAGTGGGTGCCAAAAATGTAGTCCAAGTCGTCATGGACAATGCAAAAAATTACAAAAATGCATCCAAAATTCTACAGCGACAATATCCACATGTTTTTCCGGTAGGCTGTAATACTCATAGTTTGAATCTTGTTTTAAAAGATTGGTATAAAAGTGATGATACCAAATGGTTTGCCTCAATCGTCGACACTGCTCGCCAGCTTGTGAGATTCATGCTCAAGAGACAGAGAGTGTTAGATATTTTTCGACCTCGCATGTCAGTTATGTTAAAGCTTCCAACGGAGACTAGGTTTTGCACTCACTTTTACACTTTTGAGTCTCTTCTTAGAAATAAAGATGTAGTTTGCGAAACATTTACATGCATGGCATTTCATGACTGGGAGAACACTCAACTTGAAAAAGCGAAAGAGAAAACCAAAGTCTTGAAGGCAGCGCTTACGAGAAGAAGTTGGTGGAACAGTGTGATGGATGCATATCATGTAATGATGCCTGTTATGTATGCCGTACGAAGTCTTGATCAAAGAGCGCCTAATCTCGGGAGCATGGATGCAATGGTGGACTGTCCAGTGGAGTTTGGAGTGTCCTAAGAAATTAGAGCATTCAGTGTGGAAAAGCAATGGCGTGTACCATTCTCCAGTAGTAGACAAAGAAAAGTTCTATTGAAGTACTTTCATGCTAGATGGATTGGAGCGCATTCACCACTACACAGTGCTGCTTACATGTTAGATCCTGAATATTGGAATATGGATTTGATGTCCAACATTGAGGTGGTGCAAGATTTTTATAAAGTGGTAAACACTTTCTATAATAATGTTGATGATCGTGTAAAGTGCATAAAGGAGATGACCTCATTTCGATTGAAAGAGGGTTTATTTTCCAACTCCCTTGTTCAACAAATGGCTAAAGAGCAACCTGCATGGAAGTGGTGGATGATGAATGGTGGTGAGCATTATGCTTTATTGCGCAACCTTGCGATGAAGGTTCTAAGTCCGTGCTCTTCAAACTCAGGCTCAGAAAGAAACTGGAGCATGTACAAATATATTCACAGTACTATTCGCAATCGACTTCTTGCAGATCGAGCAAATAAACTTGTTTACATGTATTGCAATGAAAAGATCTTGCGAGACATTGAAAGCGAAGAGTATAAAGAACTTTGATGTTGGACGCACGTTGTGCACCACCCTTGAGATAGAAGACAATTTAGACATTGACTTAGATGAGCTTAATTTAGCAGACGAGAGAGTAAACGGTGAAAGAATTTTGGAGCAAGATACTGACATAGAGGAAGAAGTCATTTCATTAATTCCATAAAAAGTACTTGTACAAATGATCGTATTTGGAGAAATTATCAATACAAAAGTAGGATTTATCTTTCTTAGCTTTCATCTTGAAATAAATTACGAATTGCACTAGGAGTTGCATCTAAAGGTCCTAGTGGTTTATATTCGCTAGCCATGCGGAACACTGTATAAATACCTTGATTTATTGGGACACTGCACAATGCACATGTGAAAGTATTTTGCATTTGCCTCACTAAACATATTAAGTGGTAGTAGTGTCCATAGGGTAGTATATACTGACCGCTCCACCCATCGAATACTTTGTAACATACAGGACATTGGGAGGTGGAGGAACTAGTAGCCTCAGCAGAAACTCCCACAAGATCAGGATGTATCAAAAAATGAGAGATGTGGTTTCCTTGGCGCACAAGAGCAATACGTGAAGAGATGCTATGTACATCTTGGCTGATCTTTGTGAGCTGCTCTTGAATCCCTCTATTGGCCGGGGGAGGAGTTGACGCTTAAGATAATCGCTCAGCTTCTTTCTCCTTCTCTGCTAGCTGTGCCCCTAAGCTTTCTTTGACCTTGTTTAACTCCAATCCAGCGCCCTCCACCATGAGAGCAAGTTCTTCCCTTGTGAATGTCACTGTCTCTTCACGTATGTCGTGGGTGTTGACAGTGGCCTCTCTGGAGGCGAAGTCCACTGGAGTTTCTAGGATAAATTGTGTATATAGCATCTCAGCAAAATAGAGTGGAGCGTCGGCGTTATGGAGAGGACGACCGTACACCTCCAAGAAAATGCGCTCGGCATTAGTTTTGATATCATTGTGAGTGCAACGTGAAATCTTCCATCTTTCCTTCTTAATCTCGCCATCTGGACATGGCCATATTTCCTTTATCATCTCTGTGGTTACGCGTTTGTTTATGTCTTTCCATTGGGCATAAGTAGGATTTGTCCATTTCGACAACCTGCATGCTGTTCTTGTAGCTTCGCGGGCTGTCAGGCCATGTGCAAGGGCCTTCATTCGCTCATATGCCTTCTTGGCTAACTCTTGATGCTCGTTTGCTTGCGCCTCTGCCATATCTGCATGAACATAAATGACTTTGGGATTTTAATGAACTGTAAAGATTAACGTAAGATAAATTGACCATTACCCTCAAAAACTTAAAGTTTAACACCACGAGAGGAGATATGTATTGCAAAGACTCAATGAGAAATATCCACTTGACTCCAAAAATATCCACTTGACTCCAAAAATACTTCAAACAATGCGCGCACATCAAATTTTGAAGAGAAAACATAAACTTAAACACCACAAGAGGAGAGAGATATTGCAAAGACTCAATGAGATAATATTTCAAACAATGGACACATCAAATTTTGAAGAGAGAAACAAAGTGCCATTCCTGAAACTTAATCTCCTGATACTGTATCATTACAAAATTGGGGTGAATGACACCGATAGCTCTACAAGAGGACGTTGTGCCCTCGTTGGGTCAGTATTTATTGAGCTAAAAAATTCTACTACTTGCAAAATTGATTTTCGCTCATCGCGATTAGGCAGAAACATCCAATTTTTGACTCTATAAATAATAGTATCCATGGTAACTTTGTCATAGGAACTATTATCCATCCACAACTCTTGTACTTTCTACCAAAAGTCATATAAAGTTTGTAATAAATATCCCAAGGCAAAAACATCAGATGCAGGAGTGTATGCATCTGCCAAAAACGGATCATAAAGCTCCGGGACTATCCACGGCCGTTTATTTCGCTCTCTGTCTGCATAGGAGACCGCCTGTGCCACCTTCTCAGGGTTCTTGTCTGCTTCAAATACAAAATTGAGAGACATCCGTTTTTTGGGCGCTCTCAGCAGTAACCCCCAATCCATAATACCTATGCGTGGCTTCAACTCTTTTGTAAAATCCAACACTACATTGAATGGATGTAGGTCGGTATGTACAATTCCTGCCAGATGTGTTGCCGCTAGGCCTTCCACCAGGGCATGCATAATATGTGGCATGGTTATTACTATTTGTTTTATTTTAGAAAGTTCTAGATGACTTAAAGAAATATTATCGGGCGGGGGTTGTCTCCATCCTCGATCCAAACGAAAAATTGCTCTGGTGAACTCACTGAATCTGAAGGGAACCTTCAGAAGAGCCAAGCGAGCCGCCATTATAGTACGAGAAAATAGTGATCCAAGGAGATTCTTTTGTGAAGGCAATACACCTGACAATCGATGGGTGTAGAACCTGCATGCCCTGCTCTACCTGGAAGCTCTCGAACTTGGCACTACCTTCTCCTTTGTAGTGCTTTCCGCAAAAAGTAATGTGCTCCGGCAAAAACGATATACCTTTAATTGTATACTCTTTTACTGTGCCAAAAACACCAGAGCCTATTGTTCGCCCTTCAAACAGAGCCTCGTGCGGGATGCCAATGAGATGTGTGCACATAGAATTGTAGATGGTACGATTAATGACACCTGTACCACTTGCATCTGCCTGGCTGGACGTTGCAGCGACGTCCTGGGCAATGCGTACTCTTTTGGGGAGGGACTCTGCATCCAGCGCCTTCATGCGCTTGCTCTTGGCTCTTTGCTCGCTCCATACAACGTCCCATAACTGTAGACGTTGCATATAAGCTTCAGGCGGGGTAGCATCTCTAAGATCACTGCATGCTACACACATGCTCCCCAAAATGGTTCGTGTTATATGTTGATGGTTGAAATCTGCTATCTTCTGTCTATCAAGCAACTCAGCGTTGCCTCCGCTTCGAAGCCGACGTTGTGCATTTTCCCATATCTAGTCTATTAGATCTCGCATGAGTATCTCAGACTCATTCATCTTTTTGACGACATCATCAGCACATTGTGACACTGTGATGACTGCTTCAATGCGAATTGCTCGTAGAACGATTTTACGCTCTTCAGGGGAAAGCATGTTGGTCGTCTTCGTAAATCTAGCAAATATCACTAAACACAAAAAAATAGAATATCAAACATTACTGAAATCAACATCAAGCAAACGTGAGAGAACAGCAACAAGTGTATCATTACTTATCAATGTTCAAACAAAAACGGAATATCAAATAATTTTAATGAACTCAACATCATCCAATACATCATCAAACGTGAGAGAACAGCAACAAGTGTATCATTACTTATCAATGATCAAACAAAAACGGAATATCAAATAATATTACTGAACTCAACATCATGCAATACATTATCGAACGTGAGACAACCGCAACAAGTACATTATTACTTATCGTGTATACATTATCGAACGAGAGAGAGAGAGGGGGGGGGAGAAAGAGAGAGAGGTGTGACAGATAGAGAGAGAGGGAACATTAGATGACATTTTTAATAGTTTTGTGAGTTCCTAAAGAGAGGAAAATAATGTTTTGTAATCCTAAAGCACTCCTCATCTACACACCTATCGTGATAGAGAGATGTGAAGTGTATCATGAGAGAGAGAGAGAGAGAGAGAGAGAGAGAGAATTGTGAAGTGTATCATGAGAGAGAGAGAGAGAGAGAGAGAGGAGAGGAAGAGAGAGTTGTGACAGATAGAGAGAAGAAACATTAGATGACATTTTTAATTTTTTTGTGAGTTCTTAAAAAGGAAAATAATGTACTGTTTTAATTTTTAAGTAAATAGAGGGAGAAAAAAGAAATTATTAGGAATTATGTATATTTTAAGAGAAAAAAAAAGAAATCCTTATCTACACATCTATCGTGTTGTGAAGTGTATCATGAGAGAGAGAGAGAGAGAGAAAGAGTTGTGAAGTGTATCATGAGAGAGAGAGGGGGGTAGGAAGAGAGAGAGATATTCATTTTTTCGAGTTACGAATCACGATATTATAAAATAAAATGTTTAGACAATATGATGTAAACTTTGATCCATGAAATACTCATGCTGCGTTAGCAACCAAGTATCGCATGGATCAAACACAATAAAAACAATACAAGTCAAATCAAATAAATTTACGACATTTTTTCGATCGCGTTAACGATCATATGCCATAATATGCAAGCAAATTTACGATATTTTTTCAACCGCGTTAACGATCAAATGCCGCAATATGCAAAAAACAATTTATGCACTGTGGGCGGACGACACCAACTTGCCGCGTTAACGACAAAATGCCGCCCGATTCTATGGGAATACGAATAGGATACGAATATACACTGGCTGCGTTACCGACCATATGCCCGCATTTGACAAAGGGAAGGGAAGGGAAGGTGACATCGCCATAACGATACTATGCTTGCCGCGTTACCGACTAGTACCGCTACGGCGTGCCATACTTACCATAGGACACAGACTAGCCGCGTTACCGACTAAGTGCCCCAGGGTAAGCACCATTCCGAAGAATGGCCTCACACACACACCTGTCGTGTGGCGGACCACACACATCCTGCCGCGCATTGCGACAATGGGCGGCTGCCCGCACGAACACACACCCACACACATCCCTCGTGTGGCGGACCACCCACATCCTGCCGCGCATTGCGATAGTGGGCGGCTGCACGCACGAACACACACACACACACAAGTTTCATTACCTGTGTATGTTGTCAGCAATGAACTCCCAAAGGGCCCCCTCAGGCCCATATATATAGGAAATTGTACCCCGCCGGGCTGGATGACGACCCCGCCGGGACTCGCCGGGGTTTCCTTTTTCTCGGCGGGACCGTCGGGTATAGCAAAAGCCCGGCGGGATTTTATCCGGTTACCAGGTTGCTTCCCACCGGCTTTTTTGGGAACATGTTAACATGTTAATAACATGTTAACACATGTTATTAACAAAAAGAAATTTGTGATCACGTGAATATAAAATCATTGCGTACAACTCATAGCAGCAAGCATATTATGCCTTCAAGAAATACATACAACCAAAGACAACAAGAAATACATACAACTCATACAAAGAAATGCATACAACGCATACAAGCATATTATGCCTTTAAGAAATACATACAGCCAAAGACAACAACAACCAACCTCATAGCAGTAAGGATATTATGCCTTAAAGAAATACATACAACTCATACAAAGAAATACATACAACTCTCATACAACTCATAGTAGCAAGCATATTATGCCTTTAAGAAATACATACAACTCATACAAAGAAATACATACAACTCATAGTAGCAAGCATATTATGCCTTCAAGAAATACATACAGCCAAAGACAACATACTACAACCTAGCAGAATTTCAAGATATTCATATACAAACTCATAGCAACGAGCATATTATGCCTTCAAGAAATACATAATACATACAGCCAAAGACAACATACTACACCTAGCAGAATTTCAATATATTCATATACAAACTCATAGCAACGAGCATATTATGCCTTCAAGAAATACATACAACCAAATCAATATATTCATATACAAACTCATAGCACCGAGCATATTATGCCTTCAAGAAATACATACAACCAAAGACAACATACTACACCTACCAAAATTTCAATATATTCATATACAAGATGGGCACGGAATAGCAATATACTACACAAGAAATGAAATTAAAAGAATTTCAATATATTCATATACAAGATGCATGGGCACGAAATAGCAATATACTACACAAGAAATGAAATTAAAAGAATATCATTATGAAATTAAGCACAACATTATTGTTGCAAGAAATAAATTTTAAAAGAATATCAATATGAAATTAAACACAACATTATCAAATGCTTGCAACAACTACATAACATACTAACTTATGGGACTGAGTGCTTATTAACAGCTACATAACATACTAACTTATGGGACTAAGTGCTTATTAACAATTTTTTAAACAAAAAATGAAAAAACAAGAATAATGTCTACAAACCTCCACATTCACAAACACAAATCATTATCGACCGCTTCCAACAGCTACATAACATACAAAACCAAAGCATAGTAACTTACATCACATCATTGGAGACTTGAACATAAGACTTTTCATAAGCAAAACAAGTCATATAAAAATGCTCAAACAATATGTGCAAATTGAATATGACTGCATTAATCAATTGAGTAACTATATATGTAACTATATATGGATCCACTATAGACCATATTTGGACAAATAACACCACACAGAGCATTATCTATGGAACAAACTTTGCCTATTGGTCTATCACTCAATCGTGTACACATCATTTTAATTTTATTTTAATTTTACATTAAAAAACATGAGGGCACCAACACAAAGGGGGTGGGTAGTCCCCTAAAACCCTAGAAAAAGGTGGCCAGAAAGACACACACACAAACAGTAAAGAACCTAGTTACACGACTTCACACGCTTTAGCCACGGATACTTTCATGGGCGGCCGGCATTCATGGCTGCGGCAACATCCTCAGCTGGGATGATCGAGGAGCCCGCGAGATACTCAGCATACGCGATGATAGCCGAGCTTCTCAGGCGGTAAGTGGCAGCTGTTATGTAGAAATAATCACTAGTGTCAGTAGTAGTTTTAAAGACCCCGTTGACCACGTCGCGGGTCATTCCCACGATACTGAAGCAGAGGGCAGTGGTCGGGTCTCGGTTAGAATTCTGACCGGCCACGGGAGCCGGCAGATTCACATTCTGGTAGCCAACATTATACACGCTATTGGAGGAGCTGGAGCTGGTGACGTACTCCGCAACTGCCCTGACGGTATTCTGGATGCGCTCAGTCAAGCCTTGGCCGGCGGCTCCCAGAGCCGCCTCAACGACGGAAGACACAGCATTGAGAAGGGTGGCGCAGTCGTGCCTTGTGTTTTGGATGCGTTGGGTGTCCAACCCCTCCAGATTGACATACGCGTAGTACTGGTCCACCTCTTCCAGAAAGCGGAGGAACGCATCGTGCTGCTTTGTGGCCTCTGCTATGTTG